>NC_137967.1:840000-1187736 GCF_963924665.1 Micromys minutus | reverse complement strand
CAGTGTTCTGTGTCCTTGAAAATGGACCCTGGTCAGGTTCTGTGATTTGTGCCACAGTGAAAGGTGTAGATACATCTCCCTGGCTTATTCTAAATTAGATGTCATTCTTTCAATGAGATACTCAATTGTGAGCCTTCATTTTAAGGAAGAAAAAAATTCAGCTACACTTCAATAAGAAACAACATAAAGGTTTCATTGGAGAAATGAAACTAAATTCATCTTCTGCTCAGAATTTATTAAAAATTGTGGAGTATGAGTCTCTCTAGTCTTACGTCATTCCAGAAACATTGAGCCATTTGTCATGTGAAAAGCCTGAATGAGACAAACTTCTAAGGAAACATTACTATGCACAAACGTGTGAAGTCTTATAGCTCTGGGCCAGGACGCTGGCTTTGATGCAGACCATCAGATGGTTTTAGTGAGTCATTCCATGGCTCTGTCCATCAGTACACCTGAGTGTCCTGTGAAGCGTAGACATGCAAAAGAGAGCACAGTTATTAAAGTTAGCTAGGAAGTTATTAAAGACACTGTGTTGACATATAGAATATGCACTGAATTAAATGAGGCAGAATTTGAAACCTGGCCTCTGAGCCAAGATACTACAAAATTAAGCTACAGATAATGAGAGGAGATTAAGCCTCAACTTTCCCTCTGAGAATACTAAGAGACATCAAGGATGTGGAAAATTCTATGGCCTTTTTGACCTTGCACCTCTTAGACTTAAAGAAAAAACAGGTGTGGGAGGAGCATCTGCTTTCTCTGTGGGGTAGCAACTGGCTCAGATTTTCTTACTGCAGAGTACACCGATTCAATTACAAGATTATGGTGAAGTAGTTCTAGGAGGATGTTTTCCCAGGGATCATTGAGCTGTCTTTTCTTCTTTACTTCCTCTAAGCACCTAATTTCATTTCTTCCCTTTCTCCAGTTTCCTAGCAGTCTCTCAAACTTCCTCTGAAATTTATCTAGCAATAGGAAGTCATTTTATGGCACTATCTCCTGACAGCATCCTAAGCTGCTGATATTATTTCTAATTATTGCTCACAGTAAAGGGTTTAATTTCCTCCTTGAACCTCTTAGGCACAGTATGTCTAACAGGTTCGTTTTGATCATCCCATGTGGTTGATGTCACTGTACAGGAACCCCATCAAAATAAAAAAGGTTTTAGAGCAAGCGGGTCCTAAAATGCCTTGAAAGGAAAGAAAGTTCCTTGGGTGTTAGCTTAGATACCACATTAGGCACTGTAAGCATTTGTTTGAGTTTTACCTCAGTTCTATAATACTAGTATAATCCCCCCATTCTGCTGAAGGTAAATATTCTCAAGGTCATGTAGTAAGCCCATTGGCAGGATCATTTTTGATTTCAGTCCAAACTGTAGGAATGTCTTTAGCCCTTTACACTACCTCTTAAAAGCCTAAAAAGTACTTTACGTGCTCATTCTCTGGTGTGAAAAAGGCTGTCTATCATTTCTCACAGTGATTTTTAGAAGCGTTTGACCTTCTTTCTCATCATCATTCAAAGTCTACCTCAGCAATAAGACTAGAGATTATGTGCAGACAAATGTTTCTTCAGGAACAATTGACCTCCGGCCCTTCATAATTTGATTGGATTGGGAGTGTTTAGAAGATATTCGTCTTCTGTGTAAAGAACCAACTTTGTTGGGGGGGGACTCAATGTAAATTACTGTCCAGACACACTTATAATTATACCATGATATTGGCATTTTGTATTTGTCTGTATAGTAACATAAGCTCCAATCAGCAAGTAGTCCCCTCGTAACTGTTGAGCCAGACATTGTAGATAACCTGAGACTGTGATATAATGCCTAACTTCTGCCCCTTTTTTTATGTCCAGTGTAGTGTACATAAGCATATATAATTTCGAATAAGACTGTGTAGTCCACATTATGAATGTAGGGTATCATGCATGTATGATTTTAAACTTAACATCATTCAGCGTTTCCCAGAAAATACTCATAGATTAAACACAGGTGTCAGAATCAGCCAACATTCCTTCTAATTATCCTGAGAACTGATGTATTATTATAGGAACTTAACAGTTGCTTAGAATGTTAGCCATTAAGTGGCTGTTGGTAATACAGCCTGTATGCAGCTTCAGAAGCAAGAAGGACTGTGTGTTTTGAAGTGGAAGAGGAGGAGAAAGAAAGGTAACAGCGGCAGATCCTGCAAATCCTCAATGTGCATGAAACACTTTCATCTGCATTTAATAGGCTTTGAGAAGCTCTAGAAAGGTTTTAATTTGAGGAAAATCCCTTATTTGAGTTGACTGAGCTCTCATTTCAGACTTCAGTGTACATGGGCTGCAGACAATGGGCAAGGAACCCATGCCGTGATTTTATGAGCTGAAAATTAATATGTGTTTCAGTAACAAAATCTGTAGCTCTCTCAGCTTCTCACATAGTGCTTAATGACTCTGGAGCCACTCATTGAAGCTATCAGCTGATATATTTGTTAAAAAGAAACACATTTCCCTGCTATAAAATTAAATGTTGCATTGCAAAGCAATATACTAAATATCTCTTCAGTCAATTTTTGTAAACTAAATGTTATAAAATTATATTGGAGCAAGGAGACAGCTAACTCCACTGGGAATATATTTCTTTAAGATTATTTAGTTAGCTTGTGCTGATGGACAGGTTTTAGTTACTTTAAAACAAAAATGTGTATTTTTCAGAGCTGGGGAAATAATTACAATCTTTAGGTCACATGGCCCTTCGGCTTATGGCTTTGCGGATGTATGCTTTTTGAGAAATATTTTTTATATTTACATAAAATCAAATATATAGTCTCTAGATCCTTTTACATAAATACTAATAAGACTTGACTGTGAAGCTATGATCCTCTTTTAACAACCTCTAAAAGGAAGAATTGCTATAAAGTTCATAAACATTCTCTAGGCAACAATCTAGGCTGTCCTAAAACCTTCTGAATATGTTCTTTAGAAGTCTAGAATCCAGGAGTCCTTCCTACAAACAAAGTCCACAATGTTTTCTGAAGCCCAGGTAAGTAACATTTACTGAGTATCTACTGTGTACCAGCTATTGCATATTGTCCTATTTGATATTTATAAGACTGCAATAACTTTTACTATCTTATTTTATAGATGAGTGCCACTGTCTGAATATCCCAGCCAGTCAAATTTGTATGTTAAAACCTAGGCAGTAGTCTAATGGCATTAAAAAGTGAGTCTTCTGGGAGGTGTGTATGTGTTGCAGTAAATATTAAAAAATAAAAAAGGATTATCTCTTTATCAGCCCCGAGATCTCACTCCTTAGGCCCGATTTTAGTACAGAGCCGCTTGCACCTCTGTTACCGGATCCACACGACTCCCTTCCCTTGGTGGTTTTCCACTGCCTGTTTTCCGCCTCTATTCCCAGGGTTAAGTTCACCCCAAAACCCAAACAAACACAGCTCTACAACTCAAGAGACTAACAACATGCCTCAATGACCCAGTCCTCCGGCCAGGCCTTCTGTTGGTGAGTCCATTCCATTATGATTTCACCAGTAGAATAATCTATTGATTAAGATGACCCAGTCCTCCGGCCAGGCCCCTCCTTCTGTTGGTGAGTCCATTCCATTATGATTTCACCAGTAGAATAATCTATTGATTAAGTGAGAGCTGCTGTAATCCCAACACTATAAAAACCTCCTCTTTGGCCACTGTGCTGGGGAATATGCCTTCACCAAGTGACCCTTTAGGTATTTCCATACCCAGACCGTGACAGAAAGGGACAAGGTCACAGTGCAGAACATTCATAAATGGAACTTGTATTCTTATAAATGATGCTCCATAAAGCTAGCAGGGACCTGTGCCATGTGAGGAGACACTAAAAATACACCATCTATTAATAAAACACAATGAATAGGTTGTCCTCACAGGACATGAGATCTGCCATCATCTTAGCTTTGGGCTTCCCGTATCCAGAACAATGAGGGGAATTTTTTTTTCATGTTTATAAACCCAGTGTGTAAAAGTGAGGCCAGAGATTTTAAGACGCCTGTTTATCCCATAGAATTATTAGGAATAAGAGCTTGGAGAGGAATGTTACTGTCTTCAGAGTCCCATTTGGTGTCAGTAAACTATCCCCCATATGATAGGCCTTTAGAAAGTGTTTTCTCATATATGATACTTTGTTTGTCTCTCTCTCTTATCAGTGGATGCCATTTCCAACCTGATGTATATGCATGTACCATCAAAGTAATTACTCTAGGAGAGAATTGCTTTGGTTATAGGCAACAGTGATTGAAGTAAGAAAAGCCACTATGAGCCATACCTTTGCTGTGTCTGTGACACCAGGTGCCATGTTTAGCTGTTTTTATTTTGTTCTCAGTTCTGTGAGGGATGTGGAAGGGTTCCTCTCCACAGACCGGGGTATGGCAGCTTATAGACTTTATATATACTGATCCTGACAGGAAGGACGTTCATTCTGTCTGAGCAGCATTCAAGTGTGTGCTTCCAGCCTGGTCCTGAAATCTCACAAAAGTACCCACATTTTTGCATGCCATGCAATTATTAACAGGTACAATTAAAATATCTGTTAGGCATGGGTAAAACAGAGATAGTTTGATAGTTCATTAATATGTGAACATTGCCACCAGAGAGTTCTGGAGCCTAAATAACATTTCATTTGTCTCAACTCAGCCCTTAGAGAACATAGAAAGCAGAGCACATCCTTCCTTCTTCTGAGCATCTCTCTATATAAACAGAAACACTCCTTGTTCTTAATTAGCTATAATTTAGCCGCTACTCAATTCCTTCTTACCCCTGCTCATACCCTACCTCCTCTCTCCCAAAATAAAATGAAAAGATTAGTCATTGAAAGAAGAGTTTTTGTTGGTGGTTTACTTTCTGGAAGCTCTGACTGGTTGATATTGTTATTCTTCAGCTCCTTCAGTCCTTTCTCTAACTTCTCCATTGGGGTCCCTGTGTTCAGTCTGATGGTTAGCTGCAAGCATCCTCATCTGTATCAGTAAGGCTCTGGCAGAGCTGCTTAGGAGACATCCACATCAGGCTCCTGTCAGCAAGCACTTTGTGGCATCAGCAATAGTGACTGGGTTTTGTGGCAGCATATGGGATGGATCCCAAGGTGGGGCAGTCTCCGGATGGCCTTTCCTTCAGTCTCTGCTGCACTTGCTGTCCCTGTATTTTCTTTAAACAGGAGCAATTCTGAGTTAAAATTCTGAGAAGGTTGGGTGGCCCCCATCTCCCAACTGGGGGCCTTTGCTGACCTCTGGATATAGTCTTTACAAGAGTTAATTGCATTTTTACTTACCTGATGACTAAGGTTGTCGAACATCTCTTTAGGTACTTCTCAGCCATTTGGGATTCCTTTGCTAACAATTCTGGTTAGTCATATACTCCACTTTTTAACTATTTCAAAATAAGTAGATTATGACAGAAAAAAAATCTGTTCTATTATACGATGACTTATGTCAGCAAAGCTTATGCTAGCCACATAGCATGTTCCTTTTATCCTTTTAAAAATTAATTATTTTATTTATTTATATCCCAAGAGTACACATGGAGGGACCCATGGCTTCAGCCACATATGTAGCAGAGGATGACAATTGTCTGGTATCAATAGGAAGAGAAGCCCTTAGTTCTGTGCAGGTTAGATTCCCCAGTGTAGGGGAATGCCAAGGTGGTAAGGTGGGAGTGGGGTGTATGGGAGGGCCAGCATCCTCATAGAATCAGGGGAAGTGGAGGGGAAGGGGATAACATTTGAAATGCAAATACATAAAATATCCAATAATGAAGGAAAAAAGAAAGAAGAGTTTTAAGACAAGGGATAGGTATAAAGTTGCTTTAGTCAGGACTTTTCCCCTCTTAGGGTTCATATGGAAAGATTACTGGCTGATGGAGGAATGATAGGGAGTGTACTGATGGTGCAACAAGAGAACTTTCAGCCAGTATAAGAGATCAGTTCAGCTCTGAGTTCATTTGCATATGGTGCAACAATGCCTGGGTATAAAAGCCAGGGCCGATGAGGGAGCCATCTTGTAGCTTATTAACACAGGATACCTACTATTAGACAGCTGTTGAGTGGGGAAGCTGAGGTTGAAACATTAGTCCTTCCTGCAGGAATTCACCTCTGTTATTAAAGAGGTGACCAGATCAGTGAAGCTGTAAGAGCCACAGTGAGCAAGCTGTTTAGGGACATTCAGAATGGCCTGATGATAAATGGACAGCAAGTAGTGGGAATTGGAGCAGTAGCCTAGTTTGGCCCTGTGTTTCTGTGCAGCTATATTTAATGTCAGATCTACAAAGAGGCTGGGGCTGTACCAGGAGCTTCTTGGGTACTGCTACATAAAGTTAGTTTAACTATGTTGTTTAAAATGTGCTTATAAATGTAGGGGATTTTCACACATTATCTTTGCATGGTGGCCACTTTTCTGGCAAATATTTAGAATACAATTTCTCTGAAGAATTAGGTGTTCTCAGTTTTAAGTGTAACATACAACATCCTCATTATATTGATTAATAATTTTCCTTCTCACCCTTTTTTTGTGTGTTCTGTTAATTAGCATGCAAAATAATACCCTTCCTTATGGTATTTTCACACATTGCTTTTTTGATGCCCCTTGCCCATGGCCCTCTCCTATCCTGACATCTCTACTGTGTTCCCATTCTTCCTCTCTGGAGCCTCCACGTGGGTTTCCAGTCAATTGTATTCCACCCTGTCTTCTTCTCCTGCCCTCATGGGCCCCTTTCTAGTTTCATGACTTGAACCTCACTATATACATATTTTAGCACATATGTAAAAATTAAGTCCTCAGAGAAAACCTTGTATCTGTGTTTCTGGGTCCAAGTTATTTTTGTACTAAAGTTTTCATTGCCAGCACTTTGCTGAAAGTGTCATGATTTCATTTAAAAAAAAAAAAAACCAACAAAAGAAATTCCATTGTTTACATGCATATTTTTCTTATCAATTTGTCTTTAGATGGACATGTAGGCCAGCAGCATTTTCTTGCATTTGTGTAGAGTGTAGCATTAAAATGGATAAGCCAGAATCTCTGTGTTGTGAGGATTTGTAGTTCTTCGGGCGTGTGACCAGGGGTAGGATAGCTGACTCATGTGGTAATTCTATTTTCAGTTGTGAAGACCTTCCACACTGAATTCCATAGTGACTGCACCGGGTGCACAGTCCCTCTGGCAATGAGTGGTCTACTTCCCCCATGTATTCACAAATACTTGTTGTCATGGTGATAGCCATTCTTACAAGCATAAAGTAGAATCTCAGAACAGTTTTATCTTGTATTCTCCTGATGACTGAGGAAAGTTTTTCATGTCTTTATTGGCAATTTGTATTCATTTGAGACCTGTCTGTTCACTTCATTAGCCCATTTACTGATTGGAGGATTTGATTTTTATTGGTGTTTAGTTTTTTTTTTTTCTTCTTCTTCCAGGTTTTTATCTATTTTAGGTATTAGCCTCCTGTGTCACAGATAGTTGCCAAATCTTTTCTTCCGTTTGGTGGGCTTCTTGTTTGCTCAGTTCATAATTAACTTAACTGTCAAAGATGTGTGATTTCACATCATCCCCACTGTCAATTACTGTGACTATTTCCTTTGCTATTAAGACCCTTCAGAAAGGCTTTGCCTTTTCCCAAGTCTTGAAGTTTTTCCACTAGCAGTCCAGTATTTTGGCTTATATAACCCTCTAAATATCGCATAGCTTTAATTTTAACTTGTTTTTGAGAATTTCATACATGAGTTTATCATCTCCACTCCACCCTCTTTCCTCTACAGCCCCTCCTCTGTTCTCCCACACTTCTCAAATTCACAGCCTCTCCTTTTATAATTTTTGTGTAGGTCCCCTTTAGGAAGCCATACTGTTGAGATGTCATGGGTACAGTTTTCCCATCATCCCCTGAATACACTATCTTTAGCCAATGTACTTACTAGTCTTCTGGCTTTTACAATCACTCCATTCCTTCTCCCTAAGATTAAGGGTTTGTATCTAGGTTGGTGTTTATTTTGCCCTTTTTAGTGTGCAGATACCTTTCAGTACTATGAACACCAGTCACTAGGAATGAAGGTTCTAGATAGGTTTCAGCTCAACTTCTTCATGTCCAGTGAGTTGTATGGGTGTTGTCTTTAGCAACAGGACATTACCAGTAGTTTGGGGAAAGCAACTAATATATTGTTTGGTTCCAATGGGGTCCCTTTTTTCAACAAGTTTGTTAGATATAACCAGTTTCTGGAACTAGAGGCTTCATTTAAGGCCTACTTCATGAGATGAAACCCATGCCTAAAACCGTCTGTGTAGCAATAAAGTTACTCCAAACAACATGCTATATTCCTAGATCAGAGCCTTGTTCAGCCATCACCAGAAATCTCCTCTGGCAGCAGATGAAAACAAATACAGAGACCTACAGCTGGACAGTGTTTAGAGAGTGAGAAATCTTACAACATCCAGTCCTAAACAGAATGTGTACATCAAACACTTCTTCGTAAGGCTCAGAGAACCTTGTGGAAGAGAAGGCAGAGCCCAAAGGGATGAACTACACTAAAGAAACAGGCCAACTTAATATGGCATGACCGTCACACATATAAACTCATAGGGCCTATAGTAGCATGCACAGGCCCTGCACATGTCTGGCCCAGAGAGGGTACCAGCATGGAGAATGTCCTCAATTTGATAGCTGCTCACAACACAAAAATTCATTTTTTTCTACTGGAGTCTCACTGAGTATACAAACCATTCTGGGGGAGGGGCATTGTCAACAGTAGATGGTCAATACAAAATGAGTTAATGGCATTTTTGGATCTTCTTTGTCTCATAATTTCATAATGTTTTATTGGACCATTTTTATTTTTAAATTTAACCTTCCAGGTCTTTTGATATATAATATGGTTTCTAGTTTTACGTTCTGTGCGTCTGTATGTGCTTGTGCATTTTCATTGGCTTTATTTTTTTTTACTTAGTGTGTTTGTTTGTTTTGTCCTATTCTGGTTTGTTTGGGTTTATTTTATTCTATTTTATTACTAATTTTAGATGCTTGCTTGTTTTCTCATGAGAGAGAGGGGGGAGGGAGAGAGATGGGGGAAGAAGGAAAGGGGGAGGGGGGAGGGAGAAAGAGGTAAGGAGAGAGGTAGAGAGAGAAAGAAGGAAAGAGGGGGAGAGAGGGGGAGAGGGAGGGAGAGAGGGAAGAAAGAGTATGTATTTAAATAAAAGATCTGGTCGGAAGGACCTAGGAAGAGAGGGAGAGGAAACCTTAATCAGAATTTATGGTTTGAAAACAAGTCTATTTTCAGTAAAAGAAAAAAAAAACGAATAGAATTACAGAGATGTGTGATAATTCACAAAAAGGATTATGTGAACAGCATGTACAATTATGAAAATTTAATGTGAATATTAATAACAAAATGAGCTTTGATGTAAAAAAAATAAAATAGGCCTTGCAGGATGTTCCAGTAATCACAATATTTCAAGTACTTTAAAGGCCATAAAATTGATGTCAGATGATGTATTACATATTGATACAAGTAAGATATTTTTTAAAGGAAATTATATTAGTTTAGGAAAATGACAGAAGTAAGTTCTTCCTGGTCTAGGACCACTCTCTCCACAAGCAGTTGGCTAAGTTTACAGTGCAATATACAAGTTCTGTCCTTTTGAGTGAGTCTTAAATCCAATTAGACAACTGAAAGCTACCCCAGATATGAGTCACTACTGCACCATCACAGACATCTTGCTGGATTGGTCATTGTTGTGGCTTTAAGTGTTAGAGCTGTGTATGTTTGGCAGCTCACATTGTACATTCTGATATTATGAGAGCTAGTCTTCAGAGAGCAAGCTTTCAGGTCAGTTCAATGGTTGGTGTTCTAGTCCATGGGAGTGGTGGAGGGTTTAGTTGGTTGATGATGTTCTTCCCATGAGGTTGCAACCCCTTTCGGCTTCTTCAATTCTTTCTTTAGCACCTTCACTGGGGTCCCTGTGTTCAGTCTGATGGTTAGCTGCAAGCATGCTCAGCTGTATCTGTATGACTCTGGCAGGCCCTTCCACCTTTCACTTTCAGGCTCCTCTCCACTATCCCCCACTGTAACTTTTACCCAATTTCCTCTGTTCTTCTTTTACACAAGAGTCCACTCAGTCCTGTCTGTATGTGCATGAGTTCAGGACAATCCACTGACGCATACATGGCTTCTCAGGGGCTGCATCCCTGAAGAAAGCTGCCTTTAACTTCCACAGTATTCTTTGGTTGTCAGTGGCTCTGGCACGTGGGACTTTATGTTACTCTTCTCTGCTCTACCAGGGTTTAGGGTGTCTTTATCCTGTGTGTGCAGTCACAGACTCTGTGAGTTCGTGTGTGTAACAGCAATGTCATGCTCAGAAAGCACTGCTGTATCTTAGTCACCCACCACTACTATACTGGGTATTCACAGAATTTTCAGAAGAGTTCTTGAACATGTCTGTCGGGAACTTCCTCACATGAGTAATGTCCTCATGCCATCTTTTATCTCCCTCATTCCAGCCTCAACTCTAATCTGTCTTCTGGCAGCTAAATTCGAGTTTGAAATCTGTTGATGCCCAGGGGACTTCTTTGAGAAAGTTTCTGAGTGGAACCAAAAAGTCAAGTTATGACTTGTCCTTGACACCATGACCTCTAAGGGTGCACATAACACACTTGGAGTCACTCCCACCTACACTGATGTTTTTAAGTGGATAAACAGGTAGACCTTGCTCTGGTATGTGAAGACCAACTTCCATATATCTTTGATTATGGTCATAGTATAAACATCAGTATTCAATTACACATGCTTATGTGTACTGTAAAAGGTAGAACAGATAAAGGCATGGATGGTGATAAGTGTAAACAGGGAGATCTGTAGAGTTTATAACAAAAAACTCAATTTACAAGTTAGCAGTTGGAGGGAGAAAGGTTAGAATAGGAATCCATGAGCCAGATAAGCTGCTACCAAAACCTTAAAAATGTAACCATGGCAGATACATAGTATCTCACTGTGGCATGTATTAAATTTTGCTTAGCCATTCTTCTGCTAATATAAGACACAGTTGCCAGAGATTCTGGTCCTTCTATTTGAATATAACATTGTGAGGATTATTCTGATACACAGTTTCACGCTGTTTTTTTTTTTTCTTACGTTAGGACATATACATAGATTTATAAATAAGTGTGTGACCTTTGTTACATATCACCACAATACTGTTTACTTTTCAGGCAGGTATAATGCATGTATCCTACTTCCAAAGATTCATTAGAATTCTATCATAGATACTGTCTACTGTTTCTCTCATGTCCCGAACCTGCACCCCAGCTTTCTCTATATCTGCCCCTCTTCCTCCATCCTATCCCCAGATCCTGTAGTGCATAAAATACCTTCCTGGATGTCAAGGAGGCTATTTGATTATTTATATTTCTCTGAAGGGATTAGATGCTTCCTTGGAAATTTGGGCAATGTGTGAATGAATACAAGTGAGGTTGGGCAAGGGTTTCAGGCAGAGAAGCCATCAGTGAAGCAGGAACAAGAAAGTGATGGGTCTGATTTTTAAAATTAATGTGTTTATTCATTTTACATTCCAACTGCTGACCCCTTCCTGTCCCCCTGACCCCCCCCCACACACTGAGTCCTTCAAGCCGTCCTCCACTTCCCATTTCATTCTCCTCTGAGAGGCTGGGCCCTCACCTAAGTATGCCCCGACTCTGGTATGTCTAGTCTCTGCAGGATTAATCTTATCCTCTCCCACTCACACAAGGCAACCCTGTTGGAGAATGGATCCCACGGACAGTCAACAGCTTTAAGGGACAACCTTTGCTCCAGTTTTTGGGGAAACTACATGGATACTGAGCTGCACTCTGCTACATGTCGCGGCCTCTGTCTAGCTCATATATGCTCTTATTTAGTGACTCTGTTTCTAAAAGCCCCCAAGAGTCCAGATTTATTGACTCTGTTTTTCTTGCTATGGAGTTCCTATTCCCTTCAGGACCCTCAATTCTCTCCCTTTCTCTTCCAAAAGAGTCCTGAGGTCCTTCCAATATTTGGCTGCAAGTCTCTGCATCTGTTTCAGTCACCTGCTGTGTGGAGCATCTCAGAGGAAAGTTATGCTAGGCCCCTGTCTACAAACTTAACAGATTATCATCAATAGTGTCAGGGATTGGTGCTTGCCCATGGGGTGGGTCTCAAGTTGGTCAGGTTGTCTGTTGGCCATTTCTTCAGTCTCTGTTTTATCTTTGCCCCTGCATTTCTTTTAGACCAGACAAATAACTAAGAGATAGGAGAGAGAGCCATAAGGTCAGAAGAATAAAGGCAAAGCTGCCATGGATGCAGGGTGGGGAGGGAGGGGGAATCTCCAGAAATTGCCAGAGACCTGGGATGGGGGAGGCTCCCAGGGATAAATGCAGGTGACCTATGCATAGCTGCGGGAATAGGGAACCTCCTGTAGCCCACCAGGACCCCCAGTAGAGATAAGGACACCAAACCACCCACAAAACTTTTGACCCAAAATTTATGTTTGATGGTTTTAGCACATGGTTTTGTTCTCTCATTGCTAGTGGATATACCAGCTGTAAGGGGATATTCTTTATATCTGCCTTGAACCAAACAAGTGACTTAGTCTCCTTGGACATCTGCTTACTAAATTATAAATCAAACATTATTACTTGATTGTATACTTCCTCAAAATTTTAATGGCTGTTATTCAGTTGCCATGCAACTTGAATAAGTAGAAACTCTATGTAACTAGAAATAAAAACTATGTGTTGCTGGGATTACAAACTATATATTTCTTAAACAGTGATAAACGGGGATTCTATATTCTATCAGTCTATCCTCTTAGAAGATAATTAATACTGCTAGAAGATTCATGAGCCTGTATGCCAACTGTGAAAGATTTAAAACTCCAAAGTTCTTGGTACCCTCAGCAGCTCATTCGGATATAAATTGCTTTCCTGACCTTGACTATATATTAGGGCATAGCCGGATTTTCCTCTTAAATTGTAGGGAGAGTTTCATATAAAATTAGGGGGCAGATAAGTCATGTCAAGCCTGATACTGATACCCAGAAGCATTAAACCCATGTTCTTTATGCAATAGCTGCCATTTGCTCTTTTGGGTCAGCAAAACCATGCCCTAGGACAGAACCCTGGACAGCTCCTGTGGGCAGCTGTGCAATTAAGGCCAATAATGGTTCCTCTCTTCTAACAAAGCCTTTAGCAGCATCTTCATCTTTCACAACATTGTAAACTCCCCTGCCAGACCACAAGTCTTTTAGCTATCCTCTGTCACCCCACCCCATGCCTCTTCTTCCAGGAATGAAATTGTCCTCATGATACTACTGTTTTTAATGCCATAACCTTCTTCAGGATTGTGTGAACTCCAACGTGGAATAAGCCCAATATCTGACCTCAAGAATATATTTCAGAAATTTCTACTAAATGGATATGTATGTGGCTACTGTTGGGTTACATTTCCTAGTAAAATTATTTGGCTTTCCTTCTTGTACCTGCTGTGTTTTATTTGTGTCAGGGGTAGATTGTGTTTGGAGTCAGACTCTGTGGATTTGAATCCTGGTCTCAGCTCTTATGAGATACATGAATGACTGGGGCAACTGATCAGTGACTTTGAGCCTCAATGTATTCATCTGCAAAGTAGAACTGTTTTTCTATGTCTGCCCTTTGAATGAGAGAGTGATTGTAATGATTAGCACTTAGGCCTTTATGTTTATCCTTCACCACAGGTTTATGTTATTAATGGGGTCCACTAAATTTGAAGCTTCTTTAAAAGTGACTTTTGTTTCATATAAAATTTTGGTTTTCTGTAAATAGTGAGACATTCCTAACACTTGCTGAATATGATGTGTGAGGGCTGGAAGGTTTATGTTACAAAAGGGCAAATTATTGTTGAATTTTTGTCAGTGTTACCCTCTTCTCTAGAGTGCAGACCCAAGGGCAGTGAGGCTGTGCCTTATCTAATCTGGAGTCTAAATTTTCCAAGAAGCAGACCAAACATAGCCCCAGTGAATGAAGACTGAGTGAGGGGTGGCTATGGAGGAAGGACTGTGCATCAAAAGCCCCAGACAAATGCTACCCTTCAAAACACCCTAGAAGCTGGTCCTGCTGTTCCTTACATAGCCCTCCTCAGCTGCAGTGGAGGACTCTCCTCCTCTCCTTCCCTCCTGCTGATTACAGCCATACATTTATTCAAAGGGCAACTCAGGTCCTGCTGGACTATGACCCCATCACTGGCATTATCTCTAGTAATTTTAACAAATGTGACCAGTTAACCTCTGCTTAACCCAATGCTAAGTTCTTTAGAAAACTGTCCCAGAGATCATGGCAAGAATGCAGCCTTCATCTTTCATTTCAGTTCTGAAAACAAACAACTGAATGTTTACACCATCCTGATGGCCTGAGAGGCTGTAGCAGGTTGAAGCTGAGTATGAGGGATATCAGACTAAATACTGAGGCTCTGAGCTGTGACTATCCTGCTGGGCTGCCCAGCCCCTGGCATTCTTTCTCATAGCTTCTTGTATGCCTGCAGTTTCCCTAGAAGTTGATGTGAGATTCCAATTTGGGTGATATGTAAGATTCACTGATATGACTGATTTGTGCTGTAGTTTTTCTCAGTGGGGAAAGGTATTAGATGCTCTCACAAACTCTCTGAATTTATGACAGTACATAGTGTTTGGTCTCCCTTGCAATATGGTCCTGTTGCCAGCCACAACACAGCACAGTTAGGCTTGTTCTACCTGACAGAGAATTCTGTCTCTTCTTTCTGCTTGCTGCTCTATGGGACAAGCCCCCTGAAATATGCTTTCCACGAACCCTTAAATATTTTATGTTAATAGTGATTGAAGTCAGATTTCAAGTAATACTTCCTGCAGTTTATTGGCCCAGTTAATTTAACATTAAGAAAGAAACTGAATGAATAAAAAGCATGGCACATTTCCATATGCAAATGTGTGCCTGGAGGAAGCTGTTAGATGTGGGGCAATCGATAAATTTCAGAAATTTAGTACCATTGTGCATGGCTCTGACATTAACTTCCCCAGGTTTTAGGGCTTGTTTTAAAGTTCTTCCTTCACCCACCACCCTCCTTCCTAGGAGGAGATGTTTTCTTGTGCTCTGAGGATGCACTGTAGGTGCCATTTGTGAGCAATGGGTTTCTGGCTCCCGGGGGATTAGTAATTGCTTAGTTCTGACAGGTGCTCATTGCAGAGCCTCATTTCCTACACAGAATCTCCATCCATCTGAGCCTCAGAAGTAATCCTGCCAGGAAGAAGAAAAGGTCACAGCCCAGGGGAGCGATTCCTATACAGAATCCTGATCAACCCTGAGATTTTGCGAAGGTGACTCAAGGGCCACTGCTGGAGGCTGTGGAAGTGGGGATGGATGTAGAGAGGGGTTGAGGGAAACCCATAACGTTCCAATGTTTTTATATACCATAAATGCTACCTTGGGGAAAGGATTGCTCTACTGAGTAAAAAGTTTTAAAAAGTCACTGGCATGAAATAGGAAACGGCCACCGCCAATAACAAACATTGATTTCTCCCCATTTATTTTGTACTGTTAAATCCCAGGTCTGTGTTGTCCCGTTTTGTCTTGTAAAAGGATTCTTGAAAGTTTCTGTCATTTTGATTTAATTGATGAGGAAGATGATGCTTAGTTACCCAGTCACTTGATCATGGTATCCAAGTACCAGACATCATACCATCATATCTTACTCTGAAGACAGCATGCATGGGAATCTGGGGGGCTCACATTTAAGACACCAGAGACACAGTTGTGAATGAGATGGATTTGACCGAATTCTCATGAGGCCCATCACTTAGTTGATCTGAATCATGACCTATGTAGCACATAAGCATCTCTTATACCATGTAGTTTCTAAACATCAAACTCAGTGGCTTTTCTTTGTAGACGTCTCTTGGGGAGACAGAGAGAATGGAATGGAAGAAGCAGATGGATCCTAAATATATCAGCATTGATCACTTCCTGTGGCATGTGTGGACAAGGAGAAGCTCATAGCACAACAGATTCTGTATGAAGACTAGGAGAGCTCCTCTGTCCTCTGTAATGATAGGGTCGGTCATGCACAGGAAACTCAGAACTAATCTTATTCCCATATTAAGCCAGGACTGCCCTTAATGCAGTGGGAAGCACTTCCGACTGCCAGGCAAGAGAAAATTGGTTCAATCCTTGAATCCCTTGACATCTTTTGGAAGTAACTGCATTCAGTTCATTTCCCATCTCTAAGTGATTTATGTGGTTCTTCACTGGAAGAAATTCTTGATTCTGAGTTTGTAATTTCAGTGGGATCAAGCTCTGGGATTTGAAGGGTAAATTTCAGTTTTCTTATTCTATGTAGGGCATTTTCTACAAGTATATATTTATTGTTATTATTTTGTTATTATTTTATTTTTACTATTATCATTACAGGGTCTCATGTAGTCCAGTCTTGACTCAAAATCATCATATTACTAACCTTAGCTTTTTCATCTTTTTTAAAGACTTGTTATTTATTCATGAAGCTTGTGTGTGTGTGTGTGTGTGTGCATGTGTGTACATTTATCCATGCACGTGTTTTTAAAACATACATAAAGGAGCATGAAGAGGCTAGAACAGGATGTTGGGGCTTTTTTTTTTTTTTTTTTTTTTTTTTTGGAGCTGGAGTTAAGATACTTGTAAAGAGTCCAATGTGCTAGGGAACTGAATTCCATTCCTCTGAAGGAGTAGCAAGCATTTTTAACTGCTGAGCCATCTCTTCAACCTCTGCCTTGCCTTCTTGAGGTCTGAGATTACAGACATATTATATCACTCCTGGGTTGGATTTTAGTTTTTGCTTTTTGTCTCCAGTCAACAAAAAGAAATAAATTTTACACTGTATTTGGATTTACAAGCATGTGCACATATCAGAAACAGTACTAACCATTTACATGATCCACTGTGAGATCTTCCATGTATTCCATTCTTTCCTGTGAGACCTGCCCTGCTATTCCATTCTCTCCATGTGTAGTCTACTTTTATTTTGGTAAATGGCTTGACTGTGGTCAAGTAAGTCTGATTTCTAGCCTATGATTTGAGTCATGAAACTAGATCACTATGGAAAACTCCTCAAGGTCAAAGGCTGGCAAGGTTATATAGCCAACACTCTTATCTGTGGGTCTGTACACACTGACTCAACTAGCCACAGATTTAACACATAAAAATATTGCCTCCTTATGGTAAATTACAGACATTCCCTTGTCAGTGTTCAAGAGAGAACAACAGTTTGCCTAGGCTTGTGTTAGGTATCATAAGTAATGTGGCAAGAATTTGAAGTGTGGGAGAAATGTGTATTCAGCTGTGAATGCAACAGTTTTACACAGGGGAGCAAAGTATCCCTGCCCCCCAGAATATAGATTCTGCAGGGGGCATAGAGAGTCCTGAAACCAGTCCCTTCTAGTTACGGAGAAACAAGCATTATTTTCTTCCTTAGACAACTGACACTATTTCCTGCTGCCCTCTGGGGCAGCAGTCTTCCCTCTGACTAGTCAGGCAGTTCTCCCAATTTCCTGCTTTGCCTCCATGATACCATTAGACCCTCTGCTCCTACTGAAGTGAGTTCAAAGTGCCCCCTTAGGACAGAAGTGCAAGGCACTGTTGTATGGAGAAGTGATCGGCCAATTCTGTCTGGAATTAAATGGCTTCACTCCATCAGCAAAGGGCTCTTTAAAATTCTCTAATGCAGGGAAGCTTAACTGGGGAGAGAAAATAATCACCCACATTTGTCAGTATACAACAACGAAAGAGAATGCTTGCAGCTTGTGGAGTGGCTCATTAGTATCAGATTAGCCTCCCTTCAGCCTGATGGAGAAATTATCATGGCATCTTAAATTTATAAACTGAAGCTGAGGGCCCCAAAGACTAGGGGTATTCAAGCAGTGACCAGCACAGGGCAGATCAGAATGGTACACTCCGGGCTTTCAGGACATACTCTTTGTGAAGTGCTTTCTCATGGGGGCTTTGCCTTATGGCTTGAGGAGAAGGAACAGTCACATGGTGATGCTAGCAACAGTGCTGCATTTCCAATCTCTTTTATTCCTGTAGGCTTCGAGCTTATTTCATTTTCATTTCCTTTAGAGTTTGCTATCCATTGCTATGATAAACACCATGACCAGTTGCAAGTGGGAGGCAAAGGGCTTATTTCGTCCAGATGTGCACTTCCAGATCACAACTGGTTACTGAAGGAATTCAGGGCAGGAGCTCTAGCAGGGAATGAAGCAGGAATGGTTTGCTGCTTGCTGGCAGGCTCTCTTGCTTGCTCAGCTACCTTTCTTATACAACCCAAGCATAAGGGAATATGGACTGAGCTTTCTGCAGTGGCCTGAGTCCTCCTGAAACAATCATCCATCGGGAGAACATTTCACGGGGCTGGAGAGATGGCTGTATGCTCTCTCCGAGGACCCTGGTTCAAATCCCAGCACCCACGAGGCAACTCACAACTGTCTATAACTCAAGTTCCAGTGGATTCAAATCTCTCACACAAAATAAATGAATAGATGGATGGATGGGTGGGTGGATGGAGGACAAGTGAAAAATTTCAACTAAAATCTCTCTTTCCAGTTATCAGTCAGGGTGTAAGCAGAACAATCCAGATTCTAAATGACCTAGGAACCATCTATATGTTTGTGGGGATACTTAGCTGCCCTTCTACTTTACCACAGTTATTACTTTGATTAAGCCTTCCCTATTTGCCTGATTCATGTTCGAGATAACTGCTCCTTTTCTTTGGATCTTCACTGACTAAAACTGATCCTGAACACATACCCTGCTGGACTGATTTCTAGTTTCTCTGCCCTATTACCCTAGATTATTTTACCCTGTGAAACTACACATGTTCTATCTCTGACACCTTCAGCATTGTACAGGTTCTGAAGATGGTGATAAGTATATCCCCATGCCCATTCTGTACCTGCTGGACAGAGTCAAAACACAATAAATATCATACAAATTCATGCTAAGCTGGGTAGATCCCTTCTTTCTCTGATCATCAAAGTGGATCTTGTAATCATTTCCTGCTTCTGGTATCTATTTCTCACTTAAACATTTGCCTCATTTGCTGGATAATACATTCCTAAAGTAAGGTTAGTATTTCCTGTAGGATGGTAACATTTAGCACCTACCTTTATGTATTTTTTGGTACTGGATATTCAGTCCAAATTATTTTAGTTATCCCTATGAAACAAACATGTTTATCCTTTCTTTTTTTTTCAAGGAAGATCCAGGGCATATCCACACTTAAACTTATACACATCAATAAGTAATAAAATAAATCTTAAGAACTTTGAGTTTTCCTTATGTTTTGTATTTTATGTCACTGAGTTCTATTTAGAGAATTAATTAGATAAGTGTTTCAAAAAATTAATAACTGAGTATATAAGTAGCTATAACTTTTATTTATTTTCATTTTGAGACAGGGCCTCTTGTGGTTTAGCGGGCCTCAGATTCATTATGTAGTCAAGGATGACCTTGAACATCTGATCTCCCTGCTTCCACTTTCCTTGAATAGCATTGCCAGTATATACTACCTCTCCAGGTCGCTGTAATGCTTCAGATCAAACTCAGGGCTTCTCCAATGTTAGGCAAGTACTACACCACCTATTAGCTTAAATATTGATTTTAAGAATGATACTAATTTTTTTTTTAAAAATCTTTTAAAAATCTCTCCTATTTTTCTTACATTTTCTTTAGAAGCTGTGGTGGAGGCACCAGTACCAGCTTCTTTAGTACAAATGAAGAGTTTTTAGTAATGTTGCTGTTTAACGGGTACCTATAGATTCCAAACAACATAAGACTTGTGAGAAAGAAGGAAACTCAAGCATGGCCCAATCATCAATGGCCACATCAATGGGGAAATCTGTTAACTGGGATTTCTGAGTAATCCTCCTATGGACAGGTAGCTCTGATCTGTCACTTGGACCATGCTTGCCACGATAGTAAAAGAACACTGATCATTCCAAGTATGATGGTTATCCTGTCTGTATCGACAAAGAACTGGAGGGGACATTGGCAGAGTAGAAAGAGATGAAGTCAGGAGTTGGGAACAAGAATGAAGACATAATAGAGAATGATCCTAGGAATGGTTAATTTCCATCGGGAATGGCATTTCTCATTTTCTTTTTATTGAGGAATATTCTTCAGGGGCTAGAGAGGTGGTTTAGTGGTTACATATGTGTTCTGTATGACCAGAATATAGTGCTAAGCACCCAGGCTAGGAAGCTCATAATCCTGTCTGGCTCCGGGGAATTGACATCATCTTCTGGCCTCTGTAATTCAGCACACACACCCAAACACAGCCATGCACATAAAAACTCACATACACACACACACACACACACACATCTTTTTTGTTTTTCCTTTTTTGAGTATGACATGTCTGCTTTGCTTTCTTGTCTAAGAGACAGGGCCATAATGATCTACCTGTTTAAAGGAGGATTTGTAATCTGTTTTCACAGTGGACTATTTCTGTTTTACTTTGTGTCTTTTGAATAGAGATTTATTTTTGTTCAAGAGCAAAAACCTTGAGAAATGTTTTAAACTGTGGAAGCATGCAGATATAAACCCAGGTCCTTCATTGAGAGACAACTCTACCATTAATTCCCTTACTGCTGATGGTTTCTCTCACATACATAATATTTTGTTAAAATGAATATATAACTTCACTTTCTTACTTTTCTCCCTAGATTAGGCATTGAGGTTGTCTCTAGTGTCACCAGATGATAAATAATTCCCCAGAGCTGCTGCACTGATCTTGGTCCACATATCTGATCCATCTTATCTGAATTAATACTGAATTGAATAACTAGACCTGAGATTTTCCACAAAAGTGAAACCAGTTCAATATTTCCCATCATGCTGTGAGGATTTATTTATGTATTTATTTATTTATTTATTATTTCTCCCACTCCCACTATCAAGAATGAGTGTCGTATCCTAAATCTGTTGCCAAATTTGTGGTTAAGATAAATATTCCATTATTTTAAAGTCATACTTTGATTTCTTACGTGCCAGATGTTTTATTTTTGTTTGTGTGATTTACCATTATGTGTTTTAAGTTTGTCGTGTACATTTAAGATCATAGCTAAAGTGACACACAATTTACATGCAGTAAAATGCATAGATCAGAAGTGTGTTATTTAATGAGCTATAAAACTTTAAACACTAGGGTTTAGAGAGATGGTTCAGAGGTTAAGGGCACTTGCTACTCCTGCAGGAGTCCTGGGTTCTGTTTCACATACCCACCCACACACAACCCCCTCTAACTCCAGTTGCAACCGACCCACTGCCCTCTTCTGACCTCTATGAGTACTAGAAGCAAATATATTGTGCATGCCTGTGTGCAGGCAAGCACTTGTGCACATAAATTAAAGATGAGCAGAGCTTTACAAAGTCCACACACTTGCTTAATTCTCTGACTGTAGATTTTATTCTGATATCCCAGAACTTTCCTGGTGTCCCATCTGGTCACTCTTATCCAGAGACAATGGCTGTCTTGATGTCTTTCAGTAGGATTTTTACTCTAGAACTCAATACACAGATAAAGTGTGTGTCTCTTTTATGACAAGTTGCTTATCTCAAGATGAAGTTCTCAGGCTCATCGGTATTGAAGACTATATCCATAATTTAATAGTGCCAAACTCATTTTATGGCTGGATAGTATTTAATTACAGGAACCACCACAATGCATTCATTTATTCTCTCATTGATAGATGTATGAATTTTAAATTTTGGAGATTTCATGTTCAAGGTCTCTTGGTTTTACGTCTCAGTCTTGCTGTTTATCTCTCTGATGTCCCACCTGTTTACTTTGAACTCATTTCTTACTCTCCTTAAACATGAGCAGACTATGTTTCTCTCCAGTATTTACCATGTTGTTGAGTTATTAGTTATGTCTTTATTTTACAGTTTTTAGTAGTTGTTCTATAAGATGCACAAAGAAAAATTTAGATACTTGCATGTATATGTGTGTTATAAAGTCTGAAATAAGATCATTTTTATTTTAACTTGATAAGTTGTGGGGAAGCATAAAATAATATAAAACAATGTACCTTGTTTCATGGGTCAGCCATAACTGGAAATCTTTTACTCACATGTTTTAGTACCAACCCTTTCTTTAAAGTAAAATAGCTTCATTACAAGAACTTTATGATACACACACAGCGTCACATTCACACACTCCTGTTTCTCTCTGCGTATCCATTCACATCTGAGCCTACATGATCCCACCCACTCCCAACTCTGTGTCCACTTTTATTTTCTATTTTAAGCTAACCAATCAAGTATAGAGTGTGTGCTGCCTGTATACACTTGAGTGTGTGACCATCCACTGCAAACCTGTCGGTCTCTCAGGAGCCACATTCTTAAAGAAATCCAACTCCCCTTCCCCAGAAGCCATCAACTGTCAACTCCTTAGCTAGTCACAAGAGGATTATAACCCCTTAACCCTTCTGTGTTGGTAAGTGAGTGGTTTGGTCTTGTGCAGACAGAATTGCTCTTGTGAGTTCATGAGTGCTGGGGTCCTGTCAGTTCTGAAGATTCTTCACTGTAGTCCTCTCTGATCCCTGTCTCACAGTCCTTCTGATCCCTCTTGTGTGATGAGGACCAAATTCCTCTAAGTTCACATTATCCTTCCATATGAAGAGCTTCCATAACAGAACAGCAGTTCCTCATAGTAGAGGCACAACTCCAGTGTACACCACGCTGTATAGTGGCACATTCTCGAAGGATGTCCTCACTGAGAAGAGTCATAAAACGTTATCCCCATCTTTGGTCATTAAATGATTTTTTTTCTTTTTTGGCTTCTGTTCTTTGAAAATAGAATTCAATCGCTTCTTGGCCTTTTGGCTAAGATCAAGTGTGAAAATAGAATTCAGACCGAAAAATCTCCCCTTTGTCATTGGGTGATGCACCTGCCTATTATTAATGTTGATGTGTATCTGAGCTGGATTTAGGACTGCTCTTTCATCTTTTAGGTTGTTTTTTTAACTTTGTTTTTGTATGTCTTTTGTCCTTTTTAAAACTCTGGTCCTTATTAGTATTTTTCTTTTGCATTGAGTGAACATTTCCTACTGTAACATTTTAATTACCTTAATAATTATTTTGTCTCTATGTTTTGAGTTATTTTTAATTGGTTGCCTTTGGGCTTACCATATGTACCCAGTGAAAGTCTTTGCCTGATTAATACTAATTTAATTCCATGAGATATAGGGCTCTTACTTATCTATTGCTTTATTCCTGTGTTTTAATTTTGTGGGCGTTATTGTGATACATATTTGTATGTATATTTATTACACACAAAACAGTGTATCCTTGTAATCTTTATTCCTATAATTCCATGTTTTTAAAACTAGTTGGGGGAAGAAAGGGGAAATTATGTTGTGCAACTTTTATTAAAATTGTTTTATTTACTGTTCTTTGTTCCTGCAGATTTTAGTAACCATTTATTACAGTGTTTCTGCTTCCACTCACCTCCTTCCTGTAGCTGTTGTTAAATATATTATATTTGCATATGTGTCAGCATGGGCAATGTAGTCATATTAATATACTTAGATAATTATATTTTAAATGTGTCTGGAGTAAAATATTAATATATACATTTATGCAAACATTAATAACTTTACAATTACCTTAACTGTATTTGGCTTGTTAGGGGAGGACCTTTTGGGGTCACTTGCTTTTATGTCAAATTTTTTGTTCTTTTTAAAATTGTGTTTAGATGTATTTATTTTATCTTGTGAAGTTTTACTGCATATATGTATGTCTACCATGTATGGGCCTGGTGCCCACAGGTGAGAAGAGGGTACTGGATCTATTGAAACTGGAGTTTTACAAGGTTGTGAGTTACTATAGGGCTGGGAACTGAACCTGGGGCCTCTGCAAGAGTAGTAAGTGCTCTGTTGTGTGAGAGACTTTCCTGAGGAAATGCAACATAAATATGTCTACTCACCTCAGATAGGGAGCTCACAACAGACCACAATGTATATACCGCTGAGGTCTGATATGGTGAGCTGATGAGTTCTGTTGAGGTTACTGCCCAGTCATAATATGACATAAGGAATTGAGCAAGGGAGTTTCTACCAATCAGGTAAGGAGTTGGTTATAGGAGCAGAAATGACAAAGAAAGTTAGATAATTACATTCCCCTTCTCCACACCAACATGGGTGACAGCTCACAAAGGTTGGGAACTCAGAGCATATTGTACTGCCTGCAGGCAGCTCAACGTGTTTTAGAGTGTCTTTTCTGGGTAGTTCAGTTGGTCTTTGTCTCCTTAGACACTTTGTCTGGTTTCTGTTTCTTGTTTTTAACTTGGCTCATCTGAGGGTGACTCTTAGCAGTCTTTACATTTTACATGGGAGGGTGTCTCCCTCACTTGTAAATCCTGTCAATTTCAAGGGCTTCCTAGAGCTAATTTGAGGTCCTTACTTCCTGTCTTAAGGAGTGTCCCTTCAGGATGAAATGTTTCAATCTTGTAGAAAAATAGGTAAACATGATTCTTGTTACTAAATTATTTTTTGAGATTAATATAATTACTTAATTTCATCCTTCCCTTTCCTCCCATATACCCTACCTGTTCTCTTTCAAATGTATGGCTTCTTTTTACTAATTGTTATTAGACACACACACACACACACACACACACTCCTAAAAACCCAAATGTAATCTGCTTAGCATACTTCATATTCTCCAGCCCCTGAAAGCCAGCTCACAACAGAATTTTTTTTTGTTTCACTTTCATAAAAATAATTTTAATTATTCTTCATTTTTGAAAGTCAATTTTGCTGGACCCAAGACTTTTGTGTTACAATTTCAATCTTTCAGGGCCCGTGGTAAGATGTTTATAGTTGTTTGTCTGGATTCACTTACATGTGAGGAGTTGGGTTTTCTTTGCTACCTTCTAGATAGCTTCTCAATTATCTTTCATTTTAGATGATTTTAGTCATGTGTGCCTGAGAGTATATCTCTTTGTGCTTATCTTAGAGTTTGTTGAGACTTATGCATATGTGGACTATTTTAAAATATTATTTCAGACATTTGAACTGTTATGCCTTCAAATAAAAGCCCTGATCCGCTTGCTGATGTGGAAGTACTTTGAGAAACTCATCATTTCTCTATTTCTATATCCAGTGGCCATCACAGAATACATATCCATTCAATGGGGTGAGCCAGTCCCTGGATATGTGCCTTTCTGCACCTTTAGAGCAAAGAACACTTGTAAACACGAGATGATATGGTACTGTCATGATGAGGCACACCCTTTTACCATGAACTTAAAAAAAGTATGACTTTTATCTACACATAAATATGAAATAGAATTACAATAAACTTACAAGCCAGAATTGTGATATCCTACTATCAGGAATTATTAACTGAGTCAGTGGCTCAATGAGTTCTTGTCACCGCAGCCTGACAAGTTTATTCTTTGGATGTCTGGGTAGAAAGTGAGAACTGACTCAGTTTGTCCTCTGATCATTACACATGAGATCACATGATTTATCATGTGTGTGCCTCCCCCTTCTCTTACACACACACACACACACACACACACACACACACGGAAAATAGTATAGTCTGTGTGTGTGTGTTGGCAAGTATATCTACGCCTACACTTTACACAATAGAACATTCTGTATTTGCCTTTCTTTTTTTCACTGCCCTCTTGTTCTTCACTTCTCTGCCTTTAGTCTCCTTCATGGCCATGTGCAGTCTTCAACCATTGAACTGAGCAATGACAAAGTTAGGGCAAGGACTGAAGGAGTTGAAGGGGTTTGCAACCCCATAGAAAAACTACAATATCAACCAAGCAGTTCCCCCCTAAGCTCCCAGAGACTACCCCACCAAACACAAGAGTACACATTGAAGGACCCATGGCTCCAATCGCATATGTAGCAGGGGATGGCCTTATCTGGCATCAGTAGGATGGGAGGTCCTTGGTCCTGTGAAGGCTCAATGCCCCAGCATAGGGGCATGCTAGGGCACTGAGGCAAGAGTGGGTGGGTAAGTGAAGGAGTCCCTTATAGAAGCAGGGGTGAGGAAGGATGGGATGGGGGGTTGCAAAGGAGAAACCAGAAAGGAGGATAACATTTGAAATGTAGATAAATAAAATAACAAAAAATAAAATATAACAAAAATAAAATATGTTAAATATATTAATTAATATATTAAATGCATCAAGTATTTAAATATATTTAAAATATAGAGTTTTAAATTTATATAATTGAAATAATATATCATAATAATGTATAAACTTAAATATATTTAAAGTTTATGATATAGATACATGTCATATATATTTAAAAACCTAATATGAACATAGAGCTATGATGTAATAACAGAGGAAACTTGTTTATTAGCATATCTTCAAGGCCACCTGGGTAAGCACATTATTCTCCTGTATTGGGAAGGCAACACTGTTGCAGTCAACAGGTTCTATTTACCACCATTATGATCTTGCAGGTCATTTTCATGTGTATGTGGTCTGTTCTGTAAGTGTTTTCTTCTATTCTCTCTTTGTCTGCTTCTTACACTCATTATATACATTGCTGCTTTTTATGGCATCCTCGCGATTTCAAGGCCCTGCTTATTGTGAGTCTCTCCTTGTTGCAGAGTGCCCCTTCCTTCCTGACCATCTTTACATGGTCCATTCCTCTGCCGAGTCACATCCATTTTAGTCCACCCTACTGACCACTCACGCATCTCACTCCTGGTAGTGTTCCACTCCAGAATTCCATCATATTTCCTTCTTCAAAACTATTTCTCAGCTTATGGAGAGGCACCTGTCAGGCCTGCCTTGCTTCCTGCTGCGTGACTCTTGAGTCCTTGAATTTGTTATCACAAGTGTTGAAGTCTTTATTCAGTATGATATCTAGGCTATCTTGAAAGCAATTTCAATTCCAGATGTTTACATTTTTTGGTATATGGGTCACACTTTTCTATTTCCTTGCTTGACCCATAATTTTTCCTTTGAGGAAAAGTGGTCATTTTAGATAATAAATCATAGTGACAACAAATACTGATTCTAACCCCTGCCTTCAGCGTTTTGTTTTGGGAAGTGTGTGTGTGTGTGTGTGTGTGTGTGTGTGTGTGTGTGAGAGAGAGAGAGAGAGAGAGAGAGAGAGAGAGAGACAGAGAGACACAGAGAGACACACACACACAGAGAGAATAGTTGAACTGTTTTAGTGGAATCCATTCATTTTCACCTTAGAGCTTTTTGTGGTTCCCCAGTGGCTTCCTGCTGAGAGGGTATTCATCAAGAAACATAGACTCTCATTCTCTGATCTCTCACATGATGTCTACTTTTACTATTCACATAGTAATATTATATTATATCATAATATTATAGTACTGATGTGTGAGTTAATTTGATTTCCAACTTGATACAATTTAGATCACCATGAACACACACATTGGAAACGTCTCTGAGATTATACCAGCAATGTTCAATGAGTAAGGGACGGGCCTAGTTGAATGCGGATGGTAGTATCTGTGGCCTGCAGTGCTGGATGGAATCTGAAAGAAGAGAGCCAGCCCAGCAGTAGCACTCCTGTGTCTGCTCTGTCACTGCAGACATGATGTGACCAGCTGCCTCAAGTTCCTGCTACCAGGTCTTTTTTGACAAAATGGACTATGTCCTCCAACTCTGAGCCAGAGAAACCCTTCCATCCTGAGATACTTTCCTAGAAATTTTATTACAGCAACAGGAAGTATCTGTCACACTTGGTCACCAGGCCCTGGTCGTTTCCCATTTCCCCATTGTCCTAGGCATTGCCAAGGACAGTTCTATAAAAACTATATTCTCTTTTGCTCAAAGAGATCTTATTATGCAATTTCATAGGGATTTGTCTTGAGGTCTTTATGTGTTAAACTATGTTAACTGGGGCAGTTCCCTCTCTTTAACGTTGCTTTCTTCATTAGTGTTGGGGCAAATTAAGAACTGCATGCATATTGTCATTTATAAGTTTTTAATTAAATCGTCAGTGAGTGATTTCTATGTGCTTGGTGCTGTTTTTTATTATAAGCATTGGGCACAGCTGAACATGATTCACACAGTCTCTAGGTTCCCCTGGGGAACTGGTTGACAAGAATAGACAGATGTGCAGTGAGTCAGCACAGGTATACTGAAGGCCACACGGGGTGAGTGCCAGATGCTGTGTGTATGCCAGCGACTAATCGTGTATGACAGGAGGAGTATGTTAGCTTTTCTATCAAGGGGCACACAGTAAGTGTCTTAGGCTGTGATGACCAGTAGGCAAACTAGAACGACTGTTCCCACCAAGCTATACTTCTGCCAAGTCTAGTGTTTTATTGTATCTTTAGTCATTATAAAAGAAGGTCATTTCTGAGCTATACAGGGATCAAAGAGGCATAGCTTGATCACCAAAGTTATCTTCGGATGATATTTATTCACAATTCAGACTCCTAGGATTTTTAAACTTTGAGATGGGGTGTGTGTAGCTCAGACTGGTCTTAAACTCAGCAATCCTACCTCTCTCTCTAAATGTGGGTTGCATGTTTGCACCAACGTGCCAGGTTCTAGCCGTGGAATTTAATGGTTACTATTCCAAAATGTGTTTATGAGATCTAGATATGTCTGTCTGACTTTCTTTCCTAATCTTTATTTTCACACTTCTGAGTTTGGTTTTTTTCCCCACCCTTGTCTGTCTGCATATGAAATCCTTGTAGAATTGAATAGTTTAGTGTGGAATATATATGATCATATCTATATTTTATAGTATTTTGATTTGTCTTTCTATTTATCTTTTCTAAGAAAGGATTTAGTTATTTCAATAGTTGCCATATAATATTATGATGACCTTATAGTTTGACAGTTATATTTGTAGAGACTCCATGGCCAGGTGTTCGGTTAATCTACTAAAACATGTTGTGTCTACTCAGGCAGCTGTAGAGAAAGACTGAAGGCAGAGGCAGAAAGGGAGAAAAGCTTAGATAAAATTCTTAGGATCATAGAGTGGGTTGGCAAGCATGTTGTTACTGCAATCTTTTATATCGAAGATTAAACAAAATTTCCTTGTTCTTAAGCAGTCTGAAAGAAACACTTTGCTATGAGCACATAAGTATATTTGAAGAGGCTCGAAATAGCAGAACACATTTGATTAGAAGATATGCAAACAACAAAACCAAAAACCAAAGCAACACTTTAATTCCCTTTAAAAACTCAAAATAAAAATGTATTATAAAATACAAAAGTTCAGTTGTCTTTAAAAAACGGGAGGGGGGGGGGTTTAAATGCCCGAAACACTGACAGTGATTATTCTATTCTAAATTGATCCTAAGATAGCAGATCATATATTTCTTTGTATATTCTAAGTATTTTCAGATACAGTGAGAACAAAAAAAAAAAAAAAAAAAAAAAAAAATCCATATGCAACCAATGTGACTTTATCAACCACTCAACCATTTCTTTCTTTTGTCTCTGTTTCACCTGCTTTCTCCTACTGTCCCCTCTCTTCACTTTCTCCCTTCCCTCTTAATTGTTTTATTATCTGAGTTTTCAGATCTTATTTAAACAAGGAAAAAGCTATGGCTGAGGAAAATGCCAAAGATCTAATCAAGAAATTGTCAACAATAAGAATGTGATCCAAGCTGTAGATCACTTTGGACTGCATGTCACCTTTCTTATCTAGGTGTAAAAATTTTATTCCTTCATTTGTTATCTACAGTGGAGCTAAACATTTTCCTTCCTAGAAGAGGCTGCTGAGGGGGGAGTTCCCACTGTCAGGACACTTGGGACTTCTGCCTGAGTTCAGACAAATACAACTCATGTCACTGTCATGCCTTTCTCCTCCCCAAACTAGAAACCCATTGCTACACAACATAGATAGCAATGGACACTGTGCAATGACTTTATGTTCCTAACAGATCAGGGGACCAATGGAGAGATGTTCTTAATATGATGTAACTATCTCTGGTACCATGTGTGTGTGTTTACAAACAGACAAAGTTACAAGGAACACTGAACAGTATGTCTGGTTTGCTACTTAGGTGATTTTTTTTAGCTAAGTAAACATTCTTTCCAAAAAGTTCTTCTATCTAATATAATAATATTTATTGAGTACTTTCTTTGCTAGGCTGTAACTTCTGTGCTTACTAATTCCATATTTTTAACATCCCATGGAACTAGTAACTCACCCCCGTTTACAGGAGAGTTCTAAGGCACAGAGATTAGGAAAGTGGAAGGGTCACAAAGCTTTTCTCTAATGTATTGTCATTATATACTGCCTCTTTTCATTGTTTTTTTTTTTTTACTCATCATATACGCATTTACTTGTATGACTATCTTTTAATAATGCCAATCTATTTACTCTTTAGACTGTAAAATTAATGAAAGCAAGATTGAGTGCACTTTGTGTAAGGCTGCATTTCCAGTAGTTAGGATGTATTCAGTATACAGTGGAACAACAGTAACTAAATCTGTTTGAAAGACAAATGAACAAGCATGATGTAGTAAAGCAATAGAACTGAAGACACCATGCCCATCTGCAGGAAAAGCCTTCCTGCATGTGTTCCCCTTTTGAAAGTCACTGCCACTGTATCTTACAATTCCAGTCAACTGAAGTGTATGACTTCCAAGCCAGAAACAACAAATGGGAGAACTGGATGCCCATGCAGGGCTGTATTTAGGACCTGCCTTGGCCAGGGGCTGAGGTTGCAGTTGTTTCAGAAGATGCCTGGCCTCAGGAGTGTGAGGGAAGCTCTGTGCTGTGTACCTGCCCTACTGATGCTTGCTTCACACCTCTCACACATAACCAAATATTTTGAGCTATTTTCTCATATTCACAATCTTAGTAAAAAGTATAGGTGATGCTATTATTTAGGACTTTTTCTAATGGACCCCTTTGATTCTGATAATGACTTCTCATGCATGTGTATGAAGCAGAAATAATAAAATGGACTTCTACCTTGCTTTTTTTAAATTTCCACTGGTTTTTATTGCCATGCTTAAGTGTCCCTTTACAGTTTTTAATTGGTGAGGTTATTACATTGAAAGGTTATTGTAAAAGCAACTTAAATTCCAACAATCACAGGAAATGAGATACTCCTTTTGAAGCTTCTATAGCTGCCAGATAATAAAGCTGAAACAAAGAGATACCAACAGAGGGTGGTGCTGGCACCACTGGGGGGCAGGGTGCTGATGGAATTGGAGATCAGTTTTGCCTGTGAAAGTTCAGTAAACATTAGGCTCAATGACAGTATGTGGTAATGGGAAAAGAGAAGCCTAAAAGGATCTAAGTGGCTGCCAAAAAATTCCCTCTGTATCCAAAATGGTAGTTGGTCAGGGTCATCTCATGGAAATGGCTAGTTTGCAAAGTATTTGCAGTTTCAAAAACTAGATGTGAAGTAAAGTAGTCTACAATCTGCTTGTCAGCCTGCATGATCTACTACCACAGTAAATCAAGTTTCTTTAGATTTTCTCCTATGGTCAAAATACTGTAAAATGTATCACCATCCCTTACCTTTTGTATGCCTACAATTAATAAATCAGGGTAGAACAACTATGCTGATCAGGTTAATGGTGGCTATCTCAGTATCTCATCTACAAAGGTTATTTGATGTGTTTGGGGCCAATTCCTTTGATGCTTTGATGTTATGATCATAGCACGTGATGCAGAATCACCATAGCCATAGGAGGAGAAGCAGGAATCACTGGGTCAGCTCTTATATGGTATTAGGTGCTTTTGTTCACAGCCCATTGATCCAAACTGGTCCAAGTAAACTCTAAGGAATCCTGATGTCTCTGAAAGAATGCTCTGTCATTTGCTGTGTGCCCTGCAGTCAGGTCATTTCCCCATATCTTTCTGTTCCCCCGCTTCTCTTTCTCATTCTTGTAATGTTTTTCATTCTTTCTTTCTTTCCACCTTTGTGTTTCAAATCTCTTAAGTATTTCTGTGGCCAGAAGGGTGAACCTTCTAAGCCAAGTACACCCTCATCCTTCTTTTGTCCTGCTACTCTGCGGCAGATCATTTTTAAACTGAGGACTGTACTATAACTGGATATGATTCCAAACGTCATGTTCACCATAGTCAGGTGAGAGAGAGATGACAGGCAGACAGAGGACAATACGTCATTCTATTTCAACATGAGCTGTTTGTATGAGGCAGTTGTGTGTGTGCCTGTGTGTGGGTATATGTGCGCTCGTGTGCTCATGCATGTGTGCAGGTGTGTGTATGCACTCCTCTGTCAACCTTGTCTATCTTCATCCACTTTGCCTTTTTGAGACAGGGTCTCTCCCTAGCCAACAATTTAGTAATTAGGCCATGGCAGATTCTCAGTGAGCCCCATGGATGGCCTATCTCTACTTCTCTAGCACTACAGTTATAAATGTATATCATCACACCTGGCTCTATACATTGCAGGCATTTAATTTAGGTCCTCATGTTTGCACAACAAGCATTTTATTGGCTGTGCTGGCTCCTTAGCCCTAAATATGTTTTTATAGAGGAAGTTCTAGCTAGAAATGATTGATCTTCTAATGCCACTGTGAAGAAGTAGGAATCTTCAATTTAAAGAGATAAAGATGTATATTGGATCAAGTAATTTGTTATAGATTTAATTCTAGGACTCGTTATAATCTTCCCTGCTTTCATTTTATTTTATTTTACAACCTGGGAACCTGAGAATGTAGTCTTTGAAACAAGGATTCTGTTAAGAGTTTAGAGCTAACGATGCAGACATGCAATAGGCAGTCATACAAAGGTTTGAGAAGTAAACAGAGTTAATCAAGTACTAGGATTTTGAGTACCACTAGAGTTGATAGGAAGGCAGGAAAAGATCTTCCTCTGAGTCTCCAAAGGGAAGGTGCAGCGGTAGAAGGTTGATGTCTTTTCTGACCCACAGACCAGTGAAAGAATTCATTTCTGTTGCTTAAGCCCCCATGTCTCTTGTGGTGGCTCCAGTAAAGTAGCAGTTCTTTTCTGCCTTTGCACATCAATACACTTCATTAGCAAAGTTGATGGTGACAGTTGTGGTTTGCTAAGTTTTATGATACCCTTGTTAGACCCAGGTCTGTTTGACTGCTAAGTGTTCCTTGGTTTCTTACTTATTCTTGTTGCAACATCTCAACCATGGCTCCTGCTTTTCTGCAGTCACAGCATATCAGCTGCCCATTAGAAGCTACTGATCACCTTGCTTGGAATCATGTACCAGCTGTTGAAGCCACTCATATCATGTTGGTTCTAACAGGACCTACAGAATTTCCATGTCTCTGTCCAACATGACTAGGATCCAGGAGGCTCTAGCCTCTCGCAAAGCTCTACAGGGGCCAGTGATGTCAACTAAGAAAATAGAGGTTTAAGGAAATGGGCCACGTCTTCTTCCCTCATCTTTCTGTCTTAGAGATTTTTCTAAGTAGTGGCTCTACAATATTATCCTTTGACATTTCCAAGTAAAATGAAAACTACTGGTATTTGGTGGTGGTATTGGGAAGAATGTGGCCAGTTCACCTTTCACAAATGTTTGTTTTACTGTTGGTTTGTGTACTCTAGTGGATTGAATTCAATTTATATGTTAAATTCCTAATTCCCAGCATCTCAGAATATGATATCATTTGGTAAACAGCATTGCAAATATGATTAGTTGAAGTGATGTCATAGTGGAATTGGCTTCTGGCTGGTGTAAAGAAAGGGAAGGAGAGACAGGTGGGGGATGGCAGCAAAGAAAAGAGAAGGAGAAATACAGGGACAAAGAAAGAGTAAAGGCAGAGATTGGCATATCATTCTAACAGAGGCTGAGGAGAGATGTCAACAAGAAAACACTTTTCTTCACAGAAGACCAATCTCACCGCCAACTTGATTACTCCAGATCGATGGCACAATACAGTTATACTCTTTAAGTCACATGGTTTGTGGTCCTTTGAGTTGACAACCATGGCTAATAATACTTGTTGAGTTCTTCCACCTTCTATTCTACACCACAGCAACACACAAGCATTGAGACTCTTAATCTCAATTATTGGCATTATAATGGAGCCATAAGCTAAAACAACTTTCATTCTTTTCTATTTTATAATGTATAGTTTTAGCTCTGAGATGGACACCCACCGACTAGTAAAGAAGAAAGATGTGTAACTTTTGGGAAGGTTCTTTCAGATCTTGGTGAGACTGAGTGAATTTGGAAAACTGGTGAGAATCAGAGAAAGTAAAATGGAGTATGTTTGGGGAAAGAAAGCAATTGTGTAATTTTAATGCCTCAACACAAGTTTGGAGCTGGTTGGGGGGGGGTGCTTTTATCCTAATGTCACCACAGGGAAAGAGTTCTGAGCCAGCTATGTTCTATCTATATGCTTTTATTGCCACACTTGGCTTTGTGTCAGGTAAAAGGGGATTTTATCCTGAACAGGAAATTCAGACATTTGTAAACAAGGCCCCATGTCAGTAATTCAGACAGAGTAATTAGTGTTTCTGATTCTGGGGAGTCTACTGTGTGTGTGATTAATTATATTAATTGGGAGTGGCCTGAAAATGGAGGATTAGGAGAGAGAATCTCTCTCAAACTAAATGTGCACGGACAAGCAGCTCCAAGTATTTCCTAAAGCAAGTGATTATCTCTGCCCAGAGCGTTTATTGAGAAGTTACTTGCATATGACACTGCAGAGGCACAGCAACCCTTTAAAACCTACTGCCCTGTCATAGGCGTCAAGGTCAGGACGAGCAAATGGCACTTGGAGCTTCAGGCCAACAGCTTTCCAACCTAATAATACTAAAAATATCATTTTAGATGAAGTCAGATGAGGTCTTATTATTTATCTAATAACACACATACTAAAAGTATATGTTTTAGATGAAATCAGATGAGGTCTTACTCTCCTTGATGAGGTTTTTCAAATATCTGCATAGTTGGTAAATCTCTTGAGTCTATTTATGTATGTCAGTGATGAAAACGCACTGTTGCCCCAAACTATAACTGATCTTCACCTCAATGCTACAGTTGCTCTCCCTTTGGTGAGTGCTTTGTGACCAGGAGTATGGATTTACTGTGAGATGATGCTGTGGGTTTGTTTATGTACCCAAGTGCAGAGAATAAACAATTGTGTGACTTTTGAAGGCCCTGACAATGGATCTTCTAGAAGATTCTGCACATCTTTCTTTACCTTCCTGTACTCAGTGCCTGGTGATAACTCCCCAAGGTGCTTTCTTGCCTGTGTTTAAACCACATGTAAAATGCTGTTCTCAGAGACCTTGAAAGTGCTTTCCCTTTGACAGTATGCATTCCATTTCCTTGCTGAATTCCATCCTTTATTGAGAGGAGACCCCTAATCATGTGTTGAAGTCTGCAACTTGGCCTTTGATGTCTAACAGCATTCAGACTTCTCTCTCTCAGTTATGACTCCCAGCTTTCCTAGAATGGCAGGTGAGATGTTCTCTCCATAGGACCCTGTATTTTCTTTAAGACTTACATGTTCCATTGTCCTTATGCAGGGCCCATGTCCATGAATATCTATGACCATCATACGTCCTGAGTCTGCACTTAGGTTTTCATAGGAACCTGTGGTTTGCAACATTCTACCCTTTTCATTCTTTTCAGAGTTGTTTCCTCTAGATGCAAAACCTGAGCAAAGTATTCTTCCTTAGTGGCTTTTTACCAGTTTATATTTGGTTTTTCAGAGTTTACGACATTGTCTTTAAAATCATCTCATTGGTGGTATGCTCACAGAGCATTTTTTATAATTTATTGTATCTTATTTTGTTAAAATTTTGCTCACATGTATGTCTAAATCACAACTGTGCTTGATCAGAGGTCAGAGATGGCATTGGTTATATGGGTCTGTAGTTATGGATGGTTGTAATCCAACAAATGGATATTGGAACCAAACCCAGGTCTTCTGGAATAGCAGCAAGTGCTTTTGACCTCTGAGCAAATTCTACAGACCCACAGGGAGGGGAATGGGAGAGAAAGGGTATGTTTGAAATGTAAATACAGAGAATATCCAATAAAATTGAAAACAAACAAACAAAAAAAAAGAAAGAAAAAAAAAAAAAAAACCAAGGAAGCAGTTAGTTGGTATTTGACTTTGTAGTGCATGTAAAAAATGTTTTAGTTTTGTCTGCTCTATGCCATCATGGCCAGAAACAGCCAAAGGCAATATGCAAATTAGAGAGCTTAGCAGGGTTGCACCCAAACTTTCCTTAGAAAAGTAAAGAGCAAGGAAGATGTGTCCATTCAGCATAGCTTCTCATCCTTTACTGAGGTTTTATGGTGGTAGTCCTGCTTTGTGTTGCTCTGTGGTGGTAGTTCCTGGTTTTGTGCTTGGGCTAAAAGATAGTATCAAATTCCAGACCCCAGACAGAGCTCAGTATATAATCATATAAGTGAAACTAGGAGGCTCTTAAGTGTGCAACACTATCTTAGGCCAGGAAACTATTCTAATCTTTTGCTTGTTTTAAAAATACAGTGTAGTTGACACAAAGCATTTTCAGCTTTGCATCTTGTAGGTGTGTTGCATTTGAGGGCCTCAAGCAAGCTGCCACATACTGAATTTATAGGCAGCATTCAAACACAGGATACATACTCACTTGAGCAGCTGAGGCTCCTGCTATTTCCTTGGATGTCCCATTGCTTTTGGATCGTTCAGCTATCCTCGAAACCAGCCACAGCACCCCCTGTGACCTGTTTATTGAAAGTCTTGTAGCTAAGTACAGTAATTGAAAATTTCAATCAATACTCAATTGTAGCAGGAGTCAGTGGAGAAATTTCGAGGCAGATATAACGTGCTGAGATAACTTGGTGTCGCTGAGAAAGCAGACAGCGAAGAGCAGCATTAATTGAGTGCCATCAATCGTATGTGTGGGCACAGGTCATTGATGTAGAAGCTGGAGCTTTGTTTGGTGTGTTTTTGGTTGTGTAAAGCTACACAGCAAGCACACCTGAATGCCGCTTAGTCTAGGCATCTACCTTCCTCCAGTTCAAAAGCTCAGCACTCTTCTCTGTGTATCTTACTTAAAAGAAAGAGCAATAATGGTGATGCTCACATGGTTGGTACCAAGAGGGAACACAGCTAACAGAAATATTAGGAATCAAAAGACAGGATTCAAATAGTAACCAGCACACTTACTCAACATCATGTGTGTGAGTTGGCTGACACACAAAGTACCCGTTTCTCCATCTACAGAGAGGGTAATGCCTGGCTTTCCCATCACAGCTTTTTGATGAAGTTCAGGCAATTTTTGTCTCTGAAAATGCTGAGCAGTGACGGTTGTTGTTTTATGAAAGCCTCAATTATTCTGACTTCTCTAGGGAATGATGTGTCAGCCCAACTGAGATGTTTCCTTGCAATTTAATCTGTTAAAGTGCCAGAGTTTTAATTTTAGCATTTTTTATTGAACTCTTTCTCAAAGAACACACAGTGAACCGACTGCTTTATTAAACTGAATAGTTGATAAAACTTTAACCCATTCATAGGTCAGAGACCTATGACTCTGAAGATATGTTTCTGTCATCCATGTTGTAGATGCAGTTGCTTTTGGTTCTGAGATGTAACTGTGATTCATCTCAAGCCACAGTGGTTACATGTTTTTTTTTTTTTGTTGTTGTTTTTTTTTTTTTTTTGTTCGTTTGTTTTTGTTTTTTAAATTCTGGAACACTTCCTATTAGTCACTGTCCAAATGGAGGTGATGTTTCACTTTCATGAAGGTAAGGTAGATGCCAAGATACAAGGGTAGAGGTCAGAGAACAACTCATAATAGTCAGTTCTCTGCTCCTATCATATTTTGGAAATTGAACTAAGCCCATCAATTTGGCAACATTTGCTCTTATCCGCTAAGCCATATTGCTGGCCTGAGAGGAGAGATTTGAAAGAGAAATGTGTGCTCCTCCTTTTGACAAGCCAACAGAATACTGGTGTTAGAAACTGTGGTATTGCTTGATTGTATACACCTGGTTAGCAAGCACAGTTGAACTGAATATAGTGAGACAATGGAAAATTAAAATGGCCCCAAGAGTCTCATTGTGCAATAAAGGAATGACTGAGGATCTGTGGTCAACCAGGGAAGACACATACCTGCCAGGAAAGAGTCACATGTGGTATCACGTGACTATCACATGAGCTATTGTTGTAGGATACACTAAAGCTAAGCTGATGATGGATAAATGAAGCATAGGATGAAATCCTTACTGGGACTGTTTAGCTACACATATCTTTTGCTATCTAAACCTAAAACTTTCTGTTAGAATTGGAAGACCAGGATATAGGACATGTTGAAATAAGCATCTTCCCTGTGTGGACATATTGAATAAATATCCTTTCTGGTTTTTTATTTTTCACTATTCTTGCCTGAATTGGTTTCGTGGAGAAGAGGGTTAAGCTGAGCTTGTTAGAGCTGCAGAGCACAGGCTCTGACTCTAAATCCTCTAATGATAAAATGTCACAGTAGGAAGTAGTACTCACCACTCCTGAGCATGACTGATTCTTAGACGATATGATGCTTTGAGGGCTTAAGGACATATTGAAGATCACCTTAGATGTCATTGTTGAGCTTCCATTGAACCATTGATCTCCTAAGAGCTTGAATGGTAGTGACCTAGTGGAAGACAAGAGGGAAGAGGGCTGGGGCAATTTGAAGGTTGTGGGAGCTAAGCCATTCCAATCAGAGTGTCTTTTACAACATCCAGACCCAAAGAAATTCTCCTATAAATCTGCTTAGACAAGTAAGTCCCCTCTTTTTAAACATTTATGTTTTTGAGAATTTTATAATAAACATTTATATAATTTCTGTCCCACATTTCCCCTTCCAACTCCTCCCATGTCCTCCAACTCTTCCTCAACTTCAACGATTTCTTCTTTAATATTGTTACATTTATATGCAAGTATATTTATGTATAGATTCAATCCATTTAGTGTGGCTTCTATGTATAGGTATTAGGGATGATGATTTGGGATTGGATAGGCTATCAGGTCCATGGAAAAGACTGATCCTTCCTCTCTTAGTATCATTAATTGCTTATAGCTCTTGATCTTACAGGGTGGGATTTGGCGAGCTTTTTCCTCATTATTTAGTCTATGAGAATTGTGTACTATTCATATAATAATCTTGATGTTCCTCATTCCCTCTCTAATACTTCTTCCCTCATTATGTTCCTGGCCAAACTCTCACCCTTCCTCCTTCCTGCCCTCCCTCCCTCCCTCTCTCCCTCCCACACCCTCCCCTCTCTCCCCCCTCCCTCCCTCCTTCCACCCCCCTTCATAATCCACTGAGTCTAATTAGTGCTACCTGTATACACATTGGCATGAGACCATTAAAACTGGGTCAACTGTCAACTACATGAACTGAACAGAAGCTAAGGGATTTCTGATCAACTGATGACTCACTAGTACTCTTAATGAGGTATGGATAAAGACAAGAAAAAACTCAAACCTCAAAGTATTCACTAGACATTTTACTCTGCAAAACTGTCTTAGTAACCTGATCGGACTCACAAGCACTTACCTTACCATGGTCACATGGTCTAAGGGTACATTATTTATTATCTCTCTATTTAGATAGTTTGGTTTTGTACAGTCCCCATGGTGTTCTATGTAACAGGAAAAACTGATGGAGAAACAATATGTAGGGATTACGTATATACAGTATTTGACAAGGTCAGTAGAGCCTCTGGTGAAACTGAAGTGTGTCACATGGTTAGCCATGCTGCTGCTGCTGTGGCTGACACTAGGATAACATGGTAGAGGTGTATTATCAGGAGTGCACAGAGAGTGGCAGTGTTGGCACTAAATAGTGCTGCATCCTGGAAGTTGGTTTATGTCCAATAGTAACATGAAGGAAAGCTTTGGACCATGTGAAAATCATTGGGGCTAGAATTCTAGGCAAAGAAACCAGGGGAACTCTGCCTGGTGATTAGAAGCTAGCTTTGCTACAGAGTAAAGCCTCAAGGAGACATTTCTATTGAGTTCTATTTCTTTTAAGATACTCAGTTTTACAATTTAACAGAATTAGAGATGTATCACATGGAGATGTGAAATATGTGCTATATCTTTATGGGTAAAAATTTCCTATTCATTTAATTTCTCTTTGTGATCATTTGAAGCTGAGCCAGCTTCTCTGTGACTCAGAATGGAAAGTAAATACTTCAGGTTGAATATGATGGTCAGTGGAAACAGTGGACCAAAGGGTTTCAAGAAAACAGTAATTCATGTTTAAGTTGAAGTATTTTGATCAGAAGAAGGTTGCCAGTCTTTAGAACTGGAAAGAGTATGTGGCAAGGCTTATTATCCATCCATACAGAGTCTCCCCCTGCCCCCAAGATGAATTATGAGTGGCAGCAGGAATTACAAGGCAGAAACCACAGGAATTGCTATAAAGCATCTAGTGGCTAGAGCTGTTGTGTCTTACAGTTAGGCGAGGCATGCTGAGGTACAGAAGAAACTTAGATAAAGTTGTGTTGGAGATAGATTATAAATGCTTTGAATATTTGCCAAGAGAGAATTCTTTAGCCAGTAGTGAGGGGGGATTTTAGGCTTGTGAGCAGAGAACTAATGCACTTCTGTGTCACACATTCTGTGTGACTGAATATGTAACACTGTGACAGAGAATATGAACATTGGAGGGTATAGGATGAGTCTTTGCTACAGCAGAGTGAAGGGGGAAATGGAGAGATGACTCAGCCCGTAAGCTTGCTAAGCATGAGGACCTGGGTGTAGATCCGCAATTCCCAAATAGAAAGCTGGGCAAAATGCATGTCTGCAACCCCAGTGATGAAGAGATGGAGACGAGGATCCCATGAACTTACTAGCTCGATATAGTCTTGCTGAATTGGTAAACTACATATTCAGTAAGAGACATTTTTTTTAAAGGTAAAGAGAAATTAAAGAGATCTGACATCAGCCTCCACAGGCACACATATGTGCCCATTGCCAGAGCATGCATGTGTCTACTCCACAGCCCAGAATGACAGAACATCAACGTTTAGGTGAATGTTAGATAAACATAAGAGGAAGAATTTTCTTCTTCAAAGGCATCTGAAAGTCGAATGTGATAACACATGAGACTTGAATACAAATTTTGTCCTCTATGAGGGATGCTATTCATGAGTGCTAGTAGCACTGACAAATGTAGAAATACTCATCTTATCTATAATGCTGGCGGTGTTAGCACTTGTGAGTTAAGCTAATCATGGTCTGTCTGGTTGAAGGACAATGGCATTCACAGCTCCTAGCTTGAATCTATTGGCAAGAAATGACAGCATTGACCTTAGACCTTCCTCTATCAGAAAGTAAAATGCTTTGAGAATCCATGGTGCCTAGAAGAACATTTGCTGAAAACCTCAGAAAATTCCTTGAAGTTTCATGAAGTTCTCAGGCTTATTCATATATATTTTAAATTTGAAATGCTTTTTGCCTCACTCTAAAAATTATATTAAATGCTTTAATGAGCTTAGCCCATCATTTGCTTAGTAAAAGACTTTTCTTTTTCTCATAGTACAAAACTCAGAGAGTCTGCTTTCAGCATGCACATTGTTGAATACACATGTGATGTTTTTTCGTGTGCAGACTATACACAGATGTAGACTACTGCTTGTCACCGCCCTATGGTTCATCTTTTTTTTTTTCAAATAATATAAATTTTTATCATTTATTAATGGCATATGGTATCATTTTTTTAATTTTATGAATAAAACTGCTAAAACCTGAGAAGTTGGCAGAAGAGCGCAGTAAGTAGAGCTCAAATATGTTACCAGGTCTCTTCTCTGCACCGGGACAATTTCCCTAATGTATGTGTCTTAGAAACAGACCTTCTCCCTGAAAAAAAAATCTTTTTTATTATTAGATGCTCTGTATTTACATTTGAGATGTTATCCCTTTCCCCTGCCCCCTCCCATCCCCCTTCCTCCTCCATCTTCCTTCACAAAGGTGCACTCCCTCATAATCACCCTCTCCACCCCACTGCCTTGTCATTCCCCTACATAGGGAAAACATGCCCTCCCTGTGCCAAAAGCCTCTTCTCATATTGATGTCAGACACTGCTATCTTTAGCCACATATGTAAGTGGATCAATAGGTTGCTCAATGTGTACACATAGGTTGGTGTTTTAATCCATGGGAGTTTTGGAGGGTTTAGTTGGTTGATATGCTGTTCTTCCCATGAGGTTGTAACCTCTTTTAGCTCCTTAGGTTCTTTTTTTTTTGCACCTTCATTGGGGTCCCCAAGTTAGGTCCAAAGGTTAGCTGCAAACAAGCTCCGCAGTATCTATATGACTGTCCCTGATGAGGCATCTCTATCTGGTATCTGCCAGTAAGTACTTCTTGGGATCAGCTATAGTGCTTGAATTTGGTGGCTGAATGTATGGTAGGTCACAAGAGGAGGCAGCTTCTGAGTGATCTTGTCTTCAATCCCTGTTCCTCTATTTGACCTTGCATTTCCTCCCATGAGAGGAATAGTGATTGTTGTTTCCTGTTATATTTGTTGTTAGAGGTAGAATTATGTTTGTGTGTTTTTCTTCTTTTGGTTTCCTTGCATGATTATTATTATTATTATTATTTTATTATTATCATTATTGTTATTATTTGCTTATCCTTGGTTGTAGTTTCCTTCCTTGTATTGGATTTTTCCATCTATCATCCTTTGTTGGGCTGGATTTGTGGACGGATATTGTGTAAATTTGCTTTTGTCCTGGAATAGCTTGGTTTCTCCATCTATGGTGATTCAGAGTTTTGCTGAATATAGTAACCTGGGCTGGCATTTGTGTTCTTTTAGGGTATGATGTCTGTCCAGCTAGTCCAGACTAGCTTTCATAGTCTCTGTTTAGAAGTCTGGTGTAATTCTGATTGGTCTGCCTTTATATGGTTCTTGTCCCTTTTCTCTTACAGCTTTTAGGATTCTTTCTTTGTTTTGAATATTCGGTGTTTTGACTATTATGTGTTGGGAGGAGTTTCTTTTCTGGTCCAATCTAATTGGAGTCCTGTAGGCTTCCTGTATCTTCATGGTCATCTCATTCTTAAGGGCAGGGAAGTTTTCTTCTATGATTTTGTTGAAGATATTTACTGTGCATTTTAGTTGATATTCTTCACCCTCTTCTACATCTATTATTCTTAGGTTTGCTCTTCTCATTGTGTCCTGGATCTCCTGGACATTTTAGGTTAGGAATTTTTTGTTTTTTGCATTTTCTCTGACTGTTTTGTCAGTATTTTCTATGTTGTCTTCGGACCCTGAGATCCTCTCTTCCATCTCTTGTAGTCTGTTAGTGATGCTTGCATCTGTGACTCTTGATTTCTTTTACTAGGTTTTCAGTCTCCAGGGTTGTTTCTTTTTGTATTTTCTTTATTGTTTCTATTTCTGTTTTAAATCTTTCACCTATTTGGTTGTATTATCCTGTAGTTCTTTGAGTGATTTTTGTGTTTCCTCTTTAAGGGCTTCTATTTGTTTATTATGTTCTTAAGTAATTGTTTAAGGGAGTTATCCACTTGCTTCTGGAAGATCTCCATTATCATTATGAAGTATGATTTCAAGTCTAGGTCTTGTTTTTCTGGTGTTTGGCAATTTACTACTTGCTGTAGTGGGAGAGCTGGGTTCTGATGTTGCCAGGTTGTCTTGGTTTTTTTTGCTTAGGTTCTTTCAATTTCCTCTTGCTATCCTGTTATCTGTGATTATAGGTGATCTTGTTGTCTCTGACTGAACCCTATCTCTCTTATCTGAGGGCCAGTGGGCTCAGGAAGAAAATTGCTTCAGTGTTTGGCTCTTTCTGAGCAGGCAGTGAGTTCTGATTGCAGTGACTCTGTTTGTTTTGTCTCCATGGGCTTAGGTGGGAGAGCTCTTATGAGGCTGTTCTGCCAGCTCATCTGTTTGCAGGCAGGTCCAGACCAGGAGGCTGATCACCCAGCTCTTTCGCTGGGCTGGAAAGGACCCGATCCCAGAGTGCGCCACTCTATCAGTCCACGAGATCACCAGGCGTTCCCTCCCCTGGGCAGCTGGTGAGGGTATGTGGCAGGCTTAGGGGGCTTATTGTAGGTTCAGGTGGGAGAATGACTGCAAGTCTTCTCTGGGGGTTCAGCTGTCTGCAGACAGGTCCTGAGTGTTGATGGCAGTCACCCTGCCCTCTCGCTGGGCCACAAGGGACCAAATCCCAGACTGCACCATGCTTTCTGTCCTCCAGGAGTTCTAGGCTATCCCTTCTGGGACAGCTTGTTGGGTATGTGGCAAGCTCCCTGTGGGCTCTGGCAGAAGGTTATGGCTCATCTTGATATGCCACTTTAATATACATTGGATACTAGTGTCCTCATTAGGGCCATATCTGGTTTCAGTAATGTTTCAAGAAACCTAAACAATGCACATAAATTGATTGTGCCTTCCAATAAATAATTTACCACATACTAGATTGTGATTATTGATATTTACCTTGCAGTTCCCAGGATGAAGAATTGATCTCTTCACTTGCTATTTATGAATGGCTGGTAGAGCTCAAACATCTGTTAGACAGTACCAGTCATATTCATTCAGTGGACTCCTGCTTTGAGCTCAGATGACTCCTACACCGGGAGACTGTACCCACACTTAACCTTTTCTCTTCATGTTCTCTCTGAGATGCCACAGGTCCTCAGTTCTTATCCTTAACACACCTGCTGCTGTAATCCAATCTTTTATTTTTCCTGTCTTTCTTCTCTGGCCTACTTCATCCCAAGTTCTCAGAACCCGGAGGTGATGATAAACAATCTTTCATTTTCACAACTGGAGATGACTGATCCTGGCTGGGCTTGGATCTTCCTCTCCATCCGTTATAGGATTAGAGGACAGGAAAGATTTCTGAACAGAACAAAGCTGGCTTATTTTTAAATATTGATGTTTTTGGTATACTGAATATGAGAAACTGATTAGCATTATCCCTAGCGGCTTAGGGTTATCTTAGATTTAGAGAGCTCTCCCTGCCTCCTTTCACACCTTCTTTCTTTCTATCAATCTGCAGGTCTCCATGAATCCATTTAATAGTAGTGATTGGTTTCCTGTCTCTGTTAAAAAGCAAGAAAATAATTGTACTAGAACCCTCAGCTTTGACACATGAGCATGAAAGCATCTATAATACAGTCCTTTGCTTTAAGGCATAGATAAAGGTGGACTAGCGATGGTAGGAGTTGGTGTTGCCAACTTCCACTGCTTTTTGTGCTGTAACAAGCCACTGTATGCCAGGGGAAATCATCTATGTTTTAGTGAAACGGATACTTACTGCTGTGGACAGAAAGCTAATAAATGTTCCAAACAGGGGTTACTACCTTTCTCCCTTTTCTTATCCTAAGGCTCCTCATAAAAATTGGATATAGTCATTCTAGGTTGATTTCAGTTGATTTGATAAACACCACGATCAAAGAGCAACTGAGAGCAAGACATTGCTGGGTCACAGTCTACCAACAATGGCAGTCTGGGTAGTTACTTAAGATAGAGTTCAAAGCAAAAGCCACCGGGAAGGCTGCTTAGTGGCTCACTCAGACTGACGCTCAGCTCACTTTCTTATATACCCCACATCTACCTTCCCAGGGCTGGCTCCATCCTGATCAGTTATCATTCAAGACAGTTTTTTTTTTTGTTTTTTTTTTTTTTATCGGCCTGATCTGGGCAAACCTTTGGTTGATGTTCCCACTAATCAGGTGATTATAGGTTCTGCCAAGTCTGTAATAAATATGAATTAGCCAATAGTCGTCTGGATATTGGATCATTCTGATCCCAGGTTTGAAAAATGGAAAAGAGTTGTACTTTGAGTAACTAGTGGAATTAGAAAACATAAATTTACAGAAGCAGCTTTCAAAAAGTCCTAGACCCACTGATACTGAAGAAATGCCCATGTCCTATGGGTTTAAAACTCCCCATGTAGCGTAGATCCTGATGAGAAGGAAGGGAGTTCCTGGGAGGAGTAGAGGGAGGGGAAACTGTAATTATCAAGTATTATGTAAGGAAAAGCATCTATCCCCAATAAGGAAAAATGACATCCCTTCCCCATTTACCAATGCATATTGGTGTTTTCATTGGTACCATTATCAATTGGTATATTTATAATGTCAGTGGTCCTGTGTATAATATTCTAACAAAGAAGGAAATACAAGCCAAATGTTTGTAAAAGGCCAGAATTATATTAAAAATCTCCAGTGTTCCTCCTGGTGGTAACAGGAAGTTTAATCTGCCTGGTGAGACCATGATAAACATTCATCTTTGTATAAATCTACTCAGTGATTTGTAATTAATGTGCTCAATTAAGAGTAATTGATTATGCATGATGTTCAGGAATTGCTTGGTACCAAGAATGGAAAACGAAAAGACATACTCAGCATGTTTTAGAAGCTCAATTCTGTTAGGGAAAACTGACCAGCAAGAAGGCAGTTGTAGGGCACTGTAATGAACAGTATTGGAAGGTCCTCTGGTAGAATAAAGGAGAGGAACCTTGTAGTTGGCTGAATAATGAATCCTAGTAGCATGCCCATATGATAACCTAAAGTGCTTGTGGATGTGGTCCAATTGGGAAGCAGTGTCTTTGCCTATGTAGTGAGAGAGCTTGAGAGTCTATTAAGGATTCAGCTTGCCTCCTAAGTTTAATGTCTGGTGTCAGTATAAGAAAACTGGCATAGAGGTTGGATAAAAAAGATAACTGGAGGAAGGATGACTTAGGAAGGGCAAGACAGAGACTGCAGATGTAAAGCCATATGCCAGCTATGTCAAACATTCTCAGACACAGAAGCTAATGATAAACTCCTCTTGCCCCCAGCCCACCCCCTCAGAACCTCTGCAAAAACCAGCACTGCCTGACCACAGCTGGTTTTACACTCCTAGAGAATTGAGTTATTTGCCTAGTCAGTGGGATCTGTCACCCCAATTCTAGGAATCTACTACAAACCTTGAGCTTCTGTAGGCCAGGGATGGAAGAGGAGCTTAGAATGAGTGTGTGTCTCTGTTTAGTGGATATTTGGAGACCAAGCAGGAATTTAAACAACTTACCTCTAAAGGAAAGAATTGTTGCTTTAAAATAAAAAGTGTATCATCACAACTGGAAAACAAACCCCTAAGTCCCAATTCTCAAGGAAGACAAGAGTCAGCTACCCATCCATTTTTGTTCACCACAGAGACAAAGATTGTATCGGCACTCTGTGGCCTACCAGCTTGTGCATCTAAATGTATTAACAAGCCAACGAGCGTGTGGCACCTCACACCTGCATTTCATTACATCAGCCATTGAGACTGAATGACTGCGGAAACCTTGTAAGCTGAGCCATCTGCTCAAACTGTTGCTTGTTCTAATCCTAATCCATAGTTGATTTTCCTTAACATAGGAGTGAGGAGTGTTCTGCTAAAATCTAAGTGACATGAATCCGCTGGTTAGGACAGAACCTTCAAACAGCGAGTCACAGTAATGACCGAGTTCTGCCATCAGTACATATTAACTCATATATGCATAGAAGGCTCTTGGGCTAGTTTTCAGTCTCTCCTTCTCTTCCATTCCCTCCTATTTCTTCCATGACTCCCATTCAGATTCTCTAATGTCCCCGTCTATTTTCACTCTTTAGTTAGGTTTACATTCTATATACTTGTTTTCTTCAGGTTGGCTTATTTCGCTTAACATGTTTAATTCACTTAATGGGACAGTGCCAGTTCCAACCAGTTTCATAAGACATGGTTAAATTTTCATATTAGATAAATGATAGTCCAAGTTCCTTCATCTGTTAATGGACACCTAGGCCAATGGCATGGCCTGGTCATCGTGAGTGGTGTAGTAGTAAACATGAATATGTACCCACCTCTGTGGAGTGCTGCCTTTGATTCCTTGGGTATGTACCTGGGAATGCTAGATTGGGTCCTGTGGTAGTGACTACATTCAGAACATTAGTGTAGCTAATATGTTCTGAGGATTTCTGCTGATATCCTCTAGAACTTGACCTGTGACTATGACTCACTTGTCCTTGTCATCTTCAGACATGCTTAATTTGGGACTTTTCATAATGCGTCATTCCCTCTGCAGAGAATCCAGTCATCCTGATTGGTTTTCTCTCCCTCTTCTTCTCAATGCTTTCAAATGCCTTCATCATTTCATGATCTTCCTAGATAGATGGCCCTGCCACTTTTCCCTTCACTCTGCGTTGCTATTTCTATTAGTAACTGTACTCATCCAGGTTTTGCAATTTTTTTCATTGTGTATATTTTATTTACAAAAACTTATTTTTTTATAAGATCAGAGCCATTACTTTCTCTGTCCTACATTACAGTGTCAGTGCAGATGGCAGTTCTGACTCCTGCTATGACTTCAGAAGATAGTTATTGAATGAACGAACAGTCTCTTGTGGATCAGTGCTTTGTGGAAGAAAAGGAAATATTTAATGAGAATTGCCAGATCCCTGCTTCCTTTAAAAACTTAATAAGTTATGCATATAGTATTCTCAGAAACAGACTGCAATGGCCTGTGGTGGGATCTAGTAGTAAATTCATTTTCTTTTCATCCACAGAAAGAAACAGAAATTGGACTGATGAGTCCCTAATTAGTATGGTAGTTAAATAGCAGGTTGATCCATTTTGTTTGTAGTTGCCTTTTTACTCTAGGCTACTTTTTCTAAAATACTGTTCTCACCCGCCCTTTCTTGTCCTCAATTTGTTTCTTTCACACAGTAAATGACATAGACCCTGAAGCTCTATGACCTCAGTGCCTTCTTCGGGAAGTTTAGCTGCACTCCCTGCACTCTGTAGGTACTTGCTGGGCTCAATATCAGTCGTTCTCCCAGCCCTCTGGATATTTTCGTTGCCACCTTATTTGGAATCTTATTGAATTAATCAGTTACAATGCTTTGTCCAGTACAGAGACAAGCAAAGCAGTGTTTAAAGACAGTCTTAAAATTCCCACTGATACTTGATAATTTTGCACACACATGGGATATGAAGTGGGCGTTTTAACTCATGTGTATACCATGCAATGGTCAAATCAGAGTGTTTAGCATGTCTGCTGTATTAGACAATCTTTTTCATGTGATCATCCTTGTGTTTAGTTAGTCAATGGTTATTAACTACATCTACCTACTCTGCAGCAGAGTCTTAAGAGTTTATTCTTCCCAACTGTAATGTGCCTGCTTGCCAATTCTTCCTCAGTGCCTGTGTCCTGTATCTCCCCAGCCTCAGATAATCACATTTTATTCCTTTCAGATTAGTTTCATTTAGCCTGCACATAGAAATGATTTCATGTCATATTGTCTTCCTGCTCCTGGATTGTCTCATCTAATATAATAACCCCAGGACCATCCATGTTGCCATAAGTGATAGAATTTCATCCTTCTTGTGGCTGAGTAATAATTCACTGTGTTTGTATGTTTGCACTTTTTTATTCATCGAATCTATGAGTACTTTCCTTGATCATTCTGCATGGCGAATAAGGCTGGAATAATTGTAAGTGATATGCCATAGGTATCTCTTTGACCTGCTGATTTTATTTCTCAGCCAGCTTGGTGTATCATGCATTAGTTCTATGTGGTATTGCTTTGGATGAGCCACAATGCTGTACTAAATTACTTCCCCATAAGCAGTGGGTTGAGGGAGGGTTTCGAAAGCTCCCACCAGATGTAGATTTCTCTCCACTGAGAGCTAAGTTGTGAGAAGCTTTTCCACTGAGCAAAAAGATGGCCATTAGGAAAACATCCTGATTGTGCTCACAGGAAATAAACACATAAGCATTTTGCTCTGTCTTTCCATGGCCCCTGCCATGTGGGCTAAAGGAGTGGGTAAAATGCATGCTCAGCATGTGTAAGGAGCCAGACCTCGCTGAGTAAAGCTATAGAAAGGACTGCCACAGAGAGCTGAAAAGGACCAGTATGCAGAGGGAGGATGTGTCCATCTCCACGCCACTGGCTTTGCATTTAACTTAATGCCTCACCTCTAGCACAACTTGATGAGGAGGACTTCATTTAACAAGAGAATGTTGCCGGCCTGCTGAAGGTCACATAACTGCTTAGCTCGGACTCAGGATTCCTTGATTCTTGTGGACTGTGTTCTTTTACCCCCTCTGTGCTGCCTATAAATTATAAAGACACTGTGAGAGATTTGAGCTTAAACCTTTCAAAAGTAACATTAGCACAAGAGTGAAGGCAGCTGATGCTGTAAATGAGAAACAGCTCAACTTCTACTAGGACCAATAACCAAGCATCAGAGAGGCTTAAATCCTGGCAAGTGTGAGCCACATTGAGCACAGACATTATTCAGACGTACCCACTTAGGAGGACCCTGTGTTTGACCTTAAAGGCAGCTGAAGAGAGAAAAAAATATATGTGTGTATGTCTGCAAGAAGCAGACTTCTTTGTATTTCATGCATTACTTCACAATTAATCATTCCAATACTGAATTCCCAGGTTTGGAAAAAAAAACAGTCTTTAAGAATGGTATGAAAACATTTCCCCATAAAATATAAGGGATAGCCTACAGCCTTGTAAGTTACAGCTTTCTTTACTTTTATTTTACTCATACTGTGTATCTGTTCCCATGTGTGTATAAGTATATAACTAATAATAACTATATTCCCAGTAGTAATTAATATCCTGTGAACACCTGAAAGTGAACACATGACTTAAGGTAGCCCTAATGCCCAGAACAGTTTCTTTGGCGAGACAGAGGGCTGTAGAGGTTCCCCCAAGCCTTACACCACACAGCTAAGAAACAGCCCATGACTGACTGCTCAGAGGATGTCTACTGAAAGCCTTGTATTTAAAAGAGGGAGAGTGGATACGAGAGTGCAAAGTAAGGAATGCCATGATTGTGTTCCTCATTTCTATTTTCTCCGTCTTTCTCCTCTGCCTCCATTTTACTCTCGAAAATAAATTATCTCCACTTTGGTCAGAACTGACATCCTCCCATAATCACAGACTCTCATGTGCTAAAACCGGAGCATGGCCAGAATACTGTAATCTTGAGTTATAACATTCAGCCTGATGATTAACTTTTCCTTGAGCCGAGCATCTCGCTTTGCTCACTTGAGATGCTTTGCTCTCTTCAGCTCTCCCATCCACAAAAAGTAGACAGTACTTTTAGCTTAAAAAAAATAAAAGAAGAAGAAGATATTATAGGGAGGTGATCTTTAAACACGACCAAAATCTGTGGAGTTCTTCGGGGGGCCAGCCAGTGAAAATGAGAAAAGGAAGAACACACTTAAGAACTCTGGTTCACCCATATTACTGTTTCATCCCAGGAGTTAGTATCAAATCCCATGCAGGTTATACGAAATTGCAGAAAGTCTTTTACCCAAGACACTTTGCTGGGGTTTATTACTTTGCAGGTCTCCAGACTGTCACCTGTGTGGGTGATCTGAGTACTGCCGAAATGCAGTGTGGGAAGAACCCTTTAGATTCTTACCTGAGCTTTGTCCTTCACTTCTTGTCATGGAAAGAGTCCTTCCAGGCTCCCATTTCTTCGGGTTCCTAAGAACCTTGAACATAACATTTTACTTTGATTTATATTTTTTGTTGCTGGTAGGTGATTTGTTCTTAAATTTTATAACATAAACAGTCTAAAGTTATTATTATCCTTTATTATTATTATTATAGATTGAAGTACTGGTCATTAAACCCAAGGCATCATACATGCTAGGTAAAGTAGTTCTATCACTGAGCTAAATTCCCAGTTCTTGACTTAATTTCTTGAATTTTGATTTTCAAACATGGACATCAGTTTATTCTATTGCTCCTTTCAGAACATCAGTTTATTCTATTGCTCCTTTCAAATTTTGTCCTAATAATGTAACTTTTTTTTTGTTATTGAATTCAGAGGTGAGGAATCTCCTAACCATGAAGTGGATACACATGCCTCTTTTTAGAAGGAAAGATGTAAACTGCCTTTGTACTTGGATAGCTAATGCTACATTACATTAGTCAGCCTAGAGAATGAAGCTGATGGTCTTGAGAAGATTTAACTTCCCCTGTGAGCTTACGATGCGTGACCATGCTGCCAAGGACTTCACCCATTCTGTCACCTTTAATCCTAGTGTCCCTAGTCAGCTGTAGATTCTTGCTGTGATTAAATGAGTAGTCAGACAACATGGGAGAGGAATCAAGATTGGAAGCATGACCTATGCTTTTGAGTCATACTCATAAGCACTCATTGAGTCACAGGCTGTAAGGAGGATGTGTCCAGGTACCTGGGGTATTTGGACAAAGATTTTGTGATCCATCTCAGGTTACACTGAGTAGTCATCATTATAGTTTTTAAATCTTTTCTCCTGTGGTAGGGTGTAAACTGAGTCTTACTCATTCCCTTTCCTGTTCCTTTCACATTTTACTGAGCAACAAACCCTCACTAACTCACCTGAGTTGCTCTTGAACTCAGTCTGTGCCTATGGTGCAGGGGCTCCTGTCCCTTTACTGCACAGCGGTGGACCATGAGGAGAAGCCTGGTTAAGGTCAAGCAGAAGGCTAGCCCTGGAGACCCTGAAGGGATGGTAGGAGTTTTGTCTGCTTCTGGAACCTAGCTCCTGCCATGTAGTTGCAAACTCCCTCTCCCCACAGATATGTGGCCATCAATCATGTAAGGTCAATGTCCCAAGCTCTTCCACATATAGATGAGGCAACGATAACATCTTAGACAAAAACAAGAAGGAAAGAGAAGTAACCACAGTCAAGTAGGCTCAAAACAGAGTTTTCCATGTGAGTGAGGTACCTAGAAGCCTGGAGGGCATTGCCAATAAGTTTCCCCTCCCAAACATTCTTCCCCACAAAAGGTATTTAATCTCATGCCCATCCTGAGAAGGGAGGTATGTTTTTATGCATCCATTTTCTGCCATGATAATAAACTGTTTAGAACAATGGACTGTCTCTTTACACCAAGATCTGCCATGGGAAGCCATGAAAAAGGCCTTTGCCTACAAAGCCTTAACCAAGCCTCCCACAGATGGCTTCTCTGTGCTCCCAACCACAATGGCCACCAAGTGTGTAGCTGTCAAGCCAAGAACAATGCCTGCCGGGACAAGCCAGAGCTCCCTTCCCCCCTCCCACACTTCTACCACAATGTGGGTGCCTGATTCCATTCTCTGCTCTTCTGTGACTTCCAGTGGTGCCTGGATGTCTAAGAGCCTGAGAACCCCATGGCATTAGTCTTGTGGCAGACCTGGGGACCTCTGAGCCAGCTTGGGCTTTCCCATGTCTCAGACTGTTTTTTCCCACCCCCGGAGCAGTATCTAATTGCTTTCCTACAGCCCAGTACTAGTGTGGGATAAGCACAATCAAAATCTCTGTGTTCTGCTTTCCCAAGCAGCCCTGCCCAGTGGGCCAGCAACCCTACACCTAACTATCCTGTGAGGCTGGGATTCCAAGTCTGTGCCTTCAGACCCATTTCTTTTGTTTTTCGTATGATCATCTCTCTCTCTACAGTTGAGAATTTTGAACCTTTTCTGAATTTGTCTTTTTGTCTTCTCCCAGACAAAGTCTGCCACTCACTTTCTTAATGAAATTGGAATTGTGGGAAAATAAACAACAAGAATGTTAAATCCCTTTTAAGACAGATGGGTGCCTTGTGAGGAAAACAAGTATAAACCACTTGCCTCGAATTCTTGTATTCATTTTTAACGGAATTAAAGAGATTGAATAACTGGTGATAGGCAGAAACATATTCCCCATGTATCTGAAGAATGAAAAAGTCCATGGGGGTAGGTGGGTGGGAGGCATCGAAGGGAGCTGGGATGATAGAACAGCATTAAAGTAGAAGATACCTCATGGTTGGCAGAGAGGAAGGAGGACAAAGAAACTATTCTTAAAGGTCACAGCAATATTTTATTCATAAAGGTTTAGAGCACAACCAGTACTTAGCCCTCTTAGCAGACTTGTAACAAAGATTAGCTTGAAGACATTCAAGGCATGGCATAGCCCCTTTTATGAACCAGACCAGAGTCAGCGTGTGTAACAAATTGGGTAGAGCTTCTCCTTATATCTGGGGATTCTGAAAGCATTCTTTGTTCTTCACAGTTGTGTTCCACACCCTTATGACTTAGCTAACGATGGTCATTCCTGAGTCTTCACTACACGCAGCTCCAGTCCACCTGGCTATGGTTTACTCTTTCCAGTTTAGTTCAGACATCAGTGCTGACTGTACTCGTGATCTTTCAGCGCCTTCCTGACCAGATGCAGACAGTACTGTACAGACCTGTAAGTCAGTATGTAAAGCACATGCTTAGTTCCTCAGGACCTTTGTACCTACTCTGTCCTCTTTCTGCTTAGCTCTTCTGCTGGGCACTGCATGGGGCATTTTCCCCTGTGTACTATGAGTGAAAACCCTTATCAGTGATCAACTTCGATGACTTGAGACCTTCTTTCAAAAGACTGCTACCCACAAGCAACTGACATGGTTTATGAAAAAGATTTTATCATCAAAATCCATCCCCCCTTACCTAAATAATTTGTGGATTGGCAGAAAGTTTCATACTATCAGTGGAAAAAGTGGAAAAGAATTAAGAATTGCAAAATACAGGACTTTGGTTTTTAAGAACCTCAATGTCTGGTTGGAAAAGCGTTCGAATTGAACCAAACCAATGCAGATGGCCTTATTATCTCTTCTCCTAATCTTCCCTTCCCATATGAAGTGTATCTTCTGTTACAGAGAGCTTTTGGAAAAAGATGTAAATGAAAAATATTCTCTACCTTGGGTACCATTTGTGTGCGTGCATGTGTGTGTGTGTGTGTGTGTGTGTGTGTGTGTGTGTATGTGTATGTGTGTGATGTGTGTGTATGTGTGTGTGTATATGTGTGTGATGTGTGTGTGTGTGTGTGTGTGTGTGTGTGAGAGAGAGAGAGAGAGAGAGAGAGAGAGAGAGAGAGTTTCTGTTGCAAAGAAACTCAAAGAAACACATAAAACACACTTTTTATATCAGTCTTTTAAATTTAAATAATGTATTATTGTATAACTGTTTCCCTCTTGTGCTGTGAAATTTAGTCATTTTCACCCCACCTCTCTCTCAGCCCTACTTGCTCCACTGACACCCTTCCTCCCAACATGACTCCTTTTGTCAGCCTCTCTAAAGCTAAACTTAATATCTCAATATGAAATTAGAAAGTCTGTATAAACAGATGCCCATATTCTCTTATAGAATCCTGTGGGCTTTAATGATACCTATGTGATGATCATATATGAAAAAAGCAGCTTTATAATTAATTTTTTAACCTTTTATTTTTAACTCTGTATGTTGTAGTCTATTGGAAGTGCTTGCTTCTGTGACTCCTGATTTCTTTTTTAGGTGTTCTACCTCTAGGGTTATCTCTTTTAGTGTTGTCTTTATTGTGTCAATTTCCGTTTTAAATTCCTTCTTCCATTCCTTCATCTCTTTGGTTCTGTTTTCCTCTAGTTCTTTGAGTTCTTTGAGTGTTTTTCTTGTTTTCTCTTTAAAAGCTTCTGATTCTTTTGGCTTTTCCTCCTGTTCTTGTTTAAGGATCTCTATCATCGTCTTGAGGTATGATTTTAGATCTGCGTCTTCTGTTTCTGGAGTGTTTGGCATTCCAATGTTTGCTGTGATGGGAGAGCTGGGTACTGGTGTTGCCAGGTTGTCTTGGTTTCCTTGGGATATGCTCTTTCGCTTTCCTCTTGCCATCTTGTTGTCAGTGATATGATCTTGCCTTTCCCTTGTACCTGGTCTGTGTCCCTGGATCTCTGCTGGTCCAGGTGGCAGATGGTCAGAGCCCTGTGCTGTGCCCCAAAGCCACCCCAAAGCCGCTGGGTGGGAACAGAGGTCCCAATGCTGGGTTCCTGGTCCCTGGATCAGGCAGGGCAGGGGCAGAGTTCTGCTCCCTGGCTGCTCAGATCTCCTTCCCACCAGGCCTTAACCTTTGGGAACTGCTGGTCCAGGTGGCAGATGGGCTGAGCCCTGTTCTGCACCCCCATTAATGGTTCTCTCTAGCCCAAGAGATATTTTAAAGGCAGGTTTAGTGAATCCTGAAAGTAAAACCTTGGATCATAGCTGATTTACAAATGGTGCTGGGCAAAACAGAGTCAAAATTGAACAGGACAGAATAAAGAAAAATCACAAAGAATTCTATATATGAGAATCACTTTTTAATCTTTTGCATACCTCATATAAATATATATGTATATATGGAAATATATATGTATATGTATATATATGCATTTGCTATACATGTGTATATGTGAAGCTCTGCATTTTAAAAGATTATTTCTTATCATTTTATTGTGGTGTAATGTTAATGAAGCATAGTCTTAAGCCAATTTATAGACAGAGGACAAGAAGAAAACCTGAGAAACAGATGGAGATTCAAGGCAAGGTGATGGCTGACACGCAGACCTAGCATCTTTTGTTTGCCTGTAGCTCCCTCCTTTCTCTTTCACCACTGAGCCCTTTTTCTTCTCTTTAGCACCTTCTTTCATAAAAAAAAAACCTTGACTACAAATGTCACATTTCCTGAACCATCTGGCAAAATATCCCCTTGACTCTTCTAGACCCAATGTAGGCGTTAGCTCTTTTGGGAAGTTTTGTCCCAGTCCACTTGGCCCAGTTAATTAGAGTCTCTCTGTTCCCAACTGTTCATATAGCTTCTGTTTTTATTTATGTTTATGGTGCCACTGTCTGCTGCTATAGTGTGGGTGTCTCTAGAAAAGGGACACTGTTCCTGATTAGGTGTAGATTTCTCAGTACCTGGTTTATTGTCTACACACTGGAGGCAGGAGAGCCCTAATAGACACAGCTTGGAGATGCAGTGAGAACTCTCATTTCCAAATCCACTTAGTAGAGGTATGACCTTTGACATCTTGCTTAGGTATGAGCCAGAATTTTCATCTGGTAAGAGTCTATCATGAGTGTACCAGAATGCTGTAATAAGGAGATGAAATCCTATGTACAAGGCATCACTGTGGCATCTGCTGTAGGATGAGTTTCCTAAGAAGACAGTTTTGTACTGTAGGGGGAAGTGGACATTTCTACAGGGCTGCTGCTATCAAAACTGATCCTGTTGGGGGTGATTTGTTTTTCTTTTAAAATCAGTGTATGGGAAGGGTATGTCTGGAAATATAGCCTAGCCATTAGGAACACAATGTACTCTTTTCTGGACCCGAGTTTTGTTGTATTACCCACATTGGGTGGCACACAACCTGTGACTTTAACTCCAGGGGAACAGACAGTCTTTATTTGCATCTATAGCCAACTGCACACATATGCACTTATCCTTATGGAAACATACATACATATACACAATTAAAAATGAAAACAGGTGTTTTTAAAGTATGGTATTTATGTTTTATACTTTTATTGCTTGACAGTTCCATACACATAAATAATTGTAGTGAGAACTTACAAACAGAAACATTACAGGAGTATGTTTTTATTTTAATCCCAGGTGTGGGATACCGGGCTTCTTGAGATTTTCCACAGCATGATTTACCTTAAATAAGCTAAGATTTACCTTATGCTTTGGCATGGGTATGATTTTGCCAGCTGCAGATTGATTTTGCAAACAGAAGATGTTTAGGATATTTGAGAGGGTACATAAATGCAAGAGACCCAAGCTGCTGCCGCTGCTCCTCCTGCTGCCCCTAGTGCTGCTGTTGCTCCTGCTGTTGCTGTTGCTGTTGCTGTTGCTAGTTGTTAGTCATTGTTTTCTGGTTGCTGTTCTTTTTGGTTGGAAATATCCTAAATTGTTCCCAAGGAATTTGATACCCAATCAGCAGAAAGTAATTTAAAGGTATCTATGTCCCATTTCCTCTCTAGCTTTCTTTCCACTCTATCTAGAGTTATGGGGTTGGAAGGGATAAGGATTGAGAAGGGTGGTTGAAATAGGAACCCATAAAGTAGCCAAAAGTCTGGGAGTAGACTTCCGCCATTTTGGTTTTCTATTACCCCTCCTCTCACTCTGCATCCCTCTTCTGCAATCTTTTCCACAGATCCCCTTTTAGTTTTACGTTTGTTTTGTGTGCACAGACAGACTGCTTATTCAGGACTGACTGCATGATCATGTGTGGAATGTGGGAAGCTTGACAACCCTCATGACACACCCGCTGCACAGCCACCATTAACTGTCAGTTGATGGCCAGTTTTAAAAAGAGTAATTATGTATATCAGGGAGTGGAGACTTGAATGGCAAGCACGAGCTGAAGACATTTCGCATGTTTGATGTTCTATCACTGAGTGGTGTTCTGAATGACTTTTATCCTTCTTGTCTCCATGTTTTCAGTTCATTTTATGGAAAGATTAAGAAAAGCAAAATTGAAAGAAAAGGGGGATGGAAAAAGACGACAGTGTTCTGGCTACAGAGATATTTCATGGACTTAACTGAATAACTTTATTTAATGAACTTAACTGAGTAATATTTATTCAGTGATCTTAGCTGAGTAACTTGGAGTAAAGGTTTTTCCATCTCATCGCTACTGACATTTTAGACCAAGGCTGTCTTCTTTGTGCAGGGCTTTCCTGTGTCTTGTAAGAAAAGAGACATCTCGAGGCAGACTAAGACATTATCCTGACCTTACCTTGCTAACCTAAAGAACTTGAAGGCCCCTTTAATAAGTCACAAGTTCTGAACAAGGCTAAGAATTAAGCAAGAAACTAGACGAGGAGACGCTATCCTCTGCATTGTTGGGAGAATTGATCTGAGAATGGGAATTTATGTCTGAGACTTTATCAAGAAGGTACATAAAGCTGATGCAACCCTAAGGCCACCAGCTCCCTGGAGAAGACATTGGACACTGTGCTGTGTTGAAATGACCAGGCTTTAGTTCAGCATACTCCACTTCAAACTTGTAATGGATATGACTGAGTTAACTATAATTCATGGAATATGACTTTGATTTATTAGTAATAAATCAATAATTGAGCTTAACACATAATTGATGCCTTGCAAATCAGTCCAGATTAGACTAGAAATCAGAGGTTTGCCTGCTTTCAATTTTAGGTACTTCTATGGACGTCTCCTGCTTCTTTTATCAGACAAACATCACCCTTATTTTCCATGAGATAGACCAAGAAAAATTGGTAAAGAGGGGTCAGAAATAAATCCAAGGAGTGATGCTCACTTGCTAGGATTTTAGGATGCTTAGGAACTAAGTGCATGCCAGTAAAACTTGAAGAGGACCAGGAGACATGTTCTGAGTGTGAAGGGCTATTACTCTTTATTGGTGTATACCACAGTTATTGGACACAACACCTGGTTCCCGTGAACAGCTCAGTTGATTTCACATGCCAAGACTGTTTTTAGCACAAGCATCCATTCTTCCTGTGGATTAAATCTCACTCCGAGGTTTCTGATCTCATTTTTCTTGCAAATCTGAAGAGTTCTCTCAAAAACAGAAGCATGCTTTCTTCGAGTTGATCTGATCAAGCAACCCCTTCAGGGCAGTAAGTTAATAACGAACGGCACTAAAGCAACAGATCGAAGCCTGTAATCTCATTGTCTTCCTTCAATCTGTTTACGCCATGCTTCAGATTATGGATTGTGGCTGATAAATAAGCAGCTTATTAAGTCCCAAACCCATGTCACTGAATTTCTCTGAGTTTATAATGGAGTTAAGATCCCAGATCTGTAGCTATTTACTTTCTAAGGCCATCAAGTCAGGAAAGACTAGAGACTGGGCTCTGTCTTGACTGCAGAGGGATCTTTCTTGTCTTGTTCAGCACTGTATTGCTAGAGTCTAGAAAAGAAAATGGTTCAAAATATGACTGTTGTCTGGACCTGGTGACAAAACTGGTCGTGAGGATATTTACTCATGTATTGTGCTGAGTGGCTGAAGTTAGTAACTTAATCCCACTCTCTCAGATCAGGTGGTGTCATTACTAATCATTAGTGCCATTTGTTTGAGCCATAACCCTGCCAATGAGTGACAGTGTAGTTTTGGTTTCTGAACCTCATTTTGAATATTTTTACATCAAAACAATGGCATCTCTAAGATATTCCCATATTGATATCATTAGCATATGTTAGTAAACTTCTTGTAAGACTGTTTTATTTTAAAGGTCTTTATATTTGTATTACTTTATTTTATGTATATGTGTGATTTCTTTATGTGTATGTTTGTGCACCATGGGCGTGTAGTCCATGCAGAGGACAGAAGTGGGCACCAGATTCCCTGGAAACTAGAGTTACATATGATTGTGCATCACTGATGCTGAAAACCAAACCTGGATCTCCCAGGAGAGAAACCATTGCTCATAACTTCAGAATCTCTGCAGCTTCCAGGAAGGTTATACTGTCTTAACCCCAGTCTATACATCACAGTCACCATGAGGTTGCTACCAATTAATTTTACATAACTATGCTCACAGCACAATGTCTTTTGTAATACAAACTCATCATCATAGAGCTGACATATTCACAGATTGTCACAAAAGCCTCATATGTCCCTAACAGATTCTATATTTTAATATAAGGGACAGTTTTATATAAAACTAGGAATACATACTTGTCTTTTAACATGGTCTGTAGATTCTAGGTAACATGTCTATATACTAAGGAAGGTCAAGCTGAACTTTCTCCTCCCAGCCCATCATCTTCTGCCACCCCCTGAAGTCTGTCACCTGCTTCCCTCTCTCACTCTTATGCTGCATAAATAACTTTTCTATGTTACTGTGCTCCACAAGTATACTTTAAATATCTCACTGAAAATGGTATTCACAGGAGCTTACACTGTGTGACTTCTCAAGATGCATATACATTTCTTGATGGATACACCAAAGCAGCCCAAATTCCTCCCTCCCTTCCCCCTTCCCCCCTCCCTCCCCCTCCTACCTCCTCCCCTCCTGTCTTCTCTCTCCCTCCCTTTCTTTCTTTTTTATCAGTATGCTAAGGTGCCAGGAATGGGGAAATAGTCCTTCAATTCCAAGGTCTGCACTCTCCTTCACAGAAAGCAGCTCAAAATTAATTGCTGAATCTGTAGACTATGAATTTACCCAAGAGATAGTAAATGATGTGGAAAACAGCAACATTGTGATAAGTTCTACCCCTTTGGCTGGTTCTCAGCTATCTAAACACACCCGGTGGCTTTTTATAGCTAGACTCATATTAATTAAGCAGTGATGGCAACATACGGCCAGGACATTTTTCCAGGGTGACATTTTCTTACCACAATTAAAATTTAAAACTCTTGTGAGTGCAGCTCGCTTAAGAATAAAAGGAATGCATTCTTAACTATGCCAATCAGCTTCATTATTGGAAATTTCAATGACTGTATTAGTCAGCAGATCACATGATAGGTTATATGGTAACACCATTCAATGGTTTATTCTGGATGGAGATGATGCGGAATTGCAGGGGTGGGAGTGTTCCTTCCAGGGCAACCTTCGAATTAAAGAATGAGCCATCCAGGAAGTATCTTGAATATAGCCACCAGGGGACAGATGCTGAGATTAGGGCACAGTAAATGAGCAAATTCAATTTAGCTACTTGTCCTTCAGGGCCTCATGGTGGAGTGGGTGTGGTCAGCATGTTAACTTTGTGTGAAGGAAGGGACAATTGTGAGTGCTGCTTTGCTATGGATGCATAATGAGAGACCTCCAGCCTCCCTCTGCTGAGAAGCATTTGGGGGTAAAATCTGGGTTCCATTTTTGTTTCGGTAATAAAACGTCCTGACAAAAAGCAATGTCAGTTGGGAAAATGCTTGCAGTTCCAAATGGTTCATAACTGTTACAAGTCAGTGAAGGGTGAGCTTAATTAGCTAATCCCACCTACTGTTAAATGTAGAGAGAGATTAAATCTGAGGGCCCTTGCCTGTGTGCTTTTATTCTGCTACTGTCCTCTTCTGTTGTACTCTTCAGGATCCCCTGCCTGGAGGATGGTGCTACCCACACTGGATGGGCAACTAAAACATAACATCCTATAGAAAAGCCCATAGGGCAGTCTGATGTAATTCTTCATTGGGGGTCTTTTCATAGCTTATCATGTTGTATTACATTTACAATTAATATCGAGGGTCTTAGATGGGGGGGGGGATATAGCCTTGTAAGACTTACCAAAATGTGGAAATTAAGTCTACAACCTTTCAAGGTACATTTTACATTCAGATAATTTTCCTAAATCAATAATTTGGGATGAGCTAAACATCTTAGCTATGAGAACAATGGGTTATTTATTTATGGAGGCAAAACCCTGGAGCCAGCATGAATATTCATTTCATTAATTGTTTTATAAAATGTTATCAAGCATCAAACATATTTTTGAAAAAGCAAAGAATATATTGTCATTAAAAGATAATGTAAATGATACTTACTGGGGAAAAGTAGGTTCAAAGACACTGAGTATTAAAACAGTCTTTGCCCCCAACCTCACCTTTCACTTTTGAACAATTCATCTCAAATGATTCCAAATGAATCAGTAATGATGGCAGAAGAAGACTTGCCAATGCCAGCTCCCATTTAGCACATGTCAGGTTCAAGTGCAACACCTTAAATCTGTTACTTTAGTGAACTCCATATAAAGCAGTGGAAACATATCGTTATATTTATTTCTTTGTGTGTATAGAAGAACTTGAATGTGCCAATACAGAGGTGTATTCCCTCTATATATTCCAATATAATATATATGGCAGCTCCAGATTATGTTAGCTAAACAAAGTCTTTGCTTCCTTTACAGCATTCTGTGAAGAGGGTTGCAGATACGGAGGTACCTGTGTGGCTCCTAACAAATGTGTCTGTCCTTCTGGATTCACGGGAAGCCACTGTGAGAAAGGTAAGATGAATCTGACCTGTTTTTCAGGTGTGTGTAGGTGAGGGAAGCAACTCAAAGAGAATAAATGAAAGCAGTTTTCCTCATGGGTCTCTGCGAGCTGACTTAACGTGTTGTGTTTTGATAGCGGACTATCCAAAGCTGGTTCATTTTGATTATTATATTGTGTAGCGGGCTTTTTCTTTCTGAAACATGGAATCTTACCCACCCTCCCTCCAGTGCATCTAGCATAGCAGGTCAAGCCTTTTCTCTGCTGTAATTTGCTGTGTGTGTTGTTTATGCTGTACTAATTAGAGATAAGACGTGATGAACTGACCTGCTCCACTTATATCACCAGCCGGTAGCAGTTCACAAAACTACTGAAGTTACTACAGTTTGCTGTGTCAACGGAACCTGAATGAGGCAGCACCTCCTATTTGCATAAAAGCACATTAGTTAAGTAATTCTGGCAGCAGGATCAATAGTGTGCTTAGGCTTTTATTCCAATATCAGTTTTTTGGGAACATTATCATTCATGAACTCAATAACATAAGGCAGTTAATATCAATATGTTTCCTCTTAAGTACCTTTCTGTACACGCTAAATGTGGCATTTACATGTGCCACTGTTTAGCGAAGCGTAGTTCACCTGGTGATTGGGAATGCCTTAGTTGTGCACATGAGAAATTTGTACTATTTTGCACTAGCACGCACGAGTAAAGATCTATGTCTTTTTCTTTCCCATGCTTTTTCTGAGATGCACTCACTGCACTGTGCTTTCCTGAGTCTGGATATCACAGCATTGCTTAGGAAAGTGAGCATGATGTAGTCCTGCTAGTCAGGTAGAGGGATATACTCATCAAGTTCTATAGATAAGAGTTCATGCTGTGTTCTTTCCTGTGTGCCTGAAAGCTTCGGAATGTATGTCATGGGTTTTAAGAACGAGGCCATTTGCTGGTAATAGTGGCACCCCCCTTTAATCTCAGCATGAGGCAGGGAGCAGAGGTAGATGGATTTCTGAGTTGGAAACTAACTTAATCTATAGGGAGAGCTTCTGACCATTCAGAATAAATTTCACTGTCTATTCTGTATATTCATATACTAACCTTTTAAAAAGATGTCCAAATTTAACATCGGTGAATATTCAATGACTGTGCCATTGTTTCCACATTTTGTGATCTGATCAACAAACCACCTAGCTTTTAAACTTTTTAAAAATAGATAATACCTTCTTTTTTATTGGACTTTTAAAAACTTATATTTCAAATGTTAGTTCTTTTCAGGTTTCCCCTGCAGAAACTCCCTATCCCATCCCCTCCCCCTGCTTCTATGAGGGTGCTCCCCCACCCACTCACTCCATCCTGCCTCCCCACCCTGACATTCCCCTACACTGGGGCATCAGGCCTTGTCAGGACCAAGGGCTTCTCCTCTCACTGATGCCAAACAAGGCCATCCTCTGCTACATATGCATCTGGAGCCATGGGTCCATCCATATGTACTGTTTGGATGGTGGTTTAGTCCCTGGGAGCTCTGGTTGGTTAGTATTGTTGTTCTTATGGGGTTGCAAACCCCTTCTCTAACTCCTCCATTGGGGACCCCATTCTCAGTTCAATGGATGGCTACACGCATCCCCCACTGTATTTATCAGGCTTCAGCTCAGTGGTTAAGAGTTCTGACCACATTAGCTTTATTAAATAATAATAATTAATTGGCTTATCTTTTTTTTAAAGCCAGATTGTCTGAGCATTGTGGCAGACTTGCCTGGTGGGGGCTAAGAAGTCCTGTTCAAATCTAGTCAACTTAGGTATAACAACTCTTGCAATACACTGAATTTTAATTATATTTTAAAGCGAATAAAGAGACAGGGTTTTTACGTTTTACCTAGAAGCCCTCTGTATCTTAACCTGAGGAGAATGGTGATACACACCATGAGTTACAAACGCCATTGCTAATGCAGTGCTGGCTCCATATACTAGTGAAGCTAATCCTTTCCAGTGGGTACTTTAATACTAAAAATAAACATTAAAGAGTGAAGGGGTTTTTCTTTGTTCTCCTTTTAGACAAAGTCTTGTGATATAGGCTTGACTGGCCTAAAACTCACAATGTAGACCAGGCTGGCCTTCACCTCAGAGAGTTCTATTTGCATGTCTCTAGATTGTTTGGGTTAAAGTTGATCGTTACTATGGCTACTATGAGACACCTATTTTTTACTCCCACTTATCTGGATGACAGTCTAAAGCTGATCTGGGGTTGATAACATTTGCAAATAACAGAAAGTAAGAGTATTACACAAGCTGCAATTCATAGCCTGTGATCAGTATTCTTGTAAATTATAGATATTTCATATAGAGATCAGAATGAAGGAGATGTAGAAACTAATCAGGACAGTATGACCTAATATAAGTTATAATATTCAATAATATTATAAATAAATAATATCCAATATCAAATGTTTATTTTGTAAAGAGTACAATGCCTATCTCCAAAAGTTTAAACTTGCACTTTCATCAAACTGCATGAATGGGAAATATTGATAAGTAGTAAGGGGTTTCAGAGTGCATTTTATGCAATAAAATTAAAATTAAATATTTAAATGCAGTTTAATATTTTGAGTAAAAATAAGTTGTATAATATGAAAAAATAAATCTTGCCTAAAACAAACAAACAAAACTGCATAGATCTAACCCCTCCCAAGGATCAAAGAGTATGAAAGGGCTTCTGCCTTCTAGAGCCAGACAATTGGGAGGAGGTAGAAGCAATGTCTTCTAGATGTAACAGGAAGTTAACATCACAGAGATACAGTCTGTGGTATATACAACCAAAGACAAGGGAGTAGAATGGGAATAGTTGGGAGGAGGAAGCTGTGGACAGTATGGAATAGGGGAATAAGAAAAGGCAACAGGGAGTAGATATGATATCAACACATTTTATACAAGTAAGAACACATGTCAGAAAGAAATTAAAAATGTATTTCTGAATCACTTGCCCCAGACCGGAGAAATTGGACCATGAAGAGTGGCTCCACAAATTTGCATTTCCACTGAGAAGCACTAGGTACTTCAAAAGTTAATCGTAATATGTACTATATATTTTAAGATTACAAATCATGGAAGGGAGCATTGCTACACAGTAGGGCCAAGGGTCAGTAGCAACTCTGAGAAGTTATTGTGGATCCTTTTGCTCTATTGATGGCTCCCTTTGTCCTGTTTTTCATCCACTAAGTGAATATTTGAAGCACTTTTTACTCTTCTGCCTCTAAGTTGAAACACAACAAAGTGTGTGTATAGAAGAAAATCAAGACCAGGGACAGAAATGACATGTTTCTAGGCAAGTCCTTTCTCTGCAGATAAATATTAAAGTTGTAGTCAGCAATTCCACATGTTTGAATTCTCACAGCATCTCTCAGAAAAAAAAGATCCATTAATGTAAAAATCTCCTGCATATGATGTTTCTCTGAGGACATTCATCCATTTAATCCTGGCCAGTGTACTGTAGGATTCTTCATAGGAAGGATCAAATGCATGTTTTTCCAATTAGTTGTGTACAGTGGATCTGGGTGATTTGTATGAAGATCATTGCAGGCCTATGTCTTCTCTAGACTGAATTAGTTTTAGTGTTGCTCTTTTGGCTCCTGAGAAGTTCTGCTTTCATGAGAATCAGAGAGCCAATGGCAGCATGCTGGTACTCGGTGTGAACCTGTGGCTCAATTACACTAAGCCTCTGTTTGTTTTGTTGCAGGACTAAATGACTTTATTTGAGCCACTTATATGTTCCCTTTGGATCCTCTATTTACTGTTCTCATGCTGGTGATAAGCACCCTCTCAAAATTCAAGTACACTTGTTTAGGTTGCTAAAGTTGTTTTTTTAAAGACAGCGTTATCTGTAATGGGTGAAATGACAGACTCCATTTGTATACAACACAAAAATCAATAACTCTCCACTTCATTTCTGTTGACGTGGGTTTGTTCAAAATCAAGCTTTTATTTTGTCCATGTTCTTTCCTGGACACATCACATTAGTTTTAAATTTACCCTCTGGATATTTCTTCTTTATGTGTTTGGCATGATTTAGTTTCATGTCAACATAAAGATTTATATAGACTAAGAAGACCAAAGTTCTAGCTTTGTAAACATACTTATTCTGCTAAGTGAACATAGTATTAAACTGCCCCCCGACTTTCTTATCTTTATCCCCACAGATTATTGTGTCGCTCCATCCTCATCAGAGAAGTCTGTTTTTACAGTAGCTGATTACTTATACAGAATCCCACATCTAGACAACATGCCAAGAATAAGAGACCATGGAAGATCAGCTCTAAGTGGAAATTTTATATTACTGTTTCTCCACAAAAATATGGTGTGCACTTGGAAGATGACACAGGGGGTATATTTCTATAGCAGAACAGTACTTTCCAGATATCACAGCACAATGACACATGAGTTCCTAGCAGCTCTGATGTGCTTGAGACTTGTACAGGATCAAGCCAACCATAAGCTCAGTATGGCTGGGGTGGGGCTTAGGAAGATCCACCCCCTAGTTGAGGAGCTATTGGAAATTAGTGGTGGCTAGGGACAGTAGATGGTCCCAGGGTCACAGAGACAACATTAAATAGACTCAGTTAAGGCTTTTGTTGTTGTTTGGTTGTTTGTTTGTGTGGTTTTTTTTTTAGAATGCATAAAGTTGGAAGACAAAAGTTCAGAACTTTAGAGTGGACCTTAGATCATAAGAAGTCTACAACTTGAATCCTTTATCTACAGAAGTTCTAATTCTCCAAATCTTAGTGCCTTGGTGGCCCTGCTAGACTGACAGGTAATTAGCATGGTTTTCAAGGCAGATACCAGACCTTCACCTCAATCTTAGTCCAAGTGCAGGGAGCCATCTGCCAAGGTTTAACTTCTCCTTTGTCCTGGCATGTACTGGAGTCAGGCCTGAGAGTTCCAGACTTGCATCAGACACCAGCTGTTTATGTACCTTGTCATCTGAAGGGTGCTTCTAGGTATTCTTGAAACCTCCTACCCCCAACCCTTCTCCAGGGTGAGTTGAAAACATAAATTCTCATAATGAGAGCAAGATATTGGCAAATAGCCTTCATTCAAGGCTGTTCTCCCCTGGGTACATAAATTCTTGCTACTGGATTTCCAGGCTCGGGTTCAGAGTCAGAAGACAAGAGCTTCTGACTGACACAGGCCAAGCTTTATACCTGTGGTTTGGGGCTCAACTTAGGGATCTAAAAGTTCTTAAGAGTAATATTATATTGTTATGTACCAGGATCCTAACATGGGGAAAATCTAAATAAGCATGCTATCATAATATAATTCAATAAAATTTGATAATTAAATGAATAAGTGAGGACTCTTAAGTTTCACAAGGTCTAGTCATCACATTTCATAGATCCTAAGATATAACTTCAACACTAATTATATATAGAGGTGGCCTTACACTGAATACATTGTGATAAGGATGGAGAATACCATTGAGATACTTGGAAGAAGAGTCTAGGTGTTCCGGGCTGTTTCTGGTAGCATTGTCAGCATTGGTTTCTGTAAAGCTGTTAGCACCTTTGCTGTTCAGAAAGGAGCCAATCATTTTAACAGATTGTCATTCACCATAAAATAAATGAATTCTATTAAGAATTACCCTGTCTAGACTGCATGCAGAAAAATATCAGCTATTTATTGCTTGCCCCCCACAAGGAAATCCTGCACTACTGAACTGTGAAAGTCAGGAGTTTGTTTTAGAGTCTCATTTTTAATCCTGTGTTCTGGAAAATACAAACACTCCTGTGATATGAAGGGTACTGGCTAAACAGAAAGCAAGGCAGCTTTCTGTGGCCCTGGGACCACCCAGAGACCAGAGTTACTAACTTACCATCCCTGTTGGCCTTTATGTCTTAAGAACATGTACCACACTATAGATCATGTAGAAAAAAAGGCTCACTGAAGCTTCAAGCTAGATCTAGAATGAAAATAACTCAGGACCTGCTTTGCTCCACTCTAATAATAAGATTTGTTGGTTAGAAAAGGCTGCTGTTAGTGCTCAGTTTGGTTCAAAATAGGATGGATCAAAGAGCAAGATCTATGCATTCCTCCTGGGGCTGTTTGAAATGATACACAGTTTCTGATGCCATGAGGTAAGGTAGTTTTATCACAGCCTCCAGTTTAACGGAGACCTCAGAGTTATCTGTGGATGGATGCAGTTTTAACCAAGTAGATGGAGTTCATGAAGAGAGATCCTGGAAGATTATTAGATTAAAGGATACCTTGCTATGAAAATCTTCTCCTGACCTCCCTAGTCCTTAAAAGATAAGCATCAAATTTTATACCATGTTATATAAAGACCTGTGTGATTGAACCTTTGCCTCTCTCTAGTTTTATCTCCTCTTCTTAAGTCTGAAACTTTATACCATTTTAAACTACTCTCAATCAGTGTATGTTTTCAGATCTTGGAGCTTTTCTTTGCATTTTTTTTCTCTTTGCCTACCAGCTATACAGGGTTAAATATTTATCATGTAATATATGTAAGATCCAATAAGAGGAATGTCTGGTTATTGAAAGTCTCTGATAAGTCAAAACAAATTTATTCTTTTACATTCTTTCTTGTTCTTTCATATTCTCTGTGCTGAGGTACTGAATCTACCTGTTTATCTTTTTCATTGCCGACCCAAAAAGTTTAACCCAGTGTTTGAAATTCATATAGAAACTGTGCTGGATAATTTATTTCAACTTGACACTAGTCATCTGAGAGGCAGGAACTTCGGTTGAGAAAGTGCCTCCATAAGATAGGAGTTAGGGTTTAGGCAGGCCTGTAGGTAGCTTTTTAATTAGCATTTATTAGGGTGGGAGAATTCAGCCCACTGTGGGTGGGGATACTTCTGGACTGGTGGTTCTGGTATCTGTAAGAAAGCAGACTGGGTAAGCTATGAAGCGCAAGCCATTAAGCAACACTCCTGGTCCAGTTCCTACCTTGATTGAGTTCCTGCTCCAACTTCCTCTGGTGTGGAGGTCTAAGCAAAATAAACTGTTTCCTCCCCAAGTTGCTTTTGTTCATGGTATTTCATCACAGCAAGAGAAACCCCAACGAAGACAAAAGCCATATGTCCTGTGATGTCCTCCTCTAAATCTTTTGGGAGCAATGTTATCATGACTCTTCATGTAGATCACAGTGAAGATTTTCTAACTCCTTCCTTTCCACTGTTAAACACAATTACAGATTATTGAACATGGGCTGTATTGTGTCATTACAAAAATATAAGTCTGATCTTCCTACTTTCATGTAGAAAAAGTTGCAACCACTGCAGTAGCCTACAAACAGCCGTCTCTTATTCAAAGACACTTGTGCTGAATTTTGCCTCAGACTCTAACCCCTGCATCCCTTGCTTTACTCATTTTTCTGACTCAGCAGATTGTATCACTTAGAGCTATCTCGCCATTGCCCCTTCCCCTTTTGTGAGGTGACCCAGTGTCAGTGTCTGAGGCTCAGCTCTCAGAACAGTTATCTGTATCTTGGCTCACACTTAAGATTGCATTTAATGAATGAATGAATTCATGGATGAGTAGGCTTCTTATATTCTAAGTATGATCTCATGACATCAGTGTCACATGCAGCAAGAAAGTAGTGACCAGGCACATATTCCTGAGAAGGAAACATTCATCAACAGCTTATAGTCTGAAGGTGGATGTGTGTCAGCCATTTGTGTGTGTGCTCACATAGCCAAAAAGAGGGATAGCGTTGTCATCCTTGTTTAATAAATGAGGGACTGACAGGAAATCACACAAGTGGGATTGGCATGTATATCTACAGCATATCATGCAATTTCTGTTGATTCTGGCTCTACTCATTTGCATATTAAAGTATTCTTGACAGTCTTTCTTTTTTTTCTGTTCAAATCACTATTATTTCTATCTTCTCAGTTCTTATAATTATTATCAGAGTTTTAACACAACAAATTTTTGGTAAGTATTATACTTATTCTCAAACTTTAAAATAATCCTAGGTGCAGAAAGAGGCAAAAAAAAGAAATAGAAAAATTTATAAACCATTAGAAAATTTTTACTGAAACATACAATGCATGTGTGAGGCACACAAAATATAAATAAATAAGTAAATAAATAAATAAATAACAAATAAATAATAAAGCCAAATGTATTTATTTTAACTTGGCATCTCATGTACTTCAGGCTACCCACAAATACTCACTGTAACTGACAATGACCTTGAACTTCTGATCCTTCTGTTTCCAGAGATCTGAGATGGCAGACATGTGTCCTTGTGCCCAGTTTACACCCTTTTGAAGACTGAACCTAGGACTTCATACATGCCAGGCAAACCCTCTGCCAACTAAGCTCTCATTTCTTTTTTAAATTAGTGGAACTATTTTTTCTTTTTCCACAGAATTGAGAGTTAATCCAAGTAATTAATAACTATTCTAGATCTCCTTTAATATTCCTTTAAATAACTACTGTTACTTTCAGTTGGAATGTTACAACGCAATAAGTTTTAAAAATTAAGTGTAGGGCATTACTTCCTTCTACAAAAGCTCCTCTCTAGTCTTCTACAATCACTTGGCCTAAAGAGACCACAATCCATGTTTTTCTCCTGGATTTTAGAATTGCTATGAGAGATCAGTTACTATTCTGTCTCGTTCACCTTATATTACTTTCTTTTTATTTGTTATTATATCTTGACTATAATGTGGCATGAACAAGTTCTTCTGTGATTGTGTCTTTTTTAATTTTTTTCTCATTCTTTGGTTGTATATATTTTATTTACATTTCAAATGTTATCTTCTTTCCTGGTTTCCCCTCTATAAACCCTCTATCCCATCCCCCCTTGCCCTGCTTCTATGGGGTGCTCCCTAACCATCCACCCCCTCTCACCTCCCTGCTCTGACATTCCCCTATACTGGGGCATCAAGCCTTGGCAGGGCCAAGGGATTCTCTTCCTGTTGATCCCCAACAAGACAATCCTCTGCTATATATGCACCTGGAGTAGTATTGTTCTTCTTACGGGATTGCAAACCTCTTCAGCTCCTTCAATCCTTTCTCTTAACTCCTCCATTGGGGACTCCATTCTCAGTTCAATGGTTGGCTGTGAGCATTCACCTCTGTATTTGTCATGATCAATATTGTCTGGCTTTGGTGGCTCTATATGGGCTGGATTTCCAACTGGGGCAGTCTCTGGATGTCCTTTGCTTCAGTCTCTGCTTCAAACTTTGTTTCTGTATTTTATCCTGTGACTATTTTTGTTTCCTCTTCTAAGAAAGACTGAAGTATCTGCACTTTGGTCTTCCTTCTTCTTGAGCTTCATATCGCCTGTGAATCTAGGGTAATCCAAGCTTTTGGGCTTGCCATACATGCCATATGTGGGTTTCTGGGGTTTTTTGTTTGTTTTTTGTTTTTGTTTTTGGTGTGTGTGTGTATATGTGTGATTGAATTATGTCACTGTCTTTTCATTTCTTATCTTTTTATACTTTGTTTTCTTGAAGGTTCTTTTCTAGCTCTAGATTTAGAAACATGCTTGTTTTAGTTTCATTCTGTAGGCTTTCTATGCATGTATCATAGTTCCCTCTTCTGTCTCATTGATTCTTAGGTTTGGTATTTTGATCATATCCCAAACTTTTAAACATTGTTTGTTATGATTGTGTAGCTTTTCTCTTGGCAGATTATTGGACATGTATTTCTCCCTCTCTGCCTTCCGCCTGTGACTTTCTTCGTTCTCTCTAGTCGAGCATATCAATGGCAGTGTTTTCTTCTGTGCATTTTCCTTAGCTCACCGAGTTTCTCCCCATTAATCTTTCTATATATGTAGACATTACTCCTGTTTCTGGTTTTCTTATTCATTTTATAGACTTTCTACTTTGTGGCATTGACTTTTCTAAGTTCTAGAGTAAATCTGTGTTTTATCACATCTACCTTGAAGTCATTATACTAGAAGTATCCTTCCTTTACATGTTTCTTGGATTTCAGTGTTCTGATTTGTACATTGGCATTTTGAGTGTCTCTTCTGGTTTTATTTGGGAATTTGTTGAATAGCTCCTTCTCAAGAACTCAGTGTCTACTCTAAGGCACTGGCTTCTCTCCTCCTCCTCCTCCTCCTCCTCCTCCTCCTCCTCCTCTTCCTCCTCCTCCTCCTCTTCCTCCTCCTCCTTCTCCTCCTCCTCTTCCTCCTCCTTCTCCTCCTCCTTCTCCTCTTCCTCTTCCTCCTCCTCCTCCTCCTCCTCCTCCTCCTTTCTTCTTCCTCCTCCTTTAGACTTCAGCTATCCTATCAATTTGTGAATTTATAAAACTATTTCGCTTTTACTCCTGCCCCAACCCCTCTTTTTAAACAGGTTATACAGAAGTAGTTTCTTCTGCTCTTCCACATCACCCAGATTTCACCCTTCTTTATTTGAGAAGAAGAGCTATAGGGGTGGTAGAGAAGGGTGTTATGTGACTTTTTCTGTAACTAGAGGAAGCAGTAACTAGATCTCCAAGTCTGGACGACACTTGCTAGATTGCATTTTTAATTATTCTACTACTTCTGTGTAATTAAATGTTCTCCTCTCTCCTATTTATTATTTTATTATTCTGTGGGTGTGGTGGGGACTATCGCACCTCTCCATTTATTAAGCTATTAACTTCTACTGTTCTGTTTGTCATTGATTAAAGGATCTACTATCTAGTAGTTTGTTTTGTTTTATTTGATGTTTGAAGATAATGGCAAGAGTTTTTGTTTCGTGATTCCTTCCTAGCATCCACTTTGTTAAGTTCATCATTTCCTGCATCTTTGCTTTTTCTCAGGTATTCCTACCTATCTGCTCATTCTTTATATAGAAGCCTTAAAAATGTTTATTTTTAAACTCATTTTGTCTGTGCAGTATGTTGTTCTACAGATCTTGCAAAGATTAATCGCCCATTACCCTGGAAGGAAATGATTAAATTCCTAGATGCATTAAATGTGATTGCTGGTATGCCTGGAGAAAACTGGGCTGCAAAAGGCAAGAGTTGAAAAGTTTGGTCTATAAATTTTCACTTGGTGCCCCTCTGTGCCATCAAACTTCTGCTCTCATCCGTCTGGATTTGTGGTACCCTATGCTGAGAACAGTGTCATAGCATCTGCTATGTTGAGAAAGTCAGGGGATGGGCTAGGGTGAACAAAAACTCCAAGGAACTGTTTTGTAATCCAACTTCAAGCCAAGTTTTCTGATTTAGCCTTACTATTGTTTGTAGTTGCCAAGATAAAGCACCATCCATCCTGGGATCCGACGTGTAAATCAGGAGGCTTTGGGCTTTCTCCTCAGTTGGATCTGAGTTATTTTTATTATGTCTTCCAGTTGAATTAACATTCATCTATCTTTTCTGGTTTTCAAAATTACGTTGCCCTCTTGTCCTCTCCTGTGTGCTTTGCCTTTGGGGCCTCAGATCTTTTGATTTATCTTGCACTGTGTAGTTATTAGTGTTTGAAGGAGAAAGCAGAGGTGGGTATGCATATTTAAGCCAGTGTCTTCAATCAGACAGCCAGGCTCCCACTTCCAAAATTGTGTTTGACCCCCAGAGGAACAGCCCTAAGGAATGCTGACCAACATGATCATTTATATTATTCCTTTGAAAATAATCAAAGAGTACAAATGTTTCCTCTTTGAGAAGGTTTAATAAAGCTAAGGGAAGGGATGAGATTTTTATAAGTATCCCATGCCAATGGCTCCTTTAAACTATTAGGAAAAAATGTTTGAAAAGATGAATATTTTGCCTCTTGAAACAGAATATCAACATAATTTCAAACATCAGTAGAGCATTATTTAAGATTTTAAATGTTTGAACCATTGTTTTAAAATTTCATAATGTCCTGGGAATAAATTATTTCATGAAGGATGCTAAAGTTGGGTTGAATAAAAACATTGAGGGCTATTTTACATTAAATTTCATTTGAAATATAATTTCCAATTATTTGGAAGTAATAGTTTTAGTGGTTTGGGAAATGGCCAAAGGAATGTAAATAAGGGAAGGCAGTAAAGGGAACACCATGCTATGTGTAATTGGGGTTGAAGGACAGTCAAGGCACCACAGATGTGAGCTCTGGGGTCACACTCACTTAGCAGCTTCATTAATGATCTGGAAGAAGAAAAATTCAACAAGTTAATTAAATCTACAGAAGGCCCTTTCTGGAAGTTACAAATACCAGGAGAACTAAGAAATGATAGGCAAAAACGAGGAGGTCAAGAGCTACAATAGCTATGGGCACAGAAGAGCACAATTAAATTTGGGAGGAATAATTGTAATTGAATATATTTCATTCAGTGAAAAGGGAAGTTAAAATATAGTCAATTAATAGTTCTTAGGAAACGGTAGCTTTGGAAGTCCTGCAGGCTGATGAAAGACTTATTTATGTGCCAGAACAGGGCTTTCTGACTTCAGACATAAATTCCTTTAATAAAAGAAAATGTGCTTCTTCATAAATTTATTTATTCATTTTTGTTATTATGTAAACGAGTTAGCTAGTTTCCTTAATACATTTCTCCAACCTTCAGAAGTACTTATGTTATAGCTTGCTATAGAGATTAGACAACTGGAAATGAATGTTAGCATGTTCATGAGGTCTAGGTCAGGGGGTTGATAGGAAAAACACAGCATATGGAACTACAGAGGCTGGTCCCACTAAAGGAAACTTGGTGTGAAGTTATTAGGTTGGGGATATTGGATGTTATTTTTACTCCCTATCCCAGAGGCACAATTGACTATAGGAAGGCTTGTAAGGTGTGTATATTAAAATAGCTTCTCTTCTAACAAAGGCCAGGTGACCTCTACAAAGATCCGGAGATAGTACTCTGAAGTCCATGTGATGCCCATTAGATCACTAAAACAGCAGAATGGGAAAACGAATAGGTTACATTTAATCATATATCAGTGACATTGTCTGTGCCAGATGATTCTCAGCACTTTATTCAGGTGATGGCTTTAATTCTCAGATTAATTCTAAAGGACAAGAAATTCCCCAGACAAAAGAAAAATAGGAGTCTAAAAAGTCAGACAAAGTACCTAAGGTCAAGCTTATATAAACCCAGGGACTGCTATGTTACATAGTCTCAGTAGAATATTAAGTGACAGGTGGAAATGTATCTATATATACATTTTGATCAATGTATCTATATATATAATGATATATATATATATATATATATATATATATATATATATATATATATATATATCTTGACCATTCTGTTGGATTTCATGGGCTAAATCTAGGCAGAAAAGGACTTTATTCTGGGATTATTATTGTCAGAGCTGTCTTGTAGGTAAAATGGGTGTACAGAGGTCAGTCTTCAACTTGCAACAACGACAAAGCAATCCTTAAAGGAATATATGTATGATACTTAAGTAAATCAATTTAGTAAGTTTTGGGAGATGAAGTAAATCAGCTAGTTAATATATAGCAAACAACACACAATTGTTGTAGACTGACCACTGTTAGTGAGAACAGAATGCCAGTGCATCTTTGAGAGTTGATGAATATATGTTTAAATATTCAATATTATACATGCTCAATTAAATCACACAGAAGAGATATCTATTAGCTGAAATTTCTCTTACTTAGAAGAAACCAGAATTACCAATTTAATTTGTGTAGGTCACTCTGCTACCAATTTTAATATGTTGCTGGTAACACTGACCTTATTTTGAGTTTTAGTTATCATCACAGTGAGAGTTGAAAGAGTTAGAAAAGTGAATACAACTTTTCTGTTTGGAAACAGTTAAAAGTGGGAAACTTTTTTCATGATGTGCACTCAGAAGTTATCATACCCTTAGAAGTGAAAAAAAATAGAAAGATGACCTATTTTTTTAAACACTGGAGTGTGGTAAAGAATGAGGGATGGGCAGCCACACAACAAGAATGCTGTAGCTTTCCTGTTCTTCTTTCCTCATGGCACTGAATTCCTCAGGCCTTTGCCTACCCAAGATTGTCTCTGTGCTCATAATAGAAGGAAGCTGGTTTGAAGTGAAACCTGGTTTTACTGAGGAATGACCATTGTTGTTTCTGGAGGTAGACCAAGTGGATTCCAGAATTATCTTCAGACAAGTAACTGTTATTCCTTCTGAGCTGTGAATGTATGTTTTGCCAAATGGAATGCATAAAAGAAGGTAGAGCTTCAGTTTTCAGATGAAAGATCTAAAATGTTCCTTCTATCTTTGCCCATAGATATTAGAGCTCATGCTACCTTCTGAGAACACTGGAGGAATTTATCCATGACAGATTGGAATCATATCTATTACTGTAGTAACAGCAAGTTTTCTGTCATTCAGTACCATAGGAGAAATATCACAGGCCATGCCATGGAGTATAGAACCTTGAAAACCATGAAATATTAAAGGTGTAATTCTACTTTTTGACATGTGTGGAAATTGCATTGCCCTCTCTGAAAATAACACCCGAATTGATTCTCAAATATGAAGAAGGGACTTGAAAAAAATAACAGAAAAGCAACAATCAGTGCACAAAAACAACTAGGTTTGAGAATTTATTGATTAAGAAAAACAAACAAAAATACTAGCTAAGGTGACAATGAGACTAAAGAGACCAGATCAATCCACGGACACATTAAATGTCTTTTCAATATTGTCTTCGATCACAGTAGCAAGGAGCCAGAGCTTTCCTTGAAGCACTGTTCACATGTGTGTGCAGGAAACAAAACTGCCTACATCATATAAATGACTTTTTGCTCCAGGGTCTTGTCCTCAAGGTCTCTGTAATCCATGAAGCAATTCTCAAGGACTTGCCCACACACACAGTGAGGACAACATCTATAGAGAACCTAGATCACAAGGTAGTTAAGAGCGCAGCTACTTTCTAAACAGATTTTCCAATACCAGCAATTTAATTTGCCACATTTGCCAGTTTTCTTAATGCATTCCCTTGTAACAAGTTATAGACACCTTGGTCAGACTTGTTTGGTTAAAGACAAATGGTTCTAGAATGCCAAGCAAAGGGGGAAACTGATAATTTCTAAAAGAAAGACTCAAATCCAAGGAGTTGATAGCCAAGAAAGACTTGGAACTTCAGGTGTTTATTGGCTTCTTCAGTATTTAAATGTATTAAGTATTGAGAGAGCAGGGTATACGGCAGTGCTGAGAGCAGTCCTGTGTTTGTGCATGCTGAGTACTTTCTGTATAAATTATCTAAACAGATCCAGATCATCAGATGTCAAGGGACATGAGAAAGATGAATTAAATCATTATTAATACATGGTTCTGAATACCCAAGAAACAACTCACAGACCTTATAAAGCTCAAACAGAAGGAAGGCCAAAATGTGGAAGCCTCAGTCTTTCTTAGAAAAAAGAAACAGAAAAAAAATGTGTATTCATCATATGTTATTATTATTATTATGTAACAAATTTTGTGAGTTATAATCATTTTATAAAATAAATTAATAAAAATTAAAAGACATACAGAAAAAGCAAACCTTTTTCATATATCTTCACCTGTTTAATAAAATATTTTACGTACTTGCTGTATACTTTTCTGAGAAATCATAATGTTCTTACATATAGGAAAGCAAGTGAGTTTTTTTTAAATAAAAATGAGACTCTATTGACTCATAAAAAATACACGTTTCAAGATCAATCGCTGTGTAGGAGAGACAGAAGGCATCTGGGTAAAGTTTGAGAGGTATATGGCTTCCCATTCTTAGAAGAAAAATCAACAGAATTATAGTAAATGACAGTCACATGGCTCTTATCTTAAAGGGTGACTAGTAGACGTGCACCTCAAGGAGAGAAATATTGGAGGCACAGAAAGATGTGTAAAACTCTGTGCCCTGCAAGTGCAGGGCATGCCATGGGAAAGACAAATGACCCAGCATGAAAGGAAGGCTAGTGTTGTGCTTATTTATATAAACTCCAGATTACAGGGATATTAATCATCACCCTCATATGCAGAGCATCATGGGGCCAACATCTTACACTCTCCCTCCTTTTTATGTATTCTATTTATTTATTTATTTATTTATTTATTTATTTATTTATTTATTTATTTATTATTCATTCATTCATTCATTTTCCTATTCCTCAGTTGCATTCTCTTCTTACACATGCTCATACAGCTTCTAATTCATTGCAGGTCCTTGCATACTTGACTCTGTTCCGCTAGCCATGAGTTTCTATTCTGGGGCACAGATCTATAATTTACAGAGGTAATGTAATCCTATGTATTTTATCATGACCTAATCTTTCTTAAAATCCCCATGTTTTGTTTAAATATAAGGTTTCAGTGAGTTATGTGATGTATTCAGAGTTGTCTGGCTCCTCTGATCAACCTTAAAGTATTGTGTGTGTTTCTACCTGATTTCTCACAAGTCTCATTCTCCTTCCGACATAATAAAATGCTACTGTGGACAGACTTTTGTATCTTCCATCACAGGATTGTGCTCCCTTGAGGCATGGCCTCCAAATCACAGCAAAGTATGGAATGAAATGTGAACTGTATTTGAACACTGCCAGAGTGTCTAAAGAGCACTGGTGTAAGACTACATTCTATGGGCATTGCTGGGGTGATAGGTATGCTATAAGTGTGAGGCTGCTCACAAGTACCAACATGGCCTTTTCCAGCTTTACAAGGTTGATGATTGTCTGTCTCTCTGCTTAAGGTCAGTCTCCCCTCTCCCTTCTCTCTTTTTCCCTCTCCCTCTTTCCCCTCCCCTCCCTCTTCCTCTCCTTACTTAGCTATGGGTTCTAGTTTTCTATTGTGAAACCAGTTGTGAAGATCTAGCCCCTCCACAGGTAAACTTCCCAGTATTCAAGTGGCACACCTAAATTTACCCAAATGAATGCCATCTTTTGTGTTTTGTCCCTAACTCCCAGATGTTATGTTCATGTTGGGTCGTGGTGTATCCTGTCTTGTATTACTGTCTTCCTGTGAGTTTCAAGTCATGGCTGATGTTGATGAGCACCTGATGTCCTTCACATCTCTAGTTTTGATGTATGGAATCATACTGCCAGTTCCAAGCTTTGTTAGAAAGGAAAACTGGCATGCCATATTTTTTTTTAAAAAATCAGATTTCTCTATTTCCTTAACATACATCCCTTTACCCTCTTCAGTTTTGTAAGGTTGCACTGGTTCCATCTATTTTCCATCTGCTTGGCCACTGGTATCAGAGTAAACTATCTCCATATACCATTGTGTCAGGATACTGGGGACAGCATCAACATCAAAAGGCACAGGAAGACATGGCCTTCCTGTGTGCCAGAGTAGGGAGGAGATATTGAAAGGGCCCATGTCAACCAAACAGAAAATAAGAGACTTCAAGACACCATGGATGGCAGTAATGACAACTTGACAGTGTGCCTTTGAATGTCACAGTCACAGAAAGAAAAACACCACATTTAGTTTCCATCCTTTTCCTTCTGCTTAAATTATACAACCTTTTCTATAACACTGGCTGTTAAATCTGAAACACCCTTGCCATAAAGCAATTTCAATAGAAAATACAGACTGTCTTTTCAGTAAAAGCATAAAAGATTTTTATCGGTTGATAATATAAGTTCTTTAGTCAGATCTTTCCTGGGAATATATTCTTTGTAGGTATTTGTCCCAAGTATCCAGAAAAAAAAAAAAACAAACAGAATGTTAAAAGGGGCAGTTGGAGAGATTTTACTTTTTTGACAAATGTGAAAAGATGTATTTTTTTAAGTTCTTAAATAAACTTGCTTACCTGAGAAAACTACACACACACACACACACACACACACACACACACACACAGAGAGAGAGAGAGAGAGAGAGAGAGAGAGAGAGAGAGAGAGACTGGCAAATTCTGTGTGTGCATCTACACACACACACATATATATATATATATATACACACACACACATATATATATATATATATATGTATCTTTATGTATGTGCTATGTATTCTTGTGTATATGTGATATGTGGGTATTTTGTTGTTCATATGTATGTGTTTCTGTGTCTATGGTATGTGTATGTGTGTCTATGTGTCTCCATCTACATGTAGCATTTGTATCCATGTACATATAATATGATAGACTTACACTATCTCTGATCTTAAAGCATAATTCCAGGCATCCAGCGTGATCATTTCTACTTTGTTTGCTGAGGAATACATGCTGTGCTGCAAGTGGGTTCAGACTGTGCCTTGGGCATAGCTTATGTTTTCAGCACCGTTTCCATTCCTCTCCTTTCATTTAATGTTTTAAAAATAGGAAGAATTAGGCTGCCACTTAAATTTTAGAAATGATCTTCAAATCTGACACCAACATTAAATATTTATATCCAGACTTTCAAAGAGCAGGTACTGGTTTAGATAATTCAGTGGGCCTTCCTGTTGCTCCTTGCAGCTGTCAAGAAGTGACCAGTGATATTCTTGAGTCTCTTGGATTTTCAGCTACACATTCTGATGTCAGTTCATGCAGAAGAAATCTATACTGATTTAATCTGGCAACTGTTCTTGAAGAATTCTCTTCTGTCCCATTCACATACTTTGAACATCTTCTTTACCATCTCCTGGCCATCCATACAGAAGATTTGAGGCAAAACTTACCCACAATATTTTTCTTTATAAGAAGAAATGTAGAGATGTCCATTTTCTCACACAATTCTCATTTTCTATAGGTGAATTTTCAAAGACTTCAATTATCAATCCATGGAGCCTATATACTTACAGCTTCTAACCCTGTACCCTCCACCTTTACTGAAACATAGGCTCACACATGCCCATGGAGATAAAAAAGCAAAGGCAAAACATAAAATATGAACTACATAAGCTTCAAAACAAAACAAGTTTGCTGTTTCAATTCAAATGTTTATTTCATTTATTTCTTATGAGAGAGGGCAGAAAGCAAACATGGAGATTATTTCTTAGAATCCACTCACCTTTTTCTCAAAACAGTCTCTAGTGGTCTAGAGCTCATCAAAGAGGCTAGCATGGCTGGCAAACAAGCCTCGGGTACTCCTTACCTTTACCCTCCTAGTATTGTGTTATGATAGACAGCCCCATACTTGGTAGTATAGCCAGTCTTTGGCTACTTGTAGGTTCTTCTTTCTTTCACCCTTCTCTACCCTTTTCCATTCTTTCAACTCCCTACTACTAGATAGGAGAGAAAAAATGATAGAAATGAAAGGGGGTGACATTTCAAAAGACGATTTCCTGCTGACTAGGGTGGGGGGCTCAAGTTACTTAGGGGAAATTTGATCTTGATAGTCAGCATATATAATTTCTTCTTGTTTCTTCTTTGCTAAAGACTACTTAACAAATTATGACCAACAAACAACAACCAAAACCAACCACCAACCATCAATTAACAACACACTACCTCTTTCAGGGTCCCAGCTTTAATATACCTTTTGAAAAGTCTCCAGAATTCCAAACATTATGCAATAGCAGAAACTATCGGCAGGTGGCAAAAACACCCCTGCTAGAGCATGAGACAAATCATAGTCAGCTGTTATGGACAATCTGAAGTAGCCCCATATCCTATAGGGATTAAAATAGAAGCCTCCCCCTCTCTCCCTGTTGTTGCAGTAAATATTTAAAAAAAAAAATAGTTTATCGCTCTACAGACCCTGAGGTCTCACTCCTCAGGCCTGGTTTTAGTTTGGAGGCATGCACACCTCTGTTGCCTGGTCTGAGAGGCTCCATATCAGGGTAGGGCCTGAGGAGTGAGACCTCAGGGCCAATAGAGAGATAAACAAATTATTATTTTTAATATTTACTATATCACCCTCTCTCCCCATTCCCATCCCCCCTCTTCCCCTCCTTCCATTCTTTTTTCCTTCCTTCTTTCCTTTTTAAAAATAAAAAACAATATTCTTAGTACATGGCAGTTTTTACATAAATTCTGGGGAATCATATTCAGGTCCTTGTGTTCATAGGACAAGCAATTTCCTATGCAACAATTGACCTTTTTTAAGGTCTCTGTGCTATTATCCATTCTTATGCCATCTCATGTGATAGGAGGAATGCTTTCATCTACCCTCTTTAATATAAGCAGACACATGAACTAAAAGATCTTCCCTCCTGTGTTATATTAGTAGCACATAGAGCCCACCAAAGTGGCTGAAAACTTCCCATTGCCTGCTAAAGTCACCCTGAGACAGAGCTGAGCACTGCAGCTCTTGATCAGATCACAATGTGATTGTGAAAACAGCCAAGTGTTATCTGTCCTCTGTTATCTGACACTGGCTGATTCCTAAAGAATTGAACAGTAGCTCAATTGTCAATAACTGTAGGGGAGGTATTGATAGAAGGTGGCTGGTCTACTGCTAAAATTGCCCTTTGTTTCTCATATTGATGCTAACTTGTACCTCATAGCATTTATTTTTGTTTCTGTATATTAAAATACCACTTTATGGCCCTCCCTCCCCTTTCACAGGTTAGAGGGAATTCAATTCCTACCACGCTGAGTAAGGGGTCTCCCCAGGATCTCAGGACTATCTTTGGGTCTCTATATAGTAGATATTGGTTATTATAGAAATAATCACTTAGTAACCTTTATGTATATCAATTACAGAAACTTCATTAGTAGCAGAATCCTTCCCAGTGTACTTTGTTTTCCAGAGACTGAAATTTGCAGGTGAGCGATCTAGTCTGAAGGCATAGCTGGAAAGAAGTGATCAGTCTTTTGTTCTTATCTATTTTTATCTGGGCTAATGTGAAGATTAGTCAGGGCTCCCCTGCTGGTGAAATATGGGTCCAAGCACCTGGCCTCACACACTTGTTATCTGGGCAGATTTAAAAATAGCTAACTGGGTCTTCCAAGAATTATGTCTTTATTGTCTTGGGATGTGTGGATTAGATTAAATGGTATTGGTAGATAATTTTTGTGTGAACCATGAGACCTGAGGGAGAGAAACATACATAATAGAAATGAAAGAATATTAGAAAATAATATGAAATTGATAAAGGGTTTTTGAAAAATGGTATGTACCTAGGCAGAGGAAGTAGGCATTTTTTCAAAACTGATGGCCATTGTTAAGATTCCTCTGATTTCTCACTACCAGCCTTCTCCTGCACCTACTTTCTCCACCCCTGATCTTCATCTCTGTTCCCCTCTTACCCCCTGAATGAGACTCACACATCCTCCTTTGAGCTCTTCTTAATACTTAGCTTATTTTGGTCTATGAATTGTTACATGGTTATTCTATACTTTATGGCTAATGTCCATTTATATGGGAAGGAGTATATACCATGTGTGTGTGTCTGGGCCAGGGTTACTTCATTCAGGAGATTTTCTAGTTCCATCCATTTGCCTGCAAATTTCATGATGACTTTGTTATTCATAGCTGATATAGTTAAATAGTTTACATTGTATAGTTGTACTACATTTTCTTTATCCAGAGAGGGGGAGTGGGAGGAGAGGAGAGGAGCAGGCTGTAATCTGGATGTAAAGTGAATAAATAAATTAATTAACAATAATAGAGACTCCTCTGTAGGCTCAACATTACGTTGTTTCCATCTATTATAGTTCCCTCCTTTCTTTGGAAGGATGACAATGGTTGTTCATAGGTTGCTACCATGGGCAGAAGAAATATTTTATGTTTATCAGTATTAGAGAGAAGCTGCCTTTCATTCCTGCTTCAAAGCCTTCCAAACATGCCAGCAAATGCTTCTTCCCAGAAGCAGCATTACTTGAGTCTTCTTGATGAACTTCAGGTTTTATAAGAGACATGTGGCTTTCTTTTTTTTTTGTATTTTTGAGAATTTTTTTATTTTATTTATATTGTTCCATATTATATTCATACTGCTCTACTCTACTTCCCCTCTCTAACTCCTCTTATATGGCATGCATTCTCAAATTCAACACATCTTCTCTTTACTGATATTTCACACACACACACACACACACACACACACACACACACACACACACACACACACACATATACACTACATCACTATGTTACATAGCATGTAGCCTTTCATCTAGTGGGGCCTTGTGGGATCACCCCCATCCATATTGGCACGTTATTGTCAACTATTTTTCTTCTCGATCATGCATTGCAGACCATCTGGCTAGTGTCAGAACTAAAAGAGGCTGCACACAACACATCAAAACACTAGATTTCCAGATTTTCCTGATGCACAACTTTCTTTTTATAAATGGGTCACATACTCAAAATGATATGGCTAGATTATTTAATTCATGATAATCTTCAGTTAATTTTTATATAGAGTTTAGGGGGCAGAATTAATACTGGGTTTCATGTTGGGCCAGGTATTGGTTGGCCATTCCTTCAGTCTCTGTTCCATCTTTGTCTCTGCATTTCTTTTAGACAAGACAAATTTCAGGTTGACAGTTTTATGGGTGGTTTGTGTCCTTATTTCTTAACTCAGTCTTCTGCCTAACTATAGGAGGTGGCCTCTTCAAGTTTCATGTTCCCACTGTTAGTCATCTTGATTAAGGTCACCTGCATTGACTCCTAGGAGCCTCCATAAGCCAGATTAGATCCCCCAATCTCTGGAACTTTCTAGAGATTCCACCCACACCTCCACCCCAGGGAGCTGCAGATTTCCATTTATTCACATTGCCCTCTGCATCTCTCTCCTTTCTCTTCCCACACTTGTTCCTGCTCCCCCATTCCCCTTCTCTCTTTTGTGATAGGCATGCCTTTATGTATTACTTGGCCTTTTTACTTTGCAGCTCTTAATATTCTTTCTTTGTTCTGCATATTTAGTGTTTTGATTATGTGGTGGGAGTATCTTCTGTTTGAGTTCTATCTATTTTGCACTCTATGCTTCTTGTACATTTGGACTCACCTCTTTCTTTAGGTTAGGGAAGAATTTTCTTCTATGATTTTGTTGAAGGTGTTTTCTGGCTCTTTGAACTGGGACTCTTCACCTTCTTTTATTCCTATTATTCTTAAGTTTGGCCTTTTTATAGTGTCCCAGACTTCCTGGATATTTTGAGCTAGAAACATTTTATATTTGTCATTTTCTTTGATCAATAGTTATATACATTTCTTTCATGGTACCTTCTATGCCTGAAATTCTCTCCTCCATCTCCTCTACTTTATTGGTGATGCTTGCATCTGTAGTTCCTGTTCTCTGTTTTTTAGGTTTCTCCATTTCCAGGGTTGTCTCCATTTATGTTTTCTTTATTGCTCTTATTTCCACTTTTAGATCTTGGATCATTTTATTTATTTCCTTTGCATGTTTTATTGTATTTCCCTATATTTTTTAAGGAATTTATTTATATCTCCTTTAAAGGCCTGTATAATCTGCAAAAGATGGGATTTAAGGTCACAGTCTTGCTCTTCTTATATGTTAAGATACCCAGGGCTTGCTGTAGTAAGAGGCTTGGTTTCAGATGGAGCAATATTGAGTTGGATCCTCTTGATTATGTTCTTGCACTTGCCTTTTGCTATCTATCTCTGGTGTTGTCTGGCTGTGTGTCATGGGTTGGGGCAGGCCTTCCAGAAGACAGGTGGAATTGTGTATCTTGGGGGAGAGTGCACTGCTAATGTATGACTGTGTGTCTTGGGTTAGAGTAGGCCTTTTGGGAGGCAGGTGGAACTATGTGGTGAGGTCTGTGCACTAGTCCACTCCTGTCGTGGGTATAGGTGCAGACCAGAGGGAAGATGGAACTTTGATAGCATAGGGCAGAGCTCACAGCTAATGGGCTTAGTGGGTTTCTAGCAGTCAGGGGCATTAGAGCAATGGTGGTTTTACACATGTATCTGTGTGTCTCTGATTAGAGTAGGCTTCTTAGGAAGCAGGTAGAGTTGTGGGGTGGGGAACAGTTGCTAACCCAGAACTGCAGGTGTAGTTGAAAACTAGAAAGAAGTTGAAGGTCTGAAAGGATAGGGTAGAGCCAGTGGCTGCTTGACTTGCTGGGGTCCCAGAAGGTGGAGAATTTGGGTAGGATGGTTTCATCTGTGTATGTTGGGTTAGAACACACATCCTGGGAGGCAGACAGAGCTGTAGAGTGGGGCACAGTGCACTGATCTGTGACCTACGCCACCATTTTTTGAAGAATAGATCAACTAAGTTACATTCTTACATTTTATAATTTTGCTTTTATTATTTTAATTAGAAGGAATTTTAATTTTCAGTGTAGTGTTTATTGTTCTGGGTTGATCTCTGTGATCTGCTCTAACTGAACACAACACCCTGTACCCCACTGTAATTGAGGTCTAAGGAAATATTTCTCATGAAAATAATATAAGAAATCATATCTTGGCCATAAGAAAATTGGCGAAAGCACAATGCAGGGTTCATGTGCTGTTTTTTTTTTTTTTTTTATGCACTTGCATTAGTTCTTCTGAATCACCAGTTAGCACCACTTAAGATGATTTAGTAACATGTATGTATGTATGTATGTATGCATGTATGTATGTATGTATGTATGTATGTACGTACGTACGTACGTACTTTGGGTATATGAGTACACTGTAGCTGTTTTCAGATACACCAGAAGAGGGCATTGGATCCTGTTACAGATGGTTGTTGAACACCATGTGGTTGCTGGGAATTGAATTGAGGACTTCTGGAAGAGCAGCCAGTGCTTTTAACTTCTGAACCATGTCTCTGGCGCCATAACCTGTATGTCTAAGCTAAATATTTTCCAAACTCTACACCCATACTTGACATTGAAATTTGTATTTTCTTGTGTCTAAAGAGCTCAATAGGGGTGGGAGAGATGACTCAGTTATAAAGAGCACTGGCTGCTCTTCAAGAGGTCCTGAGTTCAATCCCTAGCAACAGCATGGTTGCTCACAACCATCTATAAGGGGATCTGATGCCCACTTCTGGCCTGCAGATTTATATGCAGCCGGGCACCCATTAAATTAATAAATTTACCAATATAAAATAGAAAGAAAAACAAAAGCTCAACAAATTAAATCTTTCTTCACACTAAATTACTTATTTCTGTTAAAATGGACATGCTTTTTCTTCCACATGACTCCCTGTCTTTGAAAGACTATCCCCTTGCTACTACCTGGAATGACTGTTTACCTAAATTAGCCTTGATACTTAGGAAGATGTCCACTGCCTCCTATGTGATGAGGCAACCTCCCTTCAAGAGGTGTCACGTCAATATGTAAAGGCCAAGTCAGCAGGGTTTTACTGACCACTGGCTCTGTAGAACTACAGACAGGTATAGAATTGCTGTCCACAGACAAGATACAAAGAAAAAATGTAAATAAAAGCTTCATAAATTGGACAAACCTGTAACAGGAGAAAGAGTGAACAATGAAAAATAAATGTAGAGTATACAGTGTGAACACCTCGTTTTCTTTTTCTGGTTTCTGAAAAATCAGCCATAGCTGCTGTAACTGTTTCATTGTAATTTTTTAGGTCTATGCATTTTACTTGTGTGTGTGTGTGTGTGTGTGTGTGTGTGTGTGTGTGTGTGTGCATGGACTCATGTGTATGTACATGTATGTACAGTAATACAGAGATGCTCATGGGCCAGAAGTGTCAGATCCCCTGGGGCTACAGAATTGTAAGCCAAGAAATGTGGCTGCTGGCATTAAAACTGAGGTCTTCTGTGCCAACAACACTTACCTCTAGCCTGTGACTCTATACCTTTAGTTTTTCAGGCCATCCTTCAAATTTTACATGGTATTAATGTTTTGCATCTTACCCATTTATGCATTTTCTTAGGTTTTAGTAATAATCAATTTCCAGAGCAGATTATTGTGTAATTATTCTTTCACAGTTTTGAAACTCTTATGTGTTGTATCTTAATTAACTTTTTGATCTCAACTCACCTTTGTGAAATACGGATGATTTTTTTTTATAGATGAGAAAATGAGGTTTAGAGAAGTCATCTCCTTGTCAAAGGTCACTTAAAGCTATCTGCGGATCCAGAATTAAACATTTAGTCATCTCTCTCAAGTATCAGTTTGTCTAAAAACTACCTTTTGTCTTCCAAGAGCAAACGGGTATCCCCACTTAAAATTATTTTTTTTATAATCATTTAGTAAATCCTTCAAATGTGGTGGTAAATATCCTGTAATCTGCTTAGTTCCTCAATCTATATGGTTACAGTATTGTTTCCATTTGAATTCCCCACATTGTTACCATTATCAATTTCCCACATTGCCTGTACATTTCTCCTTAATATTTAGTCTACAGATTGTTTATCAAGTTCATTGTTTCAAGCCTAACTCTGGTTACTTGCCTCTGTATTATCAAGTTTCATCAGTGAGAATCTGTTACCATCCAATTCCAATAATATCCTTTTCCTTCCAGTTAATATCCTATCCAATATCTACATCAATTACTTTTTCTTCCTCATCTGTTCTCCATTTACTTATCTCTTGTATGAACGAGTGCATCTAAACACTCCACCTCATGGTCCTTCAGCTTCACCACCTCATCCTCTTTCAATAACTTTATTGACCACTAAAAGGGTGCTGTCTTCTTTGCCACCCAAGCCTATGTGCACTCTCTGGCAAGTATTCCTGTACAATGTAAAGTAGTTCCTGATTTTTCTAGTGGGATATTATTATTTCTCAATGTTTGTGGTAGGACTTCTATTTCTTGTGTTAAAAGAGTTGTCAGTTTTCATGTTGGAAGAGCCCTTGCTCTGCTCATGGTGGGTATTTGAAGTTGATCACTGCTTTCTCTGAGATTCATAGAAGATCCTAGACAGCATTCTGATGTGATACTCAGTGAAAACACTGTTGTATAAAGTGAAACTTGACAGGCATCTTTATGTAGCAATACTTAGCTCTTTACCCCAGACCCAGTGCTCAGCAAAGCCCTTCACTTGGCTATACAAAAATCAGCATGGCTTTTATTTTGTTTTAAAGCAGTTCTGGCCTCATCTTTGAGTCTTCCTTTGCCTAGATGAGGGTTCTATTTTGTTTAAAATGGAAAGGGCCAAATGTTGAAGGGCTTTGCGTCCCTTACTACAGTGTTTGTAGTAGCTCTACCTGTGAGCACACAAACACTTAACAAATAGGAAACTAGTATTTTAAAGCAGTGAAATTTCAGAATAACTTACATTTCTGTTATGAGCATTGACTTCCCATTGCCAGCTTGTGAGATTATTATGTGAAAGTGGTATTCCCCATCATACTAGCCCAAGTTTATCTTAAGTGAACAACCTCTACTCACCTAAGAGAAGCAGCTCTCCCTCTCTGATATGAGAGATTGCATTTGAGGAACACGCTTTGTATCCCATACATACATGTGATAAGAGACCAAACAAAAGGAGAGAGGAAGCAAGAAATGAATAAAATAGAGAAGAGGGGCAGTGTGGGGCAGGTAGGCTGTGTTGGAACCCTGATTCTGGGTTGAGACATTAGACGTCCCAGGAATGATAAATGAGATAGCAGGAAGTTTCCTAATCTCTTGAGAATCAGGAATCTTTACTCTGCCATAAGCAGTGCACAGCACCTCAGGGTGTTGGCCATGCCCTAAGTCCCGCCTCTGCACAAGGATATAATATGGACCCCAGCCTGATTGGTCACATACCAAGTCCCTCCCCTGCAGGTAGACTTGACCACAGGTCACATAAGCTCTAGGCAGAAGCAAGCCTGCACCCAAATACATACACAAGGTTTTCCCAAGCCCTCAGGCCAAGCCAATAGGAAGTACTGGCTGTCAGAGTCTGAACCATTTCAAAACTATATATATACAGGAGCTTAGGTTGAAAGTAGAAAGATGTGTGTAAGAATTATTTCTCTGCCTGAGATCCTTTGTTCTAAAGAGCTGATAAGACCTCCAGTTGGGAAGAGATTTTCTCTCCTAAAGCTTCTTGCATCCTGCATTGAAACTTCTTGCTGGTTCAGTTCAGTCTGGCCTGGCACCCTGTGGCTGCGGAAACACACACTGAGCCCAGTGGTAGAAGCAGCTAAGGCAGGGAAGCTGTGGCGGAGCTGGTTTATCTCCCCTTTTGCCTGAGCTGGCGAGTGCCATCCAGACCCAGCAGCAGAGCCCCTATCTCTAGCCAGAGAGCTATGTGGGATTTCTGGCACCATGTCCCACAGGGCAGCACTATTCAAATGAGCTTCCAAACTGAAGATTTAGAACCAAGAACCATTGAGGGTATGCATCTCAGGTGTTTGTTAACCCTGTCAGACAAGTCACCACATTTTGTATAAACTGAGAAATCTTTAGCTGTTTTAGCACACAATGCCACACAGGGCAGGGACTTCTGACTCAATTTCACCTTCCACTCAGGATGCCTTTAAAACTGAGCAACATAAAGGCCTGGGGGACAGGAGAGGAGGAAAGTGTATAGAAAGTTAAGAGAGGAGACAGGGTTTCTTTTTTGTTCTTTTTCTTCTTTTTTTGAACATTTCTTGGTCTGGGCTCCATTCCAGGACTATAGTCACACGATTCAATAATTTATAATCTCACATAAATCAAATGCCAGCCACAGTTAAGTATGATTTGTTATATGTGTGGATTTCTGTTTATGGTATCTTTATTGAGACATTCAGTGGCAAAATGTAATATGTAATCTCTACCTATTTAAAAGCGTCATGCTGTTTGATCACAGAAATGATTTGCCTCTTCCTGATCTCAGCCCAGAGAATATTTGATACAAAGTTACATACCATGAAGTCCCTGTAGGGAAGTGTGCTTGTCAGACTCCGGAATTTGCAACAGTGTATAGTGTGTACAGTTTCTGGGGATTATAGGCACTCTGGCTAGTAGCTGGTAAACATGTTTAGTTGTAGAAAGAATTAATATAACCCCCTTTTTTTGTCTTTACCCCCAACAAATGGCTTCTGTAGTGGTATCTAATGAAGGGAAGAGAGCTTGGCCATCAGTATCTCTCAGAATACCAGATGCCATAAGAAAAACATCAGCCTGAGATTCCTGTTGCTCATCCCCAGAGTCCAGCCCATTCTGCTTTAGTGTCATAACCTCAAGGGTCTGCAGAAGTCTCTAGTCCCTGTTTTTATCTGGAAGTAAAGACAATACCTTGTTTCGTAAGGTTGATTAAACTAAATGAAATGCCGGTAAAATACATTACCAGAATATTTGTTATTTAGAGCCATTTAAGGAAAAGAAATTAGAAGCTGGAGAAGTAGCCGAGCTAATAGGGTACTCCCCCTAGCATGCACAAATCTTTGGCCTTAACCTGCAGCCTAGTATAAAGCCAGTGTGATGGCCAGGACCCATGATTCAGTTTCGGGATCTGGAAGCCGAAACCTCAGAAGTTGCAAGACTTCCTTAGCTACATAGATAGTTTGAGGTTTACATTGATCCTGGAAAAGGGACAGGGCATGGTTTTGGGAGGGTAAGGGGAGGGAGGAGAAAGGGCTTAGAAAAAGAGGGTGTTGTTCTATTGGGTTGTACAGTTTTCAAAATTCTTCCTTTGAAAACAGAACTGGCTGTATTTGTTTCCACACGGGGGCTTAAGCATTCTTTCCTCAGAATTCACATACAGCTGCCGCAGTGATACCAATAAATAACAAATGAATAGCGATAAATCTCAGCTGAAGGAAAGGGAGTGGAAACTGCTGTGGGCCTTAGTCACACCATGGAAGCAAGACTGAGAAGACAGACACCTCTGCTTACCTCAACATGTAAATGGCTGCACAGTTCCTCCATCATTAAGACACAGTTTATTTTAATGTGCTATTTAAAAATATAGCATTACTCTGAAATATGAAAACATATGAATGTGGGTATGTGTAGCGGTAAATATTTTAAAATGTAAAATAATTGAAAAGTCATCATTGCACACTATCACTAGCTACTCTCTGTCCAAGGTGGTCTCTTTGCCTCCGTAGCTAGCCCCATGCAGTGGCCATCTATCTTGTGGCTCTCTTGCTAGCAGACTCTGCTCCCATACCCAGCATCTGCCCCCTGTGGTTACAATCACAATTCCCTGTAACCCAGTAAAACCAAAACTATAGAGGCTTATAATTTATCAGATTTACGTCAGTAAATTCTCATCCCACAAAAAGTTCACACAGTAAACTCAGAGCCAATTGATATTGATATAAACTGCCCACCTAGATAAGACAAATTGTTTTGTAATAATCCATCCCTTATAAGATATTCAGTTACCTGTGACTATTTAAAACCACACAGATCTGGGTCATCCTTCTCTTCATCCATCTCAGTTTCTTCTCCTTTCTCTCCCACCTCTCAAAAACTTTGTGCCCACCTTTTTTTTTCACTTCCCAATCACAGGCTTTGCCTATCTTGTGCCTGCCCTCACCTGCACATAGACATCAAGACACTGGCTTGTACAGGTGAACACAGTACTTCTGGAAGACAAAAGCGGGTATCAGATTCACTGGAGCTGGAGTTCTAAGATGCCCATTGTGGGCACTGAACACCAAGCTGGAGCCCATCTACAAAGTACTCTTTGCTACAGAGCTACCTCTACAGCCCCACGATGCAATGGCGTTGACTATCAAAGCTAAAACGGAACAATACCCAAAGTAAAACATGTTTTTCAAAATGAGGCAAGGTCCATAAAAGATAAGGTTCCCGTGAGACAAGAGGCGGGGATGATCCCTGCATGCATATGGTGCCTGTGCAGTTTGGAAGCCACAGCAGAACATCTTTGGGCTGTCCATCTTGGTTGTGCCATTTCTGATGAGAAACCCCTTGACATGATTTTGAAGTTTATACATTTAAACTTTCCCTCTTTTGCTCTCGTGACAATCACTAGTTGTTCTCCAGTGAGGGTCCTTTTCTAGGAGCTATGATCAGAAGTGGATTCATTATGGTGGACTATGAAGCACAGTCTCGGTGATTTTGGAATCAGGTGATGAATAGCTAGGTTTGTTCTACTTAGGATGGTAGTCGAGGGTGACTGTAATTTGTTTCTGACCTACTGACATGCCCACACAACATCATCAACTACAAATCTTACCCTTGACAACTATGTAAATGAGTTACAAAAATAAGACCAGCACCAAAAATAAAATTAAAAAATCTCATAATATTTTAAGTAAGCTTACAACATTTTTACTTCGAATTGGGCTATGTTTATAGCTGCCCCCAGCTACACATGGTCACATGTGTTCCTTGGGGTGCAGGTAAGAAGACCCTGGTTAGAAATTCGATGCATATTTTCACTCTACTTATCGTATCTAAATTGATAATTCTAAAAAAAAATTTGATAGAGAAACAATTTTCTGTATTCTCACCTCATTGCAGAAATTAGATGGATTCACTGAAAGTATATTTAGAGGGTTCATAGGTTTAAAAGTTACTAATAATTTTGTAACTGAAAAAGGAAAGCTTTGATATCTGTGCACTTGCTGTGTCTGGGCTCTGGCCTGAGTGTTTATGTCCTTCCTAATCCACTCAAATGTCCAGGTTATCCCTGTAGGATGCACCATCCCAAAGATTAACAGCAACAACAAGCAAATGAACACAAAACTAAATTCAGAGACACTCACGGGTTGTTCAGAATCATCCCACAATGAATGGCAGAGCCAGGGTGGAATCAGTCACTCAGATTCGGTGTCTGTTTTTACTGGGACGTTAAAAACAGGGTGGAGGATGGAGCGTTTGGCTTTTCATTTGAGATGAAATAACATTCATAGAAAATCAACTCTTGGGGAAAGATTTTAATCTTGGGAAAACTTTATTCCTTTAAGGTTTTGGGGTTTGGCAGTTCCAGGGAGAGAGATGCCAACATTTCAAACAAACAAAACAAAACAAAACAGAACAACCCTTATAGAATCCTAGCAGGTGAAATAACTGGGGAAGGGAAATGAGCAGATGTGTGCAAGCTGAGGCCGGTCCAAACCTCATGCCTGAGAGGTATCTGTGCGGTTCTGTTTATGCATCAGGGCATCCCATAGGTCTGTCTCACTTGCCCTACTGTGTGAGCTCTTCTTACTTCATCATTCTGAACCTCTTAGCTCAGGGGTAGAGAGCTAATTCTGCACATGTCTCAGGATGTGCTGGTTCCTTTGACACTCTTCTCAAAATGCACAGTAACAAATCACAGCAGACGCTTTATTAAGCCAATAAAAGCCCCCATCAGCAATCCAGAGGGCACATGAGACCCCTGCAGGGGCATACTGTCATCTCTGAAAACATCTGAATCATCCTGTGACAGCTGGCCAGGATTGCTGAGTCAGACAGAGTTCTGAGAGATGGGATGGAAGCTTAACCATTAATTCAAGATGCACGTTTGGGAAAGAACACCCATCAACATGAAAAGCTAAGGCTTTGAGGTTTGCTGTGGGTGTAGCGACCTTTCACCACCCACTCCGTTGTCAGTCACTGAGCCCTCTGTTTATATTGGAGCTATTGATTCCTGTGTTAGCTTAGATTTGAGCAATAGTTTTCTACTTAGAAAAATTAAAATCAAATATATTTAAGTAAATATTGAAATAGTTAAGCAAATATTTACTCATGTCCCAGCAAAGCTTCGTGTCTTGCCCAGACTTTGTTCATACCTGTTTTCAGGTTCTGATCCTCTTCAGTCCAGTACTTGTCTGTACACTTGTTAATACAGCACTAAGCCACTTTGCCATGCATCCTCCTCAACCACTGGATGTTTGTCATCTGTGTGCAAGTGGGAAGCAATTGTTCTGATGTAGAAAAGGAAAATATTTTTGCGGCTATGGTGAGATATCAACATTTATTACATTCTGCAATCTGTCACAATTTGGCTCCGTCCTTCCAGAGGCAAAACACAGGGCACATTTCATCAGCTGTCAGCAGGTGGGGGCTCAGAGGGGACATGTAAACAGCATTTCGTTTATATGCCTTCTGTAGAGGCAATAATGGCATGATCAAAGTTTCTGTTGCTCATGACGGTAGTAAAGTCCTGTGCCCCTCCAGTTAATAACACACCGGGCTATCTGAAGCCTTACGACAGAAACCACTCAGAATAGTAGATTAGGAAAGGAAGAAGTCATGAACATAAGCAAATGGGCTCTTTGTCCAGTGCCTGAATTTATGCTTGACAAGCCTGAAACGGGTGGAGGATACGTGGGTATTCTATGCTGCTGGGTCTGGTAAAGGGCCTCGGGAATTCAAGTTAATTAGAATAGTTTCTATGAGAAAGGAAAGAGGGGAGTGTGGATCAAAGAAATTGTACATAGGTGAATTGGAATGTGCAGGCATTTGGACTGTTCCCTTTCTTTTTCTGTATATTTACTTATTTTACCTTATGTGTGTGACTGTTTAGTCTACATGTTATATATGTTCATAAGGTGCATGCCGGCTACCCTCTTAGGTCAGCAGAAGGCATCTGATTTTCTGGAACTGGAGTTATGGGTAGTTGTGAGCTACCTTGTGAGTTCTGAGTATCAAGTCCTTTGTAAGAGCACCAGGTACCTTTTTTTGTTTTGTTTTGTTTTGTTTTGTTTTTTGGTGACTTACAGTCTGTACAGTCTATAGTCCAACTCTGTAACAATGGTTGGCAAGCAGCTGGGAAGTCCAAGGATCTAGCAGATGCTCAGTCCCACAAGACAAGCAGGTGAAGAGAGGCAGCCTTCCTTTTTCCAGTGTCCTTATGTAGGTCTCCAATTGAAGGTGTGTCTCAGATTAAAGGTGTGCACCACCACACCTGTATCTGGGACTTGCTTTGTCCCAGATGACCTTGAGTTCAGCGATCTCCTTGCCTTAGTGTCCTTAGATTCATTGTCTCTAAACCTCAAGATCAGGATTAAAGGTGAGCCTGCCAATTCTGGGTTGTGGTTCATTCCAGATATAGTCAAGTTGACAACCTGAAATAGCCACTACAGGCATTTTAATTGCCACATCTGTACAGTTGCTCATGCAAACCAGAAGAGGGTGCCAGAACACCTGGAACTGAAGTTACAGGCACTGTGAGCCAGGCAACCTAAGAGGTGGAAACTAATAAAATTTCCCCTAGCTCTGGCTCTGTGACTGATCTCACCCTTACTTTTATACTTTAATATAAAACTGTTGAGAACTTTGGTAATGAGCATCTCTCTCTCTCTCTCTCTCTCTCTCTCTCTCTCTCTCTCTCTCTCTCTCTCTCTCTCTCCCTCCATATATATATACACACACAAATATATGTATATAAAGCATCTTTCAGGTCTTTGTGTGTGGCTTTCTTAAAGTCCTGTTGTAAAAAAAATACTATGTGGCTGGCAGTCTCTCACATCACAGATGTGAAAAGTATTATTTTATATCTGTATTTTCAAATTTCCATCCTCTACTGTGGTCCAGAAATCAATGTGTTTGTCTGACAATAATAATAAAATAATAATAATAATAATAATAATAATAATAATAATAATAATAATAATAATTGATAATAATAAATAAACTGTTTCAGGGGGGAAAAGGGAGCAGGAAACTAATTTGGTCCTCTAGAAGAGCAGCCTACATAACTGATTCCTACACTATCTCCTTAGTCCCTGATAGAGCATTTTAAAACTGTTTATAAGCCTATTTAAAATAAGATTTGATGACTAAATCTATGAATACAGATTACTCTGGGTAAAAGTAGCCCATAGATAATTCTGAGAAATGATCAGGTTTTTTGTTGGTTGTTTGTTTCAGTACCAGCCACCCCATGCTCTAATAGGATAGCTCCCTTTCTTTCCTAGGGCAATTTTAGTTTCTTCCTTTCTTCTGTTTGGCCTTGGGATGTGGCACTAAACAATAAGGAGATGCTCCAAAGAATGACATCAACAAGAAATGAAGGCATCTAGTGGATCAAGGTTGCCCTCAAGTACCTCTGGACTTCTTCAGTTCAGAATCCAAACTATGCTGTCTGCTGCTTCAGGGGAATTGTGCTTTCTGGAACTGGAGTGAGCTGGAGCTTGGAAAAAGACATTGACCTTGTCTGAGACTCCATCCCTGAAAGAACCAAATGAGAGTCATGCCCCCACTCTCCCTTATCCTTGCTTTCAGTACTGTCATGCAGTGAAGGACTAGGCTATTAAAGAGAGATGGAGAAAAGTATATTTGGATGTTCATGGCCCTTGACTGCCTGGAAGACAGTTGCCCTAAAGAGAAATAAGCAATTTAGACAAGTTGGGTTAAACATTCCTCTCCTCAGAATGAAAGAATTAAGTTTTTCAACAGGAGGTGGAGAACACTAGAGCACCTCGTTGGTTTACTGCAGCATCCTCTTCTTGCTGCCCTGTGAGCTTTTCTCCAGGTCAAGAATACAGCCGCAACACAAGGCTATATATACAACTATTGCATTTCTTTGGTTTTTTTTTTCATTCTCATTGTGTATGGTGACACATGGTGTGTGAGAACACACCCTTGTAGCTGCATAAAACCTGTGCATGTTGACACCTAAGGTTGGTCCCAGGGATTGCCCTAGATCTCTCTTCTTTGACTTTGTTCATCGAGAAAAGGTTTCTCAGGCTAACCATGAACTCCCTAGATGGCCAGCACAGGGTGCTCTGAGAATCTTCTGTCTTATCTCTGCCTTTGGAGGCATGGAAGTACAAGTGTGTCACCATGCTTATGTGACACTTAAATATTTTATTTATATATACATGTGTGTGTATATATATATGTATATATATATATGTGTGTGTGTGTATATATATATATATGTATGTATATATATATGTATATATATATGTGTGTGTGTGTATATATATATGTATGTATATATATATATATATATATATATATATATATATACATATATGTATATATATATATAAACTGTGGCCCTTATGCTTGCATGACCAGTGATTAACCATGAAGACATCTCCCTAGCCCTAGATCTCTATTATGCTTGTTTGCTTCATTGTTCTTTATTTTTTTCCCTCATATTTTCTAGGAAGGACACAGGAAAAATGGCAGCATGACGCTCCTCCCTTTTGATGATAGCTGAATTGGCAGACAGGGCTTTTAATCATGTACCTTACAATGGATGGCCTTTGTTTTCATACACCTGATCAAGTAAAGCTGAAGCCATAAGAAAAAATGTCAGAACTTTTCTGGTCTCCAGCATTGTTAGGAGAGTCATGTTTTATACTCGAACTCTTTAGCAATGTGATTTTAGAGTTGAGGCACTAGGTCCCACTTGCTAGGGACACCACTCTCATGATTTTAAAATTCAGTATGTTCTCTATCTTCAGAAGGAGTAGAAGGTGTAGAGAGAGGACTCTTTCCAGGGCAACTCCTACTGGCCCTTCTTTGCTGCATGTCAAGAAACCATGCCTCTCTCCATACTTCTTTTGCTCTCACGGTGTAAACATTTCCTCAGAGCAGAAGTGTTAGACTATGTAAGGTGCTGTTCTGAGTTAAGGACAAAGTTTGGGACCTACTTACTTACTGAATTCCTGAAGGCAGTTACTCTTTCTTGTTCAGATTTAGGAACAGGCTAAGACATACAGGTCTGAAAAAAAAGCTATATGCTAAAAATGGATCGTATCCAGGATCAGATTAGGAAAGGCTCTGGCCTGCAACTAGTAATCTGTGAGGGGACTGGCTTCAGATGTGGCATCCCCATAGACATTAATTTCACCATTCAGAATATCCCATTCCTGTTCCTCTGCATTAATTAGTTATATGTAAAGGAAAATGGTAGGAAAGGGGGGATGAAATAGACTTTTGGGTGCAAACATTTTTTCCTAAGTTTCAGTTAATAAGGCCACCCTTCTGTGATGGATGTTGAGATGAAAGAAAGAAAATAGGTTTTCTGTCTTCTTCACTTTCTCTTTCCTTTTATATCAGTGCTATAATTTTTATATATGGTGTTTACCACTAATGTTCAGATACAAGGTATAAATAATGGAATTTATATCTCCAGAGTGCAAATCCGTTGATGGCAGGTGGTCCTGATAGGGAATGACCCACTGTCTGAGTTAGGATTTTACTTCTGTAAACAGATACCATGACCAATGCAAGTCTTTTAAAGGACAACGTTTTGGGGTTGGCTTACAGGTTCAGAGGTTCAGTTATCATCAAGGTAGAAGCATGACAGCATTCATACAGAAATGGTGCAGACAGAGCTGAGAGTTCTACATTTTCATCTGAAGGCTGCTATCAGAATACTGACTTCCAGGCAGCTTGGGTGAATAACCCACACACACAATGACATACCCATTCCACCAGGGTCACATTTATAATTTTGCCACTCCCTGTGCTGAGCATATACAAACCATTAGAGCCTTGAAGCAATGACAGCCTGACTGTCTCATATGCTGATACACTTGAAATAAGTTTCAGTCTTCAGTTTCCTCTCAGGAACTGAGGGAGTCAGGGTGATGGTTATAAAAAATTTATTTTGCTTCATTAACTTCCCAACTAATATTCCATTCTGATGGTTTGTTTCAGCCATGTAATACACATAAAGACTTTGTGGCTTTACACCCCCCCCTTCCTTTTTTGTAGATGAATAGGCTGAGACAGTAATGAACTTGGAATTTGTCCATCATAGCTGTTCAGTGTCAGAGTAAGCACACAGGCCAAGGTGATATGTGTTTGAGTTAATGAAACTAAACATTGAAATACTGCATTTTTGTAAGCATTCATGCCAGCAGGGACTCGGCACCTAGAGTATGTGTTTACTTGGGCATTCTGCTCCTGCTGTGTGCTTTCGTTCTCCTCTCATTCTTACAATTTTCTTTCCTTACTCATTTTCCATACCTCATGCTATGAAAAACATTGTATTTGTTTTATTATGTGCATATGTGTGTGTGTCTATTTGAGGGTTTGGGCAAGTGAGTGTAGTGATCATAGAGGCCAGAAGAGGTCATCAAATCCTTCAGGAATTGTCATGACAGGCAACTGTAAGCTGCCAGACATCAGTGTTGGGCACTGAACCTTGGTCCCCAGTAAGAGAAGTAGGCATTATTGTCTACTAAGCCATTGCTCCAATTCCTGGTATTTATCTGAAGCCCTTAAAGGGAGACAGTAATACTGACATACTTGACAATTACAGCCTAACTCTGAAACGACAGTGATGTGTTGGTTTATCCTCATAAACATGAGGGAGCATAGTTCTGTCCTAGTTGATTAAATAATCAATTATGATGGCAAACCAGTGCTAAAGATTGGAGGCAATTCCCCAAACTGCTTCCATGCTTGCTTTCTTAGGGAGCTAAACAGGACAAACTCCTTCATCAGGAGTGTGCAAAGCTTAAAAGGCAATGAATTCAACATGGTGAACATTCATAGAAGTCATACATTTTAGAGGATGGCATATAACCATAGCCTTTAACTTGAGTCTATGTTTGTACTTCCTGCTGTGGTCCCCAAGCTGTCGCCACACTATTATTATGCAGTTGGCATATGTCCTTGGCCAAGTTTTGTGCCCACCCATCATTTTATTCCAGAACCCAGCATAGTCTTTGTCATGCACAGTGGTTGGGAAAAGATGAGATTCTGAGTAAAACAGAAACATTTGGTCACTATTGTGATTTCTTTATAAGTCTTACACCCTGTAGGCTAGGGGAAGGGCATTTGGTCCATGGCTTTCCATGACAAGTGGGTTTATGAAGATTCCTTGAGGAATTAGGCTGGAGTGAAATGCAGCTCTCTGTAGTGGACCATGTGCTGTACTGGCATTGTGCTTCAGTGTTTGTTGCCTAGTGATGCTCTTTCCTACTGCATTAAGTAGGGCATTTTTAATTTTAGTATCATTTTTAAGTGCACATGTGAGTGTGTTTGCATGGGAATGCTGATAATCATGGACCAGAGTCATCAGATCCCTCTAAAGCTGGAATTATAGATGGTGTATAGTCCTCCATAAGAATAGATCTGAAGGCAAAGAACACAGTCTCCTTGCTAGAGCAGCACCATACTCCTTTGGCACCAGCTATATCCTAGACTCCTTTCTTTCTTGTGGCAATCAAGTACTCTTAGGAAAAGGACCTTAAGGGAGGAAAAGCTTTATTTCTACTTACTAGTTGCAGTTCATCACTGAGAACTCTAAAAGAATAGCTGCCAGATTCCTCACCTGTCCAGCCCCCTTTCTTGTATATTACCAGGGAAGGATGTTCTCAGAGTGGGAAGGGCCCTTCTACATCAACTAACTATGAAGAAAATACCTCAAACATGGTAACGGGCCATTATGATTTAGGTAATCTCTCAATTGAGACTCCCTTCTCAGGTGACTCTAGACTATGCCAGCTTGGCAGTTAAAGCTAACTTGGATAGTCATAGACCCAACATGTACCACTGCTATAATGGGGCCTGAGTCAGAGATCCAACAGACACATAGACAGACAGACAGACAGACAGACAGACACACACACACACACACACACACACTCACACACACACAAACTCCACACACTTGCTTGCCAGTCAGGGACCCAACTCATAAAACCAACATGAAATTCTCTCCTGTTACCTGAGAGTGACTAATCTGTATTTTATTGTCATACTTCACAGGCTGTTGGTAATGACATACAATAGCTTATGGTGATTAAAATTATTCCAGTATATTAGCATAATTATATGCTAGCTTTTAGTAATTTGTGGTTCTTCTATAACCCCAATGATTAGGTTTACCAAATTGTTGGGTGTCATAACAGAATAAGAGGCATGCTGGATTTTGTTTTGAAGATCTAAATGCAAGCCCTATCTTCATCAAAGCTAATTAATTTCTGTGCATGCATAGGCTGGTCTTGCTGAAATAATGATGTGTTGTAAACACCATAGAATATGGGCTTTTTCCACTGTATTCATGGGTCTTTAGGCCTATAGAGTTCTGCTAGGAACAGCAAAAATTGTCTGGATCTATTCTCATGCATTGGTTGTGAGCTGACTATTTAAATATCTCCTTTTCTACTTGGACCTTCAGATAGTGGGTATGTTCTTAAGACAGAAGGAAAAAAACCCAAGGGGGAAAAACCAAAACCTAGGACCTAGTCATCCCTGGAGCAGCTGGTACGTTGATAAGGACAACCCTAAGGATGCTTTTGTTGTCAGCTCTAGATTCTATACATTCACAGTAAGCTTTTTAAATCTGTTCATTCTGAAAGCAGAAAAAAAAAAAACAATTTAGTAATTTGGTATCTTTGCTACTAACTTGGAACTAGTAAGTTTAAGACATTAAAAATTAAAGTGAAAAGTAAAAAATATTTTAAATTATCTTTAAGACAGTTATATAAAGTTCATGAGCTTAACTTTTGTGTTGGGAGTAATTGGACACAAGTCTAATGTTTTAATTGAATTAGAGTCTTACTTATTCAGCTCCTATTTATAGTGTATATTTGTATTGTTGTTGTAATTGTATGAAGTGTGTATGTGTGTGCATGCACATGCATGTATATTCATGTGTCTATGCATATAAATACAATGGAGTCCATGTATTTGGCAGCCAAAATCCATTTAGAAGCCAAAAATCAAAGCAGGGTGTGTTCATTGATCACTCTCTGTTTTAATTTTTGAGGTAGAATCTCTCATGAAACTGGAACTTATTAATGTGGCTTGACTATCTGGCCAGTGAAACCAGGGACTCTTCTGTCTCATAATTTCCCCCATCTCACAAGTTTCCTAGTTTAGCTTTTAAACTGATTAAAAGTTCATTTTGATTTTAAAGAAACAGTGCACATGGATTTGAAAGATAGTTGACAAGAAACAGGGATACCATGTTAGCCAGAGAGGCTTTGTTCATAGCATGCAAACACCTCAACTTCAAGGCAGTGCACAGGAAGGACAAAAAAAAAAAAAAAAAAAAAAAAAAAAGACTTACTATTTCAAACAAGTCTGCTTTTCCAAACCCACACATTTTGAACTGCATTGGCTTTGAAATTCAAATGCTAGGCTATTTGGAAATCATTATGATGCTTCCTCCTTTGCAGGATTCTCCCTGAGTAGACTGATGTAAAATATTTGCATATTTACCAGTGAGAAGAGGTACTGGACAGAGAAGCTCCTTGCCTTTGAGATAAACTGATCATCTTGGGCTCATTAGGATGCCAACAGCATCTTTGCAACAACTGTGCAATTTTAGAGAGTCATCAGTCTGAGGCAGGAGCCTCTAGCATATAATTTTTTATCTGCTTTAATCCGTTGATTTAGTGATGTATTTGATGACAAGAATTAGGGTGAATCAAGACCTCATACTAAACTTGTGATTAGGATTTGGGACCTTAGGCATGTACTACACACTTGTTATCTTATGCATCTCTCTTGTGTCAGCTTCCATGTGACTATTAACCACCTATGAATCCATTTTTGTGTACTTTAAAAACAAGTGACATTGAACTTCTAAGCCTCCAACCAAGCAGGAAATCTGCCTTGTTACTCTGCCAGCCAAGAGTATTGACTACATTTAACCCATCTTTCTAACTCCTTAAAATTCTAACCTTTTGATCATCCTTGCATCCCTTTGGCTATTTTAATAAACTTTGATATTTTGGGTGCATTTTAAGTATAATTTTTTTTCTAAAATTACTTCTTCATGAACTTATACCATATATAAAGTATGAATAATGAGAATATTTAAAAATTCTCCATGTATAAGCATTGGAAAGATGACACCATTCAAAGTCACATCTGAGAATCTCTCTACCAAATCTGTAATTTGTTAGTTTGGTTTTGTTTAATTTTGAACTTTAAGCAAACTGCTTTGTGCCAGAACCAAAGTTTATTCATGTTTTTAATGAAATGTTCACATCTCTTCACAAATATCTATTTAATCCTTTTACACAGAACCAAGGATTTCTGAGACACAGTATGGGGCCTTATCTAGTGACATGACTTACCACTGGTGCCAAACACTTTAGATGACGAGCGATGTTAAAGTCAAAGCCACCTGATCAGCCACAGAGCACAACCCAGATACCACCTGACACTCTAGTGTCTTGGCCATGTAATCTGCTTTACCAATGCTTACACTGTACATTTGTGAGCCTTCCCCTACCAAACCAGGCAATGTTAGTACAGATGTAAGTGATGCTCAGCTCTGCAATTTTCATGCTTTATATAATGCTTCATAAGTCTTCTCAAAATCCACAAATGGAAAGAAAACACACATAATAACAGCAGAACTTGACAAAACGTAGTAAGATTCTTCACATGTTTATAAATAGATTTTATCTTCCATCCCCGTGTGTGTATGTGTGTGTGTGTGTGTGTGTGTGTGTGTGTGTGTGTGTGTGTGTGTGTGTCTAGGTTTGTCTGTGAGTATAGATGTGCATTCGTGTAGGTGCCTGTGGAGGTCATAAGAAGGCATAGTATCTCTTAGCGCTAGAGTTGCTGGCATTTGTGAACCAGGATCTGAATTCCTGTTCTCCTGATTGAGAAGCAAGTAGTTCTAACTGCTGAGTCATTATGTCTATCTCTTTCTTCTTGTTTTATGATTCAAACACATGCAACCCAATCTTTCCCCCTGTGGCACCAACCACACTATAACTTAGAAAAGTGAATCTCTTATGCAGCTTTGTTCCAAATGCCCTTTCCTTTCTGTTACAGAACCAGCCTTTGGTAAATTTGTTCAGGAAATTTTAGTTTCAAACCCTAGTATTTTCTTCCTGCTGCCCATATGCCCAGAACCATGTCGTGATGCAAAGTGAAGTTGGCTCTACTTAAGTAATCCCCATAGTGTCGGGCTGAGAAGATGACTGGATAGGAGTATGCTGTTGATTCTGCAGACGACTTTGGTTCCAGACCCCATGTGACAGCTAACGATTGTCTGTAGTTTCACTTTCAGAAGATTTTTCATGAATTTACATATACCTTGATCAGCATTCCCTACATTGTCACATATTGTCTGCCCATCTCAAGACTTTGCCTGAAGATACAGTGGCCTAAAGGTGTGGCTTAGGGTGCAGCTGATCCTCCCCAAATCCCTGGCTGTGTGGCCGTTTTTATATTTTTGATTGCAAGCCTAGTCATTAACAGCTGAGCCATATCTTCAGCCCAAGTCCTTTTTATATAAAGAACTCCAGAGGACTGTTTCTTTTGAAAAAAGTTTTCAAATAGATTTGTGTTTTTTAGAACCTGGGAGTTTAAACTGGGGGTGGGGGTGGGGAGCATTACCCTCAAATCACCTTTCTATAGTCTTAATGCCTAGTTCCTGTTTTTCTCTTTGATATGCTAATAAGTTCATTAACTGATACCAATGACTCCGTTCAAGTCCAGCTTTAAACATGAATCCCCAAACTATCTTTTTCCACATCTCCTTCTGCTCCATATTTTACTCTGGACTCTCATTGTAGAGATCACTAATTAGAGCCAGTGACGGTCATGCCACTGCTTGAATGCTATGCTCTCATGAAATCTCCAGTGTTGTATTAACTTTTCCTGAAGCAATGAAAGCAAACATTTAATCACCACAGGCAGGGCCCTAACAGACAAATGTCAGATTGCCATAAAAGTCTAACTAGGCAAACCAAAGACTTAGAAGTTGATCTCATGGAAGCTGCATGGACTCTAACATTTGGGTGATATTCAACAACCTATAGACTTGAGCATCTTCCAAGGCCATTATCAACTGGAGGACGGCAGGACAGAATAAGAGCTGAAGTCCTAACTGAAGGACCTGTGACTTTCCCCTCCATGTCTCCCAAAGAGAGTCAAAAGCTCTACTCCCATTACCATATATCACACTATCACTGCAACTAGTTGTCATACCTACTAGGCCAACATAATGTCTATTACAAAATGATAATGCTGTGAACACATTATAAGTAGAGGTAAAAAGGCCATACTACACTTTCTAATGAGCCTGTTTTAAGAAATTAAACCCATATCTTGTACCAGTATTGGAGCCAGGAACACTTGGCTAGAGAGATCCTAGGGCCCTAGAAGAAAACCCATCACTGTGATTCTGCTAAATGGACATAGTATTAAACTGACTCCTTAGGACTTACCATAGCCATAGGTTAGTACACCTGCCAATCCTCATTAGAGAAGCTTCTATTTGCAGTGCCTGGTGATTAACAAAGCAACCCTCAACTGGCCAATGTGCCAGTCATAAGACACTACAGAATTCTCAGCTCTAAATTAGATGCCAGTATCATTACCTTTCCTCGGAAGTTTCAGAAATTAGTATGGAAGAGGGGACAGAACTGTTATAAGAGCAAGAGGTGGTGGATAACTACAAGAAAACTAATTTTCTTGGTATAGCAGGGTAACTGCTCATAGGAACTCAAAATGGTTGTGGTAGCTCACACAAGACCTGGGCATACAACATCCCAGAATATAGAAAGAGGTGATCATGAAGTTCCAACCCTATCTAAAGGGATTTTGGGGAAAGTTAGTCCATTTAAGAGTATGACCCCCTAGTGTCTTGACTATGATCTCTACTTGGAATGTGTATTTAAAGGGTTTTATTGGGGGAAGGTGTGATAATTAGAGCACTAAGTGAGTGCGTGAGGGAGCTTGTTGTGGCAACTGTTTGTATGGCACAGGTCAGGAAGAAGAAAACACTGATGGTCACCTTCCATGTCTCCTCTTCATTTGGCACACTAGGCTCTTCCTCCTGAAGGTCCCACAGTCTGCCAAAACTCATCATCTGGGGACAGAAGACTGATGACATGAGGCTCTGGTAGAGCTTCTATTTCATAACGTATCACAGTACAGTCTAATTATCAGCTTCTTTTCCAAAGGATGATGCTGGCAAGCTGTTAGCAAACCTCATAGGAGTATTTGCCTAACCAGGCATCCCTCCTCTCTCTCCCTCCTTCTATCTCTCCCTCCCTTCCTCTTTCTAGCTCTGTCTGTCTATCCTTCTCGTTTTCTCTCTATTCTTCCTTCCCTCCCCCACTTTATTTCTTACAAACAGAAACTGGGTCCGAGTTCATTTATTTTGTTATCTCTTTCAATGCAGAGTGCTGTGCTGTGTTCCCTAGGAATGGACCAGAAATGTGTCTGCTATGGTTGATTTGTGATGCCAGGGTTTGTAGTCACCAGGAGAACAAAGCACCTTCTTCCTTCCACATTCGATTTATAGGCCCTGGTTAAATATGGAAAGACAAAACATAAGATGAATGTCACTGAGTCAGATTCTGTTTATTATTGTTGCGGATGCTATTTTGGTAGCTGACATCCTAAGTGTGCTCTTATACTTCTTATCCTGTTTTCCAATTCCATAAGTCTGTGGTGCCTGTGATATTTTATTCATCAATATGCCACAAGCCTTGCAGAGGTTCTGTGCTGTTGCTGGTAATGTTCTATTTAGACTAGGAGTCTTAAAATCCATTAGCAGGCGCTGTGGTAAAGATGGTCTTGTCAGATGGTTTCCTCAGTGCCCCATCTTCACATCTACATAATTCATTCTTCTCCTTATATAGTTGTGTAACAGTAAATCACATTCTTTGCATAACTTGAGGCCTTACACTTGTGTTCTATAGTCACTAGCACAATGTGTGCATATTTATTTTATAGTCAGTTAATTTTCTTCTGTTCTTATTTTATATTCAATTATAAATAAAAGAAGTATAAGAGAAGTAAATAAGTAAAGGAAAAAAAAACTTATGAGGAAAGAAAAGGCTTAATTTTTTGGTTTTTTTTTTTTTTTTTTTTTTTTTGCACATAAAAAGAACTTCTGTAGGCCACTATTATACAAAGAGCTCTCTTTATGCTTAAACTTGAAATGCATGATTTTTTTTTGTAATAATTCATGTCACCATTCACTAGATTTTCCAGACCTTTGACATTAAAATGTGGCTGCTTCAGCAACATGTAATTATTGTTGTTTAGTTAAAAACATAATTTCCTTTTCATACCCCTTTATCTATTTCTTACGCAATTAAACACAATGAAGAATAGATCTCTTATAACACATAGATGCCTTGTTTTAAATGTAAGCAACAGAGGCTCTTCTGTGTGCCCCTGGCAGGTTTTTTGAGGTCACAATGAATTGTGTCTGCTCCTTCTTTACTTATTCCACCCAACTTCACACTGGAATTCTACTACAAGGAATATGTCTAAAGAAAGTGATGCAGACTTTCTTCTGTGCACACCACACATAAGCTTATGTGGTTGGTTTGTCAGGGGCTGGCCACACAGGGAGAAGTTGAACTATGGAACAGTCCTATGGATGAAGTGGGGTGAGAATATAGGTGCACTGCAAGTCACAGAAGAAGGTAAGCGTCACATGAAGGAGTTGTTTGGATGCCTAAAAACCACCTACATGTGACAGTCCAAGTTGAGTGACTGTTCTAAGTGGTTATCATCCCTCAAAGTCAATAATATGTCATGACAAAGACAAAGCAGGAGCATTTAAGACAAGAAGCACTAACCCAACAATTCTTTCATTCTGATTCAGGGTAGTAACCCTGGGTTTATTTAGCACCCATGAAGGAAGAAGATCCAGATATTTGGACTATTTCTGAATTGTCTAGAGCTAGAAGAATTAGTTCTGTGCTGTACTTATTTTACTGATGTGTGTTTACATGATAAGGGAAGGGATGGCTTCAGATGTATATGCAGATACCCACAGAGACCAGAAGGAGGGCGTCAGATCTCCTGGAACTAGAGTTACAGGTAGTTGTGTCAACCTTGGAAATAGACCTCTGATCCATCCAGAGCATGAAAAGAACTCTTAAGCACTGAGCCATATCTTCCACCTGTAGTTCTATACTTTAAAGATACTTTATTATCTCTTGATTATGGAGAAGCAGGTTAACCTCAGATCACTACAATGTCTGAAGATGGCAGTCAAGAGATAACATCCAACATGCAACCCAATTTCATCTAGCTTACCTATCTAATGTATTTATTTTATCTATCATATGTATGTATATATGTATGTATGTATGTATGTATGTATCTACCAATCCATTTATCTACCTACCTACCTACCTATCTATCTATCTATCTATCTATCTATCTATCTATCTATCTATCTATCTATCTATCTATATCTGCTTATATATATTTATTTACTCTATAGCCTCAAAATTCACTATATATTCCAAGCTGGTCTTGAGTTTCTGATCCTGCTTCCTCAGGCTTCTGAGTGCCGATATGGGCATATATCACCAATCCCAGCATGCATTGCCACTCCCAGACTTCCAGATTTGCCAGTATCTTTTATCACCTTGTTTAGCTGCCTCACACACACCTTGGTGTTTAATACAAGATTCAGCACATAAAGCTGGACACCCTTTAAGAATTTCTAAGAGAAAGAAAAGATGCATGCTAACATATGCCATTAAGGAAATACAATATGATTAAAAAGCAAAAAAAAAAAAAAAAAAAAAAAAAAAAAAGAAAGAAAAAAAGAACTAGACGTTCAGAGGGAACATTACTAGTACCTAGAACCTAAGAAGTGTGAAAACATTAATTTCCTGATGAAGTCTTTTGCCAGCTACAGAACATGCTTATCAATAGGAGTCAGTGCCAGGAAGCAGCTGGTTTCATGCAGTGAAGACAATAAGGAAGAGGAATAAGCCCCAGTGTTTGCAAAGCTGTTAGCCCCATTTCTCAGAAGGCTTTGCAGAACTGAGTAGGTGTTGAGCACCAGCTGTCCTGAAAAGAATGTTTAAGCCTCAGGTACTCCTGGACAGGGCCTTTCTTGAAACTGACTTCAAAAAGCTGCATCTGCTTGACTTTATTGTTGAAGAACCATAAAACTTATGAAAAGTGGGAATTACAGGTGTTAGCTATACTTAGTTCACAATTTTACAGATCCTGCTGTGTTCTGCAAAGTGTTTGAAACTCTTTCATTATTAAAGCCTTTTCATCTCACTTCCCACGCCTCACCTACAGGACCCTTTCTGACACCAACATGCAAGCAGTCCTATTCTCCAGAACACACTTCTTTCTCTCCATTCCTGTGCCGAACTTTGTCTCACCTTAGCCCTCCTGTTGGCTTTCTGCTTGATCTGTTCTCCACTGGAACAGCCTGTCTAAAATTGCTCCTAGTTGCAAGGCTTTCTCAGAGCAATTGGAGTCACTTTCATAATCGTGGGATGTGAGTGGGGTGCATGAGCTTATGAAGAATCTTAATTTTTTAAGAGAAATAATTTTTATTGGATATATTATATTTACATTTCAAATGTTATCCACTTTCCCAGTTTTCCTTCCTTACTCTGTATCCCATTTCCCTTGTCTTGCTTCTGTGAGGGTATTCACCCTCTCAACCCCTCCTACCTCCCTGCCCTGACATTTCTCTACACTGAAGCATCAAGCCTTGACAGGACCAAGGGTTTCTTCTCTCACTGATGCCCAACAAGGTCAACCTCAGCTACATGTGCAACTGGAGCCATGAGTCTATTCATTTGTACTCTGGCAGAGCCTCTCAGGAGACATCAATATCAGGTTTCTGTCAGCATGCACTTCTTGGCATCAGCAATGTTGTCTGGGTTTGGTGGCTGTATATGGGCTGGATCCCCCAGGTAGGGCAGTCTCTGGATGGCCTTCTCTTCAGACTCTGCTCTAAACTTTGTTTCCATATTTCCTCCTGAGAATACTTAGTTCCCTCTTCTAAGAAGAACTGAAGCATATGCACTGTGGTCTTCCTCCTTCTTGAGCTTCATGTGGTCTGTGAATTGTATCTTGGGTAATCTGAGGTGTTGGGCTAATATCCACTTATCAGTGAGTAGACATTATGGGTGTTTCTTTGTGATTGGGTTACCTCATTCAGGATGATATTTTCTAGATCCATCCATTTGCCTAAGAATTCCATGTAGTCACTGTTTTTAATAGCTCCATTGTGTAAATGTACCATGTTTTCTGTATCCATCCCTCTGTTGAAAGATATCTGGGTTCTTTCCAGCTGCTGGCGAAGGAACAACTTCAGCAAAGTGGCTGGATATAAGATTAACTCAAGCAAATCAATAGCCTTTCTCTACTCAAAGGATAAACAGGCTGAAAAAGAAATTAGGGAAACAATACCCTTCACAATAGCTCCAAATAATATAAAATACCTTGGTGTGATTCTAACCAACAAGTGAAAGATATGTATGACAAAACTTATAGTCTTTGAAGAAAGAAATTAAAGAAGATCTCAGAAGATGAAAATATCTCCCATGCTCATGGATTGGCAGGATTAATATAGTAAAAATTGCCATCTTGCAAAAGCAATCTACCGATTCAATGCAATCCCCATCAAAATTGCAACTCAATTCTTCATAGAGTTAGAAAGAGCAATTTGCCAATTCATTTGGAATAACCGAAAAAAAAAAAAAAAAAAAAAACAGGATAGCGAAAACTCTTCTCAACAATAAAATAACCTGTGGGCGTTTCACCATCCCTGAACTTAAGCTTTATTACAGAGCAATGGTGAAAAAAAAAACTGTATTTGGTATTGGTACAGAGACAGGAATGTAGATCAATGGAATAGAATTGAACATCTATAAATGAACCTACATACCTATGGTTATTTGATCTTTGACAAAGAAGCTAAAACCACTCAGTGGAAAAAAATAGCATTGTCAACAAATGGTCTAACTGGCAGTCAGTATGCAGAAGGATAGAAATGGAGATCCATTCTTTTTGCCCTGTACAAAGCTCAAGTCCAAGTGAATCAAGGACCTCCACATAAAACCAGATACACTCAAACTAATAGAAGAGAAGGTGGGGAAGAGCCCCACCTACATCTGATAGAGGGCTAATATCTACTATGTACAAAGAACTCAAGAAGTTAGACTCCAGAGAATCAAATTACCCTATTACAAATGGGGGACAGAGTTAAGCACAGAATTCTCAACTGAGGAATATCAAATGGCTGAATAGCACCTAATGAAATGTCCAACGTTCTTACTCATCAGAGAATTGTAAATCAAAACATCCCTGAAATTCCACCTCACACCAGTCAGAATAACTAAGATCAAAATCTCAGGTGGCAGCATATGCTGGCAAGGATATAGAGAAAGAGGAACACTCCTCCACTGTTGTGTTTGCAAGCTGGTACCACCACTCTGGAAATAAGTCTGTCGGTTCCTCAGAAAATTGGATATAGTACTACCTGAGGACCTAGCTATACCACTCCTGGGCCCAAAAGACACTCTAACATACAACAAGGACACATATTCCACTATGTTTATAGCAGCCTTAAAGGGTATAATACATACATTATCAGAGTATAATACATACATTTTAATGGGCTGGAGAGATTGCCCAGTGGTTAAAAGCTATTGTTTTGTATAAAGGATCTATATTTGTTTCTCTGCACCCACACAGAAGCTCATAGATGTCTGTAACTTCAGTTCCTAGGGGTTTCATGCCTTCTTTTAGCACTTCACATACATGGAGAAAATACATACATGCAGACAAGACACCTATACATATAAAATTAAACAATATAGCTATATTTGTCTTGAATTTTTTATTAGCTTAAGCAGAACAGCTGTGAACATTTAAATATTTCATCTTTACATGTTTGGTCACAATCCTCAGATAAAATTTTGGAGCTCTGGAATTTATTGAATATCTGCGCTAGTCTCCCTCCCTCCCCCCTCTCTTCTCATGTACTATACTGTACTGGCTGGTTTTGTGTCAACTTGACACAAGCTGATGTTATCACAGAGAAAGGAGCCTAAGTTGAGGAAATGCCTCCATGAGATACAGCTGTAAGGCATTTTATCAACTAGTGATCAAGGCAGAAGGGCCCCGCCCATTGTGGGTGGAGCCATCTCTGGCCCAGCCCATTGTGGGTGGTGCCATCCCTGGGCTGGTAGACCTGGGTTCTATAAGAAAGCAGGCTGAGCAAGTCATGGGAAGCCAGCCAGTAAGTAACATCCCTCCATGGCTTCTGTATCAGGTCCTGCTTCCTGACCTGCCTGAGTTCCAGTCCTGACTTCCTTTGGTGATAAACAGAAATGTGGAAGTGTAAGCTAAATAAATCCTTTCCTCCTCAACTTGCTTCTTGGTCATGATGTTTGTGCAGGAATAGAAACCCTGACATCAGGGGTAAAAGAATTTCCATTTGAACACTTACTAACATTCAATATTACCACAACTCTTCATTCTTGCCAATGTTATAAAGTTAGAGTTGATTTTCATGATTATAAAGTAATGTTCATGTTATTAATCTCAAATGTTTTATGCTTTTGATATTTTATTTTCTTGGTTTGTGCATGCATGTGTGTGTCTGTGTGTGCATGCAAATATGTGTGTTTTGTTTTCTTTAAGACAAGAACTCTGAATGTGATCCATTTTGATTCAAAGCTCACATTGAACTGGTCTCCCACTCAGCAATCTTGTGCCTTAACTTTTGGAGTATGGAATTACAAGAGAGTATGTTGACTACCAGATTCCATTTTATTCATGTACGTCCATTTATAATATTTGTTTTTTACTTGATAACTTTTATTGAAAACCATATATAAGAATTATCGCCTGAGCACCTGTCTTGCAGAGACTTGAAGTACCAGAGTTGAGGAATACCAGGGGCCTTGACTAGCTCATAGGAGAAGCAGAGTGCACATTGGGACAAACTTGGGGAGACTGGGAGGGGCCAGTGGGCAGGATGAAAAATGAATAAGCAAAAAAAATTAAGTTATAAAAATTATTTTTGTCATTAAAACTCACAGCTATTATTGCACATGCTATATTAATTTGACCAAAAGCCATGTACAAATTAACCTACATCTACACATACATGCATGTGTATGTATGTATAATTTAAATACTGCAATATAAATAAATACTAGAGTTATTTCAAGGAACAGCTTGACAGGTTTCATATTGACAAGGCACTGTCCCCATTATCACAGGTATTCACATAATGCATAGTTTCTTTACTGTCTAGTCACATATCTGACAGAACCTATCTGGAGGAGGAAATACCTCCAGGCTTTGGTGGCCTCAATAGCAAAGGCCTGTGAAGGACCTAGGGACACACAGAGCTAAGGACATGGTTACTATGGCCCCCTTCCTCTAACTAAAACATGGTTCTCTTTTTCCAATATTTCCCAATCATGCTACAGTATCCTGAATCCATCCCTGGTTTAATCCATCACAGCTCTCAGGATCCAAACACTTGCCCAGTTAATGAGCAATAGGCCTTTTGCTCAGAGCTGTAGTCAGTGCCCATGCTTGAATTTTACTTCCTCTCTCTCTTCCATCTCCCCTGTATTCAGAAAGCATTGGTACTGCATCCCACTGCATGACAGATTGGTGTCTGTTTTCCTAGTATGTGACAATTATATAATCAACATTTACCTTTAACATTTCTCTCCCCAACAATAGGGGTTATAGATATTGTTTATATCAATAGATTATTTTAAATTTTTTATTGTAAAGTATTATTTACATGGATGGGATGGGATGTTCTTTAATTTACAGAGATATTCAACTTTGATGGGCGTCACTGTTTCTAGGTGTGTCTGTTGGTAATAAAGCTGTGACAATTACTAATGAATGCATGTCTGTATGGGTACATACCATAACCCCCTCTTTAGGGAAAAATACTAAGAGATTAGGAAAGCTGGATCAGAATAGATGAATATTGAACTTTTAAAAGAGCTACTCCATTGTCCAAAGTGTTCTTTTTTTTATTCCTTACTGCTTTATTATTTTTTTTTTTTAGAAAAAGAGGGATACATTTACAGATTTTAAAAGGCATTTCGGCATAACATTATATGAATTATTTTGTCAGTACTTAATTCTTTTAGAGGTTTGATAGCATGCATAGAAATCCCACTAGTTACCATAAGAATGAAGTACATATAGGACAGAAAGTAACATGGAAACAGATTTCTTGCTGGGTATAGATTAAGCATAATGATCTGTGAATACCAAAAATTGCCACAAGCCTATTTTCTTAGCTCTTGGATTATTAAGGATTTGAGGTCCAGGTGTACCACACTCTGACAGAGTGCTATACATTTTTTTTTCCTAAGAAGGACTGAGGCTTTCATTTGTTCTTTCTTTTCCTATTTTTATTTTTTGGGCCTTTGTTTTTCTTGAGCTGTATATAGTCTGTGAGTTGTTTCTGGAGAATTCAGAGCTTTCTGGTGTTACTATCCAATTATCAGTGACTGCATATTATGTCTGTTCTTTTGTGACTGGGTTACCTCACTCAGGATGATATTCTCTAGATGCATCCATTTTCTTAGCGATTTCATAATGTCATTGTTTCTGATAGATGAGTAGTACCCCATTGTGTAGATATACCATAATTTTTGTATCCATTCATCTACTGAAGGACATCTGGGTTCTTTCCAGCTTCTGGCTATTATAAATAGGGCTGCTGCTGTGAACATTGTGGTACATGTGTCTTTGTTGTATGTTGGAGTGTCTTTGAGGTATATGCCCAGAAGTGAAGTAAATGGGTCTTCAGGTAGTACTATGTACAATTTTCTGAGGAACTGCCAGACTGATTTCCAGAGTGGTTGTACCAGTTTGCAACCCCACCAGCAGTGGAGAAGTGTTCCTCTTTCTCCACATCCTCACCATATTCTGTTGTCATCTGAATTTTTGATCTTAGCCATTCTGACTGATGTGAGGTGGAATCTCAGGGTTGTTTTGATTTGCATTTCCCTGATAACTAAGGATGTCGAGCACTTCCTTAGATGCTTCTCAGCCATTCGATATTCCTCAATTGAGAACTTTTTGTTTAGCTCTGTACCCCATTTTTTAATAGAATTGTTTGATTCTCTGCTGTCTTCTTGAATTCTTTGTATACCTTGGATATTAGGCCTCTATCAGATGAGGGGTTGGTAAAGATCATTTCCCAATCTGTTGGCTGCCATTATTTTTCTTGACAGTGTCCTTAGCCTTACAGAAACTTTGCAATCTCATTAAGTCCAATTTGTCAATCTTTGACCTTAGAGCCATTGGTGTTCTGTTCAGAAATTTGCCCCTGTGCCTATGTGTTCTAAGGTTTTCCCTACCTTCTCTTCTAATAGTTTAAGTGTACCTGGTTTAATGTTAAGATCTTTGATCCACTTGTACTTAAACTTTGTATAAGGAGATAAGAAAGGGTCTATTTTCATTCTTCTACATGCTGAGTGCCAGTTTAACCAATACCATTTATTGAAGAGGCTGTCCTTTTTCCATGGAATGTTCACAGCTCCTTTGTCAAAAATCAAGTGACCATATATGTAAGGGTTCATTTCTGGATCTTCTATTCTATTCCATTGATCCACGTGCCTATTTCTGTACCAGTACCTTGCACTTTTTAACACAATTGCCTTGTAATATAGCTTGAGGTCAGGGATGGTGATTCCCGCAGATGATTTCTTGTTGTTGAGGATGGATTTCGCTATTCTAGGTTTTTTTTTATTCCAGATGAAATTGCAAATTGCTCTTTTTAACTCTGTGAATAATTCGGTTGGAATTTTGATGGGGATTGCATTGAATCTGTAGATTGCTTTTGGTAAAATGTCCATTTTTACAATGTTGATGCTTCCAATCCATGAGCATGGGAGATCTTTCCATTTTCTGAGATCTTCCTCAATTTCTTTCTTCAGAGTTTTGAAATTCTTGTCATATAGGTCCTTTGCTTGCTTACTTAGAGTGACACCAAGGTATTTAATATTGTTTGTGACTATTGTGAAGGGTATTTTTACTGTAATTTCTTTCTCCGCATGTTTGTCTTTTGAGTAGAGGAAGGCTACTGATTTGTTTGAGTTAATTTTATATCCAGCCACTTTGCTGAACTTGTTTATCAGCTGCAGAAGTTCCCTGGTGGAATTTTTGGGGTCACTTATATACACTATCATGTCATCTGCAAACAGTGATAATTTTACTTCTTTTTTTCCAAATTGTATCCCTTTGATTTCCTTTTGCTGTCTAATTGCTCTGGCCAGTGCTTCCAGTACTACGTTGAATAGGTAGAGGGAAAGTAGGCAGCCTTGTCTAGTCCCTGATTTTAGTGGGATTGCTTCAGGTTTCTGAATGTTAGGTTTGATGTTGGCTATTGGTTTGCTATATATTGCTTTTATTTTGCTTAGGTATGGGCCTTGGATTCCTGTTCTTTCCAAGACTTTTAACATAAAAGGTGTTGAATTTTGTCGAATGTTTTCTCAGCATCTTGTGAGATGATCATGTGGTTTTTTTTCTTTGAGTTTGTTTATAAGGTGGATTACATTGATGGACTTCTGTATATTAAATCATCCCTGCATCCCAGGGATGAAGCCTACTTAATCATGGTGAATGATCATTTTTATGTGTTCTTGGATTTGGTTTGCAAGTATTTTGAGTATTTTTGCATCAATGAATGTTCATAAGTGAGATTGGTCTGAAGTTTTCTTTCTTTGTGGGGTCTTTGTGTAGTTTAGGAATGAGGGTTATTGTGTCCTGGAAAAATGAGTTAGGTAGTGTTGCATCTGATGCTATTTTGTGGAATAGTTTGGAGAGTATTGGTATTAGGTCATCAATAAATGTCTGATAAAATTTTGCACTGAACCCATCTGGACCTGGGCTGATTCACTGAATGTGAATGGTGAATGATCATTTTGATGTATTCTTGGATTCTTGTTAATTTTCATAAAGAACCAACTCTTGGTTTTGTTGATTCTTTGAATGGTTTTTCTTGTTTCTATTTGGTCAATTTCTGCTCAGAGTTTGATTATTTCTTACCATCTACTCCTCTTGGGTGTACCTGCTTCCTTTTGTTCTAGAGCTTTCAAATGTGTTTTTCAGTTGCTAATATATGTTCTCTCCAGTTTTTTTGGAAGCACTCAGAGCTATGAGTTTTCCTCTCAGTGTGCTTTCATTGCATCCCATAGGTTTGGGTATATTGTGTTTCATTAAATTCTAGAAAATCCTTAATTTCTTTCTTTCTTTGTTCTTTGACCATGCTATCGTTTAATAGAGCATTGTTCAGTTTCCATGTGTATATGGGCTTTTTGTTGTATTTGTTGTTATTAAAGACCAGCCTTAGTCCATGGTGATATGATAGGATGCATGGAAGTATTTAAATCTTATATCTATTGAGGCTTGTTTTGTGACAGATTATGTGGTCAGTTCTGGAGAAGGTGTCATGAGGTGCTGAGAAGAAGGTATATTCTTTTGTTTTAGGATGAAATGTTCTGTAGATGTCGATGAATTCCAATTGGTTCATAACCTCTGCCATTTTCACTGCATCCTTGTTCAGTTTCTGCTTCCATGATCTGTACATTGATGAGAGTGAGGTGTTGAGGTCTCCCACTATTATTGTGTGGGGTTCAATGTATTTTTTGAGCTTTAGTAGGGCTTCTTTTATGAATATGGGTGTTCTTGTGTTTGGAACATATATGTTGAGTATTGAGAGTTCCTCTTGATAAATTTTCCTTGTAATGAGTAAAAAGTGTCCTTCCTTATCTTTTTTGATAAGTTTTGGTTGAAAAATCTACTTTATTCATTATTAGAATTGCTACTCCAGCTTATTTTTTCAGGCTGTTTGCTTGGAAGTTTTTTTTCCCAGTCTTTTACTCTGAGATAGTGTCTGTCTTTGTCTCTGAGATGAGTTTTCTGTATGCAGCAAAATTCTGGGTTTTGTTTATGTATCCAGTCTGATAGCCTATATCTTTTGATTAGGGAATGGAGTCCATTTATGTTAACAGATATTAAGGAATAGTCGTTAATGTTTCCTGCTACTTTTGCTTTTAGTGGTAGAATTGTGCCTGTGTGTCTTTCTTCTTTTTGCTTTCTTGCTTAGGTATTTTCTTGTTTTTTCTAGGATGTAGTTTCCCTCCTTGTATTGGGTTTTACACCTATTATTCATTGTAGTGCTGGATTTGTGGTCAGATATTCTGTAAATTTAATTTTTTCCTGAATGTCTTGGTCTCTCCATCTATGGTGATTGAGAGTTTTTCTGGGTATAGCAGCTTGGGCTGACACTTGTGTTCTCTTAGGGTCTGAATGATGTTTTTCCAGGATCTTCTAGCTTTCATAGTCTTTGTTGAGAAGTCGGGTATGATTCTGATTGGTGTGCCTTTATATGTTACATGATCTTTTTCCCTTACTGCTTTTCGTATTTTTTTTTTTTTTTTTTTTTTTTTTTGCTTTTGCTTTTGCTTTGGACACTTGGCATTTTGATTATTATGTGTCAGGAAAATTTCTTTTCTGGTCTACTCTATTTGGAGTTCTGTAGGCTTCTTATATGCTTATGGTCATCTCATTCTTAAGGGTAGGGAAGTTTTCTTCTACGATTTTGTTGAAGATATTTACTGTGCCTCTTAGTTGATATTCTTTGCCCTCTTCTATTCCTATTATCCTTGGGTTTGGTCTTCTCTTGTGTCCTGGATCTACTGGACATTTTTGGTTAGAAGATTTTGGGTTTTTGCATCTTCTCTGATTGTTTTGTCTGTTTTCAATGTTGTCTTCAGTCCCTGACATTCTCTCTTCCATCTATTGTAGTCTGTTGGAGATGTGTGCATCTGTGACTACTGATTTCTTTTTTAGGTTTTCTACCTCCAGGGTTGTCTCTTTTAGTGTTTTCTTTATTGTTTCCATTTTCAATTCCTTCTTCAAATCCTTCATCTCTTTGGTTCTGTTTTCCTCTAGTTCTTTGATTTCTTTGAGTGTTTTTCGTGTTTCCTCTTTAAAAGCTTCTCTTTCTTCATGCTTTTCCTCCAGTTCTTGTTTAAGTGAATTATTCACACTCTTCTCAAAAATCTCCATCATCATCTTGAGGTATGATTTCAGGCCTGAGTCTTCTTTTTCTGGAGTGTTTGGTATTCTGCTGCCTGCTGTGATGGGAGAGCTGGGTTCTGATGTTGCCAGGTTGTCTTGGTTTCCATTGCGTAAGTTCTTTTGCTTTCTTCTTGCCATCTTGTCTGTGATTGTATGTGGTCTTGTTGTCAGTGATTGGTTCCCATCTCTCCTATGTTCCTGGCCTGTGTCCCTAGATCTCCACTCTTCCAGGTGGCAAATGGCTTCATTGTTTGGTCCGCACACAAGGGCCTTATGGGTGGATACTGAGTCCCTAAGGCAGAGTTCTTGCCCCCCTGGACCAACCAGAGAGCCACACCTATTGTGCACTAGGCCTAGTCCTCTTTGAACCCAGGCTATTCATAGGGCTGTCTTGCCAGTCCTGTGTCCCTGGATCTCTGCTGTTCCTGGTGGCAAATGACCTAAGCATTTGGTCTGCACTCAGTTGCTTTCCGGGCAGGTAAGTCTCCATCCAAAGTGTTCTTATCACTTCACATTGCCAGTCAGACCTTACAGATCCTGATTCCTCTCTGTCTGTACCAGCTAGGAAGCACAGCTTTTCTTTGGAGTTTCAGCCATTACAATCAATATCTCTTGGTAAGTGAGAAGTGGCAGACAGCATTTGCCTTATGAGTAATCATGTCTGACAATAGGCAGGGCTATTGTGACATCATGTATCTACAAGTGCAAGGCTTTCTTCCAGTTCCCCACACTTTGTTAAATATGATGGACTGAAAAAGAAACTTTTATCGAGATCTGTAAAATCCTGAGTGTTTGTTGATATTTGACTTATGCAATATATACTTTCTAAGTGTCTTCTCAGCTAGTGGCTTCTTTGTTTTTGTTTTTCACTTTTTAGTTTCTTTCAAGAAGCTTTAATTTTGATGTGTTTGTTCTCTCAAGGACTGTATTTTGAATGGTGTTGCATCTAAGAAATGTTTGGCGAACCTACGGTCACAAGTTGTTTTTTTGTTTGTTTGTTTGTTTGTTTTGTTTTTCACAAACCCTTCACTAAAAAGTGTACAATTCAGGGTCTGATACTTAGGCGAGTGGTATATTTTGAGATAACTTTATAAAGACTAAAAATGTTTTGACTATGGGATAGCAACCCCATCCCTCATTTGATGCCCTGTCTTTCTGCTGACGGTGGACTCTACAAGTTCCCTCTCTCCACTGTAGGGCCTTTCATAGGGTCCCTCCCTCTGATTCCTGAGAGTCTCTTGCCTCCCAGGTCTCTGGTACATTCTTGATGGTCCTCCCAACCTCCTACCTCCAGAAGTTGCCTGTTTCATTCTTTCTGATGGTTCTCAGGGCTTCAGTCCTTTCCCCTCACCCTATACCAGATCATGCACCTGCCCCATCTCCCTTCCCTCCTAGGTACCTTCCTCTCTCACCCCTTGTGCTTGCTTTTTTCTCCCTCCCAAGTGAGACTGAAATATCCTCACTTGGGCCTTTTAGCTTGTTGAATTTTTTGAGTTCTGTGGACTGTATCTTGGGTATTTTCCCCTAATATTTACTTATTAATGAGTCCACATGGTGCATGTCCTTTTGGGTCTGAGTTACCTCACTCAGGATGATATTTTCTCTTTCTATCTATTTGCCTGCAAACTCAGGATGACCTCGTTCCTAATAGCAAAGTAGTATTCCATTGTGAAAATGAACCACATTTTCTTTATCCATTCTTCTGTAATGGGACATCTGAGTTGTTTCCAGCTTCTGGCTATCACTGTGAACATAGTGGAACATGTGCCCTGGTGGTATGATGGGGTTTGGGTATATTCCCTAGAATATTCCCTCGTGGTATTGCTGGCTCTTCAGGAAGTTCTATATCCAATTTTCTGAGGAACCTTCAAGTTGATTTCCAGAGTGGTTGTATCAGTTTGCCATTCCACCAGCAATGGAGGAGTGTTCCTCTTTCTCCACATTCTTGCCAACATGTGTTGTCACCTGCGGTTTTGATCTTAGCCATTCTGATTGGTGTAAGATGGAATCTCAGGGTCATTTTAATTTGCATTTCTCTGATCTCTAAAGATTTTGAACATTTCTTTAGGTGCTTCTCAGACATTTGAGATTCCTCTGCTGTGAATTCTCTGTTTAGTTGTACATTTCATTTTTTGATTGACTTGTTTGTTTCTTTTTGGTGGTTAGCTTCTTGAGATTTTTTTTTATATATATTTTGGATATTTGCCTCTATTGGATGTGGGGTTAATGAAGATTTTTTCAAATCTCTAGGTTGCTGATTTGTTTTATTGACCATGTCCTCATGAAGCTCTCCAGTTTCATGAGGTCCCATTTATCAATTCTTGATCTTAGAGTGTAAGCCATTGAGGTTCTGTTTAGGAAATTTCTCCCTGTGCCAATGAGTTCAAGGCTCCAAACTCTGACCCATAATTGTTCCTCTCTGAAAGCACTGCAGGGATGGAAACAGAGAAGAGCCTGAGGAAGAAAAGAAGGCCTAGCAACAGGCCTAAAGTGAGCTCCAGCTTAAGGGGAAGGTCCCAAGGCCTGACACTATTGATGAGACTATAGAGCACTCACAAAATAAGGGACTTATCATGACTACCCTTAGAAAGACCCAACAAGCAGCTGAAAGAATCAGATGCAGGTATTTCCACCCAATCAATGAACAGAAGCTGCTGACCCCTGTGGCGGAATAAGGGAAAAGCTGGGAGAAGGTGAGGAAGAAGTTTACCCTGTAGGAGGACCAGTAGTTTCAACTAACCTGGACCCTTGAGAGCTCTCAGATACTGGATCACCAACCAGGCAGCAAACACCAGCTGATATGAGACCCCTAACACATACAGAACAGAGGACTGCTGGGTTTGGGTTCAGTCAGAGAAGATGCACCTAACCCTCAAGGGACTGGTAGCCCCAGGGAGTTTAGAGGTTTGGTGGGGTGGGTGGAGTGGGGACATCCTCGTGGAGACAGGGGCACAGAGAGGAGGAGTGGGATGTGGAATAGTTGGAGGGTGTGCTGGGATAAAAATAAAATCTAGAGTATAAGAAAAAAAGAGAAAAGAAAACACAATACTAACAAAAAATGGGTAAAGAGGCTTGATCATCATTTCTTTTTGTTTTGTACACTGATGGTCATGGTTTTACCCACACTTTTTGGGAGCAGAGTTAGTTGCCTTTGTGCCTTGATTAGTCACTGTCCCTTTATAACTGAGTCTTGTAAATTCCTTCTGCCTGCCTGTCTACTTGCTTATCTTAAGTCTGGTGCTATGCAAATGGCAATAAAACTTGGAAAACAGGTAAAATTCACCCTTCTCCTTCTTACTCCTTTTCAATTTTTCTTAACCTGCTCAAATATGCCAAAAAGAATTTCCATTTGTGTTCTTGGCAGCTCTGCAAACACTAATGAAAGTAGCCAGTTAGGTAGCAACAGCGTTATGTTGGAAGGTCCAAAGAAATAGGAACTCATTTTGCCATTTTATTGCTCATTTAATTATTGCAAAATAAAATATTCATTTCAAAACTGAAGAATCTTTTTAATGTAAGAGCACAACTCTAAGGGAACTGCACCATCTGGGCCCTTCCTGTTCTCATTATAGTTTCATTGTTATCATTCTGGGGATGTGTCTGGGGGATTTCCAGGGAATTTACTACAAAGCCTTAAAGAAGAAAACACAGAATGAAATAGATTGTTAACTCATGAAGAATTGGTTGCTGGAATCCATTTCTATACATTCTCTAGATGCATGCGTATTTCCTCAACAGTGATATTTATGCTATAGATAGAATGTAATTTATGGCATTATGAGGTATAACGTCTCATAATGAACATGTCACATGAGAATGTTAATTCTCTAGGGGATAATCATAAATGATGGTTCTTAAAAGTCTCAGACTGCAACAACTTTGAACTTGGAGTTTAAAGGAAGCAAGCACTGTTGCTTCACAAAGACACGGAAGGCATAGATTTCCCAAATGCACTAGTGTGCATTTAAAATCTGGTTGATGGCATTGGAGCAAGGGCTCTATGGGAAGCAACCTGCCCCCCTACACTCACACACACACACACACACACACACACACACACACACACACACACACCCTCCATGCATGCATGTACACCTGCAAAGATGTCACATCTGCTGCACTACCTGAGAGGCACCTGGTGTGGGTTAGTTCACAGTCTGCTGTGGGTAAAATCCTTTGCAGTTTCTTCGCATTCATGTTAGAATGATGCTGCCTTATTTTTAATAGAATTGTGCACTGAAATGCATTCAATAACTATATCCCTGTCTAGGGAAAGTGACAAGAAAGACAAAGGAGAGTCTGTGCCAGGTGCCATGCTGAGCATTTCATTTGAATTTTCTGATTTAATCCCTGTTCCACATAGTAAGGCTGGTGGGTTATTTGTAGACTCTGGAAATGAGACAGTGTGGCGGGGGTTGAGATTATTTCAACAAGTCAGAAAACTGTTGAATTTTAGAATTACTCTCAGAAATTTGTAAATATAAAGCCTATCATTTTTGGTAAAGATAATCATCCAGTATATTCAATATAGTTAATAGTATAAATTAACTTGATCCACATCATAAACTAGGTTTCCTTTAGATCTACATCAGGTAGATAAAGCACATGGCTCAGTAGTTTAGAGCACTGTCTGATCTTCCAGAGACCCCAGGATCAATTCCTAGCACCAATATCTGCTCAAAATCATCAGTAATACCAGTTCTTTTGGATCTAATGCCTTATCTAGTCTTTGTGGGTTCCAGGCATGCATGATGCACACAGATATATATACTGGCAAAACTCACACACACACACAAATACAAAGAAATAAAAAGTGCAAAAAAGTATAAGCTACCCCAGCTTCCAACATGGCTCTTCCATTCACATTTGGTCCCAATAAAGAAACAAGAAAGCTATGTGAGGAACAAGATGGGAGATTTACATTAAATGATGTATGCTTGGCTGAAAGAGAATGGCACATATTTTAATTCACCCCTGGCAGGTGCTAAAATATCTAGAGTCATAGAAGCTTTGTGAAGAAATTCTTATCTTAACTCTGAAAGTTCCTTTGAGTATTTTTTTTTCCATTAACCAAGTTTGGCTTTCTGTACTGAAAATTACCAGAAGGGCTTTGACCTCATGGTCTCAAACAGAACAGAGGGAGATAGAAAGTGAGGTGAGAAAGGGAATAGGGGTGTCAGGAGGTGACTTCATCTGAAGTTGCCTTTCTCAGCATTACTATAGTAAACTCCACTTCCCCATTACTTACTGTGGACAGTGGGACAGTGTGTGATTTCTATGTCTGTATCTTTAGTCTTTGATGGCTCAGTGCTGTGCCTGCCATTCTTATACAGTGTCACAGTCCTCTGCCTTTTAGCTGGGACACTTGGATGATTTGCATTTAGCATCATTCATCATGTGGCTGGATTATAAAGCCACTGTGCTGCTATTTTTATTTTATTTATGTTAGCTGTTTTTACCCTTCTGTTATTTTTTGCCTCATCCTTGATTTTATTTCATTTCAATTATTACCTTTTTGGGTCTAACTTTATTACTGCTTGGATACTGCCCTACGGTTTTGCATGCCTGTCTTTAACTTATACAGCCCCCTTCAGGTAATATTAAGCTGTTTCATACGTAATATAAATGCATTATTGTAAGCTTACACTTCACAAGTCTGTAAGTATCTCCTACCCATTCCTTTTTCTCTGTACTAGCTTCGGACATGGATTTTGTTTCTACAAGTGCTATTACCTAAGTATGTTGTTCATTTTGAAATGTAAGAATTCCTGTTAAAATTAAGAACAAGACAACACATTTTATCTCACACGGGGCTGCTATAAAAACAGTTTATTGGTAATTTATTTTCTAGACTTTGCCTAAAATGTCTGTATCCAGACTTCATTTTGAGAAAATAATTTCACTGGGAACAGAAGTATGTATTAGCAACATCCCCTTATAGATTAAAATGTATTTTCTTATTTTTTAAGTGTTTATTGATTTTTTTTCAAGACGGGGTTTCTCAGTGTAGCCCTGGCTGCACTGAAACTAGCTCTACAGACCAGGCTAGTCTCAAACTTTTGAGCTCTACCTGCCTCTGTCTTCGAAGTGCTGATATTAAAAGCATGCACCAGCAGCATCTGGTAATGAATGTACCTTCTTAGCTTTCTGGTTTGATCAGTTTTGAAGTAAAATCTGAAAATTTCTCACTACCTTTAACATGCTGTGTAATTTCTAATGGTTGCCATTTTGATATTTCACTGTGGCTGTTACCTATTTGGGTGTTCTGTGTCTTACCAGAGCTTTCTCTGTGTGGTTTCAGGTATAACCTGTAGAGTTCTTTGGGTGTGCTACATCATAGTTTCCCTTAATGATGAAAGGTTTTACACCATTACCTAGATTTTATTTCTTCTTTGAATATTTTGGTTCCATTTATATCCTTTACCCTGTTTCCATCTAGAATTGAATTTTTCCTTATGAGATCCTGGGATATTGTCATATACTCCTCTACATGCTATCCTGTTTTTTTTTTTTTAAATATAATCTTCTATATTCTATCTTGGTCTGTTGCCAAACATTGATGAGACTCCAGGTCTTGATGTTCTCATTGTTCTACTGTAGATAGACTCTTTCTGTGACTTCAGTTTTGCCAATTAAGCATTCAGAAAGTCTAATGTGCCGTATGATGGTGTGCATCATGGCATAGTGCATCTGGCATCGAAGAATGCTTTGAGAAGCTACATTCACTGACTTCTCCCTTAGGCAGATGCATCTCAGTTGCATACTATCTATAGTTTAGATCTTTGCAAATTTATCACACAATTGTTTTACATTATTTATTCTATGGCTTGCATGGGACAAGAATATTCTTTAGATTGGGGTGAGACTATTCTCTTGGTAGACTCTGATGGTACTTTTTTTTCCACATTGAAGTTGTATAGCAATGTATAATTAATGCTCACAATTGTCAACAAATCTGGCTGTGAAGTTAAAAGTCTTTTCTCATGGCATAGACAACCCTGTAAGTCAAAAACTACCATGAGACGAGCCAGATTTATGGCATGGGTAGTTGAATGCTGTAGTCAAGATGCAAAAGCAATATGGTGGGGATTCAGAAATATGTTCATGATATAAAGAAAGATGTGCACTTGTGTCTGATGAGACTGGGCCAAAGTTATTCTTCAAAGGCAATTTTTAAGACAATGTTTAAACTCAGATTAGTGATTTCAAATGGTCACGATACATTTGAAAACTCTGAAGAACCATGACAAAGCCTGTGATCCTGGGTAATGCTCACTTTAATGAACATGGATGTTACTTTGGTAGTGACATCAATGACTGCACATGCACAATTGAGAAAGAGAGACATGGAAGGCTTCTGTGCCCCACCCCAAAACCTGTCAAAATCACAGCCTAAAAAGAAATCCATAAAAGAGAACCCTTAAAATTATGATAAGGATGCTGAAGTATAGCTCTCCACAGGTGATGGCTTTTTGTTGGAGTGCAGGTAGAGAATGACTCAGTTTTCTTTAGGGGGCTTGCCACTGGGAGTTGGACTATGCTCTAGTGAGTATATAGGCAACATAAAACTAGACTTGGTTTTTATGTTTATAATGTTTTGGGGGAAGACACAGGGCAGGGTATGGATATAGAAGGAACAGAAAGTGAGTGTGGTGGGGTCTGTGATGTGAAATTCACCCAATAATCAATAAAAATGTTATTTTGGAAAAAAACCTCTCTAAACTGAATGTCATAGAAGATGAGGGTAAAAGAAGGTAAAAACTAGAGGATGAGGTAGAGAGCTTTGAGATGCTGTGTTCTAGACAGGGCATGGCTGCTACACACATGGACTTACTGCAGTTGTCGACACATGAATGCCTTGTAAAAAATCAAGTCAACAAGTTGAGCTCACATTCCAACAAGCAGCACTACCTGGATTCAATGGACTAAAAGTAAAAGGAGAAGGCATGAATGGGGGGGGGGTATAATGTGGTGGGTGGTACCTGGGACAGATACAGAAAGGTGAATTGAGGCTGCATATTATCCAGACACATAGTTTGAATGTGTCAAATTGAGATCTTCTGTGGTGCTCATTCTGAAAATGTAATAGTTAATGGATAGGGTTGGCATTGCTCTTTGTGTGTGGTATGAGGTCCCTGTTTAGAAGAATCAAGTTGTCAGGTCCTTTGGACATGAATTGGATTGCTATACTTTATAAACCTTAAATAATTTGAACTATGAAGGAGTATTATAAAGAGGTGTGACAGGCAGGGACAAGATTGAAAGCTATTTATATTCAGTTGTATAGGACAAATACATACATTTACAGTACATGTACAATACATGATTTAGGTTCACTGATTATCTGCCAAAATCAGTGTAATTGATTATTTGTATATAGACTTTTTCTCTTACACCAAGTCATGGAGAGTGGTGGGGTAAGAAAAGTGTTAGTTTTCTCCTAGGTGGCTTTGCAATGAGAATGAATCCAATACATATTTTGTAGGCTTTAAATCCATAAGAATATCCCTTTTGGAATCCTGAACAGAATGCTCTTGATATTCTCTGAAGGGCTGTAAGGCTAAAGGTAAAAATGTTCCATTTGTTCCTATTAAATAATCATGGAGGTGCAGCAATAAGAATGTGGTATACATAGTGGTCCTAAGAAATAATGGTTAAGGAGAAATGTGTAAAGAGAAAAAGAAGTATGACCTGGAAGCTGTGGTGGAATCAGTTTAATTGTCAACTTGAAGAAACAGGATTATCTGGAAAGAGTATCTCAGTGAGGGATTGTCTATATCAGGTTGGTCTATAGGCATTTTGGTAAGACATCTTGCCCATATTGGTGGAGCCATTCCCTAGGCAAAGGATACTGGGCTATGTAATAGTGAAATAAGCAATCTGAGCAGTAGCTATGCATGTATTCATTCTCCATCTGCACTTAGTTATCATCATCACCAGTTGGTTCTTCAAGTGTCTACCTTCTCCATACTGATGGACTATGTCCTGGAATTGTGGGCAAAATAAACTTTCCCCCCTAAGTTGTGTCTTTCAGGGAACCTTCTCACAGCAATAAGAAATGCAATTAAAACAGAAGTAAAAAAAGGAATTTCTAGAAAACCACCACAATGATATATACTCTAATGTTATGCATTAAGATAAGAAGGGCATATTTGACTGGGTTGTTGGAAATTTATGGTAACATCAAGAAGTAGTGAGGTGAAAATTTGATTGCGGAACAGTGTGAAGTTTAAATGAGAGATGCTGAGGCTGAGGACACTGCCCTTCTTCCTGCATCCTCTCCCGCAAGAAACCTGAATGTGAAAGAAGACTAGGGTTATACAAGATGAAACACAGGGTAAAAAGTATTTTATGAAGTAAATACACACACACACACACACACACACACACACACACACGCGCTGTTCTGAGAACCAATAGTGAGGGAAAGCTTAAAAACTTAACAGGAAATATTCTTAATAACAGTGGGGATATGTTGTGACCATTTCTCTTACACACAGCTGGTGGGTATATAAATTGGTATAATCTTTCTGAGAAGCAATTTGATAATTTCTATGAAGAGCCTAAAAAATACAATATTTGACTCCATGAGTCATTTTATAGAGATCCACCCTGTGGATAGAACTACAGATGTAGATAAATACTTAAGTAATAGATAATAATCACACTATCATTTATAGTAATGAAAATTGAAACAATCTTTATCTCTGAAGGAAGCCATACTTATATAAATTACAGTGTATTTGTGGAGTCTTAATATAACTTCAAATCTTATTTTCAGAGACTTTTAAATTATTGGGGGAAATTTTCTTGAAATGTACTATTGAGTGAAAATAAAAACTAAAACCACTGTATATGAATTAGTACAAAGTAAAACACACACACACACACACACACACACACACACACACACACACACACACATATATATATATATATAAACTTAAAAGTAAAACAAAAATATAACCCCTGATGCCAAAAAGTAGAAACTGACCAAAATGTCTGAATATATAGTTAAGGGAAGGGACGGTATAGAAATTTTGTTTTAGGTAGGGAACAGAGGAGAAGGTGGAGAAGGGTATTTTTTAGAAGTCAAGAGAATTTCTCTCCAAAGAGAAGGAAACATTCTATACCTTGTTACTTCTTTTCCTCCTCCTTCACTTCTTCCTCTATTATATTCACACTATAGCAATAGTATATATTTAGAAATAAATCAAACTCTAAGGCTTCTTAATAGCATTTGTGCATGTGTGTATGCACATGCATATACATGTGTGTGCATTTCATGTGTATGTGTATATGTATGTGTGTGCATGTATGCATGTATGTATGTATGTGTATGTGGGTATGTATATGTGTGTATGCATGTGTGTGCATGCATGCACATATTTGTCAATTGCCATCTTATTTTTGAGAAAAGCTCTTTTCCCACTGAACTTCGAACTCAGATTTTTTTCTCCTGCAGTCAACCCTAGGGACCTTTTTGTCTTCAGGGCTTCAGCACTAGGGTTGAGATGCATGCTGTTGTACCTATCTTTTATGTTGGTATTAAAGATATGCTGCACAAGCACTTTACTAATGAATCTTCTTCTGGATCTCTCAGTATACTGGATTCCATTATTAAGAATAAATAAATTAAGGTTTAGCATGGAAGAAATCCACTCAAAGTTCTGTGCAAGGAAGAAGATATTGCACATCTACAACTCAGTTCACAGTCTATACCTGTGTCTACACTGTGATAGAAGAAGTGAGAAACTAGGAAGAACCTGGGGATATTTAAGGCAGATAATTAGAGAAGCAAACAAATTTCCAGGTACCAGAATGGTGCCCAGGGTCTCCTTAAGGTCCTTCATTATTGGATCCCTAGTTTTTGTAAAAATGAGGCTGCTATATCAGTGTTGGGGAATAGAAAAGAGGAGCAATAAACATAGGAAATTGGGCAAATTGTGTCAGAGTTTAAATGCTTTGAAAGCTTTGGCCATAAGTAAAGTTGAAAGGGACACAAGTTGGCATTTTGGGTGAAGTAAAAAGCACAGAAGCATGTACGGGGACCGCAGGACTCACAGAGCCAAGGGAAGGGGAGGTGGGATGCTGATCCAACCTCTTGTCAGCTGGAGAGCACAGACAGCATTGACATGGGTATTTGAACTATCTGTCTCTCTGGAAAACAGTGACTGCGGTCTTTCTTCCTGTGATGAAAGAATCAGAAGCCACGAGGGCATGACTGTGTCTTCTCTGCATTCTTACTACAGACTAGGAGTTATCAGAAGGTTGCCTGAAGATAAAAGGTGATGCAGAGTAGGTGTACTTGGGTACAGTGGCATGAAACTCAAATGGCTGAAAGGCTTCATGTGAGGACTGATGAAGAATCAGGGAATGGCAATGGGATGAAAAGCCTTTTGCACTTCACTGGGGTAAAGGGAGAAGAGAGGGATCTTCTTAGAGAAGAAGCAGGCTCCGCAGGTAGAATGTTACAAGAAGCAGAAGTACTGTACAAAGCCAGCTCATTCATAATTGGAAAAAAACTAAGAAACTAGAAAGTAGTGAGTCTTATTAGGAGAGAGGGGCTCCTGTGAAAGAGTAAAGTTTTAATCTTGGAACATGGTCGAAAGAATTTAGATCAGCTAGTTAAGAATGTTAGCTGCTCTTCCAAAGGACCCAGGTTCAATTCCCAGCACCCATATGGCAGCTCACAACTATTGTAATTCTAGTTCGAGAGTTTCCAAGACCTTCACATAGACATACATGCAGGAAGACATCAATTTATGTAAAATATTTTTTAAACAGTTAACAATTAATAAAAAGAATGAAAGCCAGAAATGAGCAAGAGCACATGGCACATCAGAGGCTCAGAGCCATTCTGAAGCGAAAGGAGTAACTCATGCCTGAAAATGGCCTGAGAAAGACATGTGGCCCAAAATGGTAATTTTAAGGCCCTTGATATAAACCAACTGAGACTTACATAGTATGAACACTTTATCCATGCTAGAAGCCTTCAGTCAAACAGCAAACTGTACACCCACCTCTGTGACACTTCATATAGCTAAGTAAGATGCCGTTAGCTACCCACTTGCAGTAGAATCGATGGTGTGAGGTTGCCAGGAAGCTGACTTTTCCCACTGTCATGAATTGCACAAAATAGAGCGCTCTGAGGGTGACCTGCCCATCAGAAGTACTCCTTGTGTGATGCTAGAGATGAATTTGTCTATTTTCTCTAATTCCGAGCTTTCAGTGTTATGGGCAAAGAGTTCTAGTCATCAGAAGGTTGGAGCCTCCAGCCATTATGTAACCAGTTTTATTCTCTGCTGTTTGGGGGAAAATCTTCAAAGAATGGATGATTTGTTTTCTGTTGTTTGTATAACAGTGAGATATGTAGAAATATCCGGTCATTTACACCAGTCCTGAGGCAAATGGCCAGCCCTGATGAATTACTGCAGGGGGACCATCCACTTCTTCCTTACATTATCATAAGGGGAAAATGGCATTTTTAGAAATAAAAAGAATAGAAAATTAAAAGTAGATAATGCAATGTTAAATCACTGTACAATTTGCCATGCCATAGGCAATTTCCCCTAGAATCATTGATAAACATCTTTAGTAATAAATTTCACAAAATCTTGGATGGGCATGTGCTTTAATTAACACATTTAGCTATAAGCTAGGGGAAGACAGGGACTGTAGTTAATAATGCCATAATTGAAAACCATCAGTTCAGATACAGAGTATGGATTTGCAACTCACTAATGATATCAGGGAACAAAAATGCCTGAATTGTTAGGAGACAGACATAATGGCACAGAAGCTAGGCTGTCTGCTGATGGGGACTGGATCAGAATAGAGATGCCCTTAACTTGACCCACTGTGTGTTGGCAGTTTATATCCCAAAGACCTAAAGCTTGTCATAAAGAACATGGTTAGGTCTGAATTAAGGTAATCAGGTTAGCTTGATCAAACCTAAACTTCCTTATGTATGTTATACCACATCTTTTCTCTTCATACAACCTGACATTCTCTTAAGGAGCTACAATGGTGTGTTGTGTTTTGATTTGAACATATACTATGTCCCCACAGACTTATGTACTCTGGTAACAGGTAGACATTTTAAGATATAGGGCCTAGATGGCAGAAGTGGGTCTTGTGGGGAGGGCATATCTTGTAAGGCTATATCTCACTCTGGGCTCCTTTTCATTCTTCTCCTTTCACTCTCCCTGACCTCTTTGACATCTGTATCTTCACTTGGCCACACAGTCCATTATGCATGGTATTCAACTTCACCTCAGGCTCAAATCAGCATCCACCAAAGACCAAAGTCTTTTGCTAAAACAAACATCCCTCCTTTTAAGTTGATATCTGCAGTGTGTCCCAGTATCTAAGTTTGATGAACACAACATTTCCAAATCCCTTTCTCTTTATAAATGGAAAAGTGTTTCTGCAGACCCCAGGGAGCTTCTGTTAAGTGCTCATGGTGGACATTTTTTGCAGCCTGGAGGCCAGCATTATCATCTGATCAAAAAAGACACATATTTTTACTTCTGCACATTCTCCCAAGACTGAAACAGCCATAGCCCATCCATGCTCAAGAGTAGATACAACATATTTCCACATCCTTCTGGGAAATGTCAAAGAAACAGAGGATATATTTTAAAACTACCACTCTGGGTAAATGGCATCCCAACATAGCTAAGTATGTCTCTAGATAGTGCATCTATTTTAAATCTAGACACACACTGTGTGAAACTTTTGGTGGACGGGAAAGCTCTTAGAAATATCTGGGTAGATGAGCAGGCTGAGAAGAGCACAAGCCTGTTAGTCTTCCTCTTTTCTGGATACAAAATAATATTTACATTGTGTGTCATTTATTCTGAAACATGTAAAGCATGTTTTAGCTACTTTTTAAAATTACTTGGGCATTTCTGTTTCTGGATGTTTACCTCAAAATATAGGAGGAGAGCAGAAGTCAATGATATTAAAGAGGGTTTTGAATATAGGTTTTGAGGGTGGCTGCAGTGGGGTCTTCAAAGGCATGTTTTCTTCAATGGATTCAGTATATACTGAGATAAATCTTCATAGACTTCAAAATTTGAATTATAAGATTAGCTATTACTCCTCTTTAGTGGTGGGATCATTTGAATTAACTTCAAGGATTAATGCATAACATAGACATCAGTTTGTATAGTTATATTTTTGTTTTCTTTTCTTTTCATCTTGCTCACGGATCCTCTCCCAGTCACCCTCCCACGGTCCTTCCCTCATCCATCCACCCCCTTCTCCTCTAAGTAAGTAGGAGCCCCACTGGATACCCTTCTCACTTCAAGAATCTGCAAGATTAGGTGAATCCTCTCCCACTGAGGCCAGAAAGACAGTATAGCTAGAAGAAAATATCTCACAGGCAGACAACAAACAGCTTTTGGGATAGACCCTGTTCCAGTTGTTCAGGACCCACATGAAGGCCAAGCTTCACATCTGCTACATATGTGGTGGCAGGGGAGCTAGGTCCAGCACATGTATGATTTTTGGCTAGTGGTTCAATCTCTGAGATCCCCAAGAGTCCAGGGGACTTTGTTGACTCTGTTGATCTTTCTGTGGCGTTCCTATCCCCTTTAAGGCCCTGAAATCCTTCTTGTTCTTCCATAAGATTCCCCAATCTCCATCCAGTGTTTGGCTGTGGGAGTCTGTATCTGTCTGTCTGAGTCAGTTGTCTTCTCAGAGAACAATACACTCCAGTCTGCAAGCATAAGTAGTGTTAGGGATTGTGCTTGCCCAGGTGATGGGGTTTCAGTTTGTAGTTATTATAAACCTCTCTTCTAGCCAGAGCCACAAGCTTCATTAGAAGCCCTCGCAGTTTTCGAAATGAGGTTTTATATATGTCTGAGGCGACTTTTTAACTCACAGTGTATCGAAGGTTGACAGCATTCCTGGTCTGTTATTACTGGCATGTGCCACCACACCCAATTCAGTTTATAATTTGCATGGAATACTATAACTAGGCAAACTCATGTATACCACATTGCGCAGTTTGCCTATAAAATGCTGTGTGACAAAATGACAGTAATGCTATCTGGTGAGAATTAGCAAAAGTAATACCATCTTTATCTTTTATATACAATGCCTAGTAGGAAGCACACGAGACAAGAGGCTCCCAAGAAATGTTTGTGGGGCATGTGAGAGTAAATATGACAGTGGAAAAGTCTACATGGAATATAATCTGACAGGTTTTAAGTCTGTCCAGGGCTATGAGGACAGCTGGGGTCAAAATGCCCAAGGGAGCATCTTAAAGGATGGAAGATTTATTTTGGCTGATAGTTTCAGAGGATTTAATTGATGGATGATTGACAGAACATCAAAGAAGATGCATTTCTCTTTTGGCAAACAAAATGCAGAATGGAAGGGGATATGGCCAGGCAAAACTTGAAAGTGCACACACTTTTCTGTCCTATAATATACCTCCACTGAGGCCTTGACTCATAGTTTTCTCAACCTCTCAAAATGATGCCAATCTGGAGTAGCAAGATGGCTCAGTGCACAAAGGAGCTTACCTTCAAGATGATAATCTGAATTTAATTCCCAGAACGTACATGATAGAAGGAGAGAACCAGATCCTGCAACTTATTCTCTGATATCCATGAACTGTGGCACATGTGTGTGTGTGTGTGTGTGTGTGTGTGTGTGTGTGTGTGTGTGTGTGTGTGTGCGCGAGAGAGAGAGAGAGAGAGGGGGGGGGGGGCAGACAATACTGAGCTTGAATAAATGTATTAAAATTGCTAGCTGAGGACCAAGCATTCAGCACCCCTGCTTGTGGGAAACATTTTATATTCAGAATCTTACATGAGGGTTTATGAAGAAGGGTTGAAGGGCCAATATGTAGAGCTATGGGAAGAAGGTTCTGGGGCCCTAGGATAGTCATTCCACTCATTTCAATATCAGTTACTAGAGATTTATTTATGTTTAAGTTTGGAAAGAAATTCTATAGATTCAATCTTTGAGCAGATAATACTCCTACTTCTAATAATGAATGGTGATAAGAAGAAGGAAAAAGGAAGTGGAGGAGGAAAAAGAAGATGGAGAAGGAGGAGGAAGAGGAGGAGGAAGGTAGTGGTAGTGGTAGCTATGTTTTTAGAGAAGAAACTTAAATCAATTATTTGATTTGCCCAAAATCACTCAACTAGTAAAAAACTAATCTAGAAAAAAATGGAAGCTACTCCCTCAATCCTGGCCTGTTACTTAATGTAACAGGTTGTACTGAAGCTCAGCCTCCAGTTTGCCTGAAGACTCTACTGTGCATATTTTGATGCGCAGTGTTTGGTGACTGTCCAGAGTTTGTTATGGCAAACAAAGTTATTTGCATTGACTTTCTAAGAAGAAACCCTTGTACTAGGTGTCAATCATGGTGTTATATAACTCTTACTCTTGGGGGTGGGGTGGATCCCTTGGGAGTTAAGGGGAGTGGTTGGTGTGAATATGATCAAATTATAGTCTAAGAAACTCTCAGAGAATTAAGAAAAATAGTATTGCAATTTCCTTAATGTGTTCTTCTTCTGAACCCCAATTCTCTTAGTCTGAGTTTTTTTTCTTTTAGCAGCCTCACAGGCAGGTTCCTCTTCTGAAGAGGGAAGGAGAGAGAAGAATACACAGTAGCTAGGTGAACAATAAGATCCAGGCAAAGGTTCCTAAAGTGCACTTTCCTCAGAGCACTGCCATCATTTCTATTGTTCATCCTATCCTGGTCCTCCCCTTGGGCAGCAGTCTCTGCATGGCTTGAATCAGGTCAGAATAACCCCAGTAGCTTACTTAGACTTAAAAAAATAGAAGTTACAGCTCCAGCCAGAATATGCTCTGCTGATTGTGTAACTGATCTTTCTTTGAAGCTATACTGCTACATTCCTACTATGGGGGGGGGGGAGTGGGAGTGTGTGTCTGTCTGTCTCTTGGAATCTTGATACTCCATTCTCACTTGTTTTTATGCATCAAGAGACTGAAACCCAGAGGACTCAGTTGTTTAAGGCTATAGAGCTAATTACTGGCAGAGAACTATCTTCAGACTCCTAGTCTTGAGCCTGTTACCCACAGCAGGGTTGAGTTTGCATCCAGTGCTATGCTTTGAACACCAATTAGAGCCTTGGTTGTTAGAGCATGGTGGCAGCATCTCCAAATGCCAGTGACATTCAGTGGTCTAGACGTGGCACCCAGCTAGCTGATTTTTATCAGCGATGCATAGGTGCACGCAGGCCCAGTAACCCTCATTCAGAGGGAGAAACAGCTAGCAGCATAGGTTCCTAGCTCTTTGGCTGAAGCAGAAGTCTGTCACTATAATTCTTTGCTGTGACAGATGACTCAGACATTAGCTTTGTGTTAACCCAGAGAGAAAGAAGAAAGCTGCAAGGGACTACTGACAGATATATGCCTAGTGAAGAAAAAATGAATGAATCTTAATATGGAACAATAATTCTAAAACTGATTTTTTTACTTATTCACTGTATATCCCACTCACTGCTCCTCCAGGTCACCTCTTCCCACAATTTTTCCCCACATCCATCCCCCTTTCCTCTGAGCATATATAGGGTCCCTCTGGGTATCCACCTACACTGGCATATCAAGTCTCTGTGAAGCTAGGCACAGTTCCTCCCACTGAGACCAGACAAGGCAGCCAAGCTAGAAGAATATATCCTACATATAGGCAACAGTTTTTAGGATAGCCCCGGTTTCATTTGTTTAGGGCCCATATAAGATAAAGCTCCACATCCTTTACATATGTGTGGGGAGATCTAGGACTAGCCTGTGAATGTTCTTTCATAGATGTTTCAGTCTCTGAAATCCCCAAGTGATCAGGCTAGTTGATTCTATTAGTCTACCTGTAGAATTCTTATGCCCTTTGGGGTCCAAAACTTTCATAAGATTCCCCAAACTCTACCCAGTGTTTGGCTGTTGGTGCCTGTATCTGTCTAAGTCAGCTGCTGGATGGAGTCTCTCAGAGGACAATTATAACAAGTACCATTATTAGCATTAAGGATTGATGCTTGCCCATGAGATAGGTCTCAAGTTGGGACAGTTCCTCAGTCCCTGCTTCTTCTCCTCTATTCTTTGCTTTTCATTGGTTATTTTATTTATATTTCAAATGATCTCCCTTTTTCAGTTTCCCCTTCACAAAACCCCCATTCCCTCTTCCCCTTGCTTTAATGAGGGTGCTCATTTTTTATTTATTTATTTATTTTTTTTTGTACACTGGATAAATTTTGAGTCTTGCCTGGCTATAGGAAGTGAAATCTGCAACTGACTAGGGTGGAGAAGTGGGGGACATCTCCAGGCTGAGACAGAGACTTGGGATAAGAGAGGTATCCAAGAATCAGTGGGGGAGTGACCTTAGCTGTGACTTATATATGTACTCAGGATATGGAACCTGAAAAGTGATGTTTTTCATTAAAAGAAATATTTTACTTTTTAAAGCTAGATCTTGCCAGGACTGCCTTGCCTGAAATAGCAAAAGGTGACACCATTCTCTGTGAAATTAAGCATAAAATAAAATGGTCCATGCAGCTCCAAGAAGAGGGTTTATGTGCTAATGATGGCAAGAGAGCCTACCACTATGAGGAATGTTGGAAATCTGTGATGGTATTTTAGGTTTCCATGGTTATGAGAAGGGAGGGTGATGTTGTCATTCAGTGAATAAGAGCCAAGGATGCTGAGTGTCCGGTGACATCACATAAGATCCCCAGAGATGCTGACTGTCCTATGATGTCACAAAAGGCCAGAGAAGTGAATCTTGTATCTTGACCAATAGACAAATATGGATGTTGCCCCAAGACTGTGTGTGTATGCAAATATATATGCATATGTGTGTACCTCTAGGTATATGTGCAAATAATGGTCACAGGTCAATCTTTCTTGTTACTTCGGCACTACCCCTTATTTGTTTGTTTGTTTGTTCTGAGGCAATTTCTCTTTCTGTCCTGGAACTCACTTAGCAGGCTTGCTGGATGCAGGGTCCAACATGGCTGCATAAGGGGAGTTATGACATGGTTTCTGCCGCAGGTCATTGAACCCATGACCCCCACATGTGCTAATGGTTGTTGTTGCCCCAAAGTTGATCTGCTGTCTCTACTACTCTAGTTTCGATCTTTCTTTCTGGGGAATGCACTTCCCCCATTACTCAGAGCTTATCATGGCACAGTAAATGAAAGGGGTGCAGCTGTCAGGGATGAGGGATGGAGATAGTCATGAGGCTGTAGGATGAGGAAAAGGCCTTCGGCTTGGCCTTTAGGGTCATGGGAAAGGATCCAGACAATGTAAGTCTACATGGTTCCTTTTAGAAATGCTTGATTGCCAGACTTAGCATTCCATTTGGAATCACAACAAAAGACATGTACCTTCCAGTCCAATGATTGCTGCATTGATTAGCCAGGATAAAGTTAGAGACATCAAGTATAGAGGGTTAGAGTGGTCTCAGGAAGAAAGTGTATGGATAGAAAAAAATAGTAATTTATTTATAATTTAGAAATAAATAAAGAAGGAAGGCCAGAAGGTGGGTGCTTTTGTCCTTAGAAGGAAAAACAAAATGTTCATGGGAGAAAATAAATGGACAAATAGAGGAGCAGGGATTGGAGAAAAGATCATCCAGAGACTGCTTCACCTGCAGATCCACCCCATATGCAGCCACTAAAACCACACACTGTTGCTGATGCCAAGTAGTGCTTACTGGAAAGGACATGATATGGATGCCTCCTCAGAGGCTCTGCCACAGTCATATAGATACAGAGGAGGATGCTTGCAGCTAACCATCAGAATGAACACAAGGACCCCAATTTAGGAGCTAAAAAAAGAACTGAAGGAGCTGAAAGGGTCTGTAACCCCATAGGAAGAACAAAATTATCAACTAACCAAACCCACCACAGCTCCCAGGGATTAAAACACCAACCAATGAGTTCGCAAGGAGAGACCCATGGCCCCAGGTGCATATGCGATGGCATTTTCTGGCATCAATGGGAGGAGAGGCCTTTGGCCCAGTGAAGGGGAAAGGCAAGGTGCTGAGGTGGGAGAAGGAGCACCATTATGGAAGCTATGGGATTGGGGGAAAGGGGATAACATCTGAAATGTAAATACAGAGAATATCCAATAAAAAAAGAAATAAACAGTATCAGAAGGAGAGTACAGGAGGCTATGGAATTGCTAGGATGAGAAAATGAAGAGTAGAGAATTAAAAGATGATGTAGAAGCATATAAAAAGTTAGTACAGTGCTGTTTTTCTAGCTCTTTGAAGAATTGGAGATAGCAATGCCTGGAAAGATATTAGAGAGCTAGCCACTTAAATAAATTCAAAACTTTGTAAGGAATTATTTTAATTTTAGTGGTTTGCCATTTTTCTATTTTAATATTTTTCTATTCTTACATAGAAGCAGTTACTAATGACTGCTGTCTGTTATACCAGACAACTGGAAGAGCTTCACCCAGCTGCCCATTTAGAATAGGTTGTGTAAACCTATAAGGAAATGTGCCTTTGCTTTGTGCTTGGTTCTTCTCTAAGGAAATGGGGGCTGGGTGAGACTTTTGGTCTGGGACTTAGAGAGTTTATGTAAATCTAAGAGTTCTTGATGATTATTACCAATTATCAAAGCCTTTATTATATAGCTTTAGTAAATTAAAGACTGGGCTCATGGCCTCAGGGAGAAGTCAACAGCATGAGAAGGGAAAAAGAATCAAGTTATTAAGCTGAAGTTGAAGAAGGAAGAGTACTGAGAATCATCAGGGAACAGAGAGAATATCTGAACCAACAGCTTGTATCTACCACTGACTGGGAGTCATTACTGAATCACACTGTTCCCATTCCTGCCTATCTCAGGACCCTCCTCACGCTGAGGCTGGACCTTGGCAGCTGGACATTTCCGTAGAAAACCATGCATCTACCCAGCACTGAGGATATAGGTGCATGCTACCATATCTGGTTTTAACATGAATTCTGAGGGTCACAGTCAGGTCTTCATGTTACACAATTGATTTCCTGACTGAATTGTCTCCTAATACTCTCCCCTAAATTTTTATTTTGGGGAAATGTATTTTTGCAGAACCAAACATTTATTTTCATTTAACTTAGAATATTGCACATTTTTTTCTATAAACTCAGCAACAGGAATGAGTGGAGAACAAATGGGCTTTTTATCTTTTCTTAGCATATCAGGATTGTTTTTAATTAACCAGGTTTTCAATCTCTGAAGTGTTTTTCTGGTTGAGAGTGACATTGGGCTCTTCACCTCTCAGTTTCCTGGACTGTACATTGAGTCTGGTATGATGAACTGTCTCAAATGCTGTGTTGGGATGTGCTGTGCTCAGAGTGGTGCGTGGGACACAGGGAGGTTTCTGACCTGGGAGACCATCTTCTGATGAGACCGTTTTTTTTTTTTTTTGTTCTCAAACAAGTTTCCTTCCTTGTGAAGCTTCCATTGCAGTTTTATTTATTTATTTTTCAGAGCTGGTTTCTCTATGTAACTCTGACTGGAGTTAAATTCTTCATCTTTATTCCCCAGTCTCCCAAATGCTGGGATTGTAGGGTTCTGCCACCCTCACCCTCCACTAATGCTCACTTGCACATACTAAGACTAAAATAGTTTCCTAACTGACCTTGTGTGAGTCTGTGAGTCATATATGCACATAAGGCATGGACCTTTCTCCACCCTGTCTGTAATTTGCTTCTGTGAAGGTGTATTTCTCCTTGTCAGCCTGGCAATAGTATTCAGTGTGACCAAAACGTAAATGAAGATAAAGAATTCAGGGTAAGATCTGTATGTGCCACTAAACTCTCTAACACTTATCATACCTAAGAACTTCCTCTAACCCAGAAAGAGTGTGGGAGGGAGGCTAGAGAGTCAGGAGCCATGGGAATGATGGGAAGATACAGAGGGTGAATGTTGTCTTGGATAAACTCTGTTGATATAATTGAGTTCTTCACTTTTTGTATTTTAACTTGGATGCACAGAATACAGCAAGCAACACAAGTTATAGGTGAGTCTAAAGTCAAAATTACAAGAGCACGAGGAATGAGGGGGATATCGATTGGTCCACCTTGACAGTAGCTTTCTGCTAGAAAATTCTGGGTTGGTTTCCCTTCTATCCATCCATAAGCAAGAAATATAGACATTTCCAAGACAGTACAGGAATTTCAGGGAAATCTTTTCTATTAAAATGCATAATGCAGTAAAATTATTGATAAAGATGTCTGTATAATGTCCGTGAGCTTGGTTACCTTCTGACAAAAATGTGAGTTTTTATTTTAGGATTGACATGACATGTTAGCAGGTTGACCAGAGGACCAAATGCTACACAATACTGAGATGTTTTAAAGTGGAGCTGAACCGAGTCTTAGACTCTTATCAAAATACCTGGCTTTTTTTCATTTATCCAGTTTCATCTCATGGCCACTCCCATATTTTATATCCCAGCTCACATACTTATAGTTCCAGTTATTCCTTTTCAGGCTTTTTTTGTGTTTGTTTTCCTGTTAACCCTTGTCTTGCTCTGTTTCTTCCCCCATGTTATTCATTCTGGGCTGTTTTCTTGAAGTTTTAGAGTAGTATGAATAGTCCTTCTAAATTTTCACTAGTATTCAGTGCATCTCCAAGAAAAGAGATTACCACACTGTATGATATTCTTCTCCTCTGCCATAGTAGGTCTTGAAGTCCACAGATACTGAAGTCATGCTTCAACATAACCTTTCCCAGCCTCTGACCCACCCTGAGTCCCAGGCTTACTCTGTAACACAGCGAGGGAAAGGCTCTGCCTCTCAGGTTGTCCAATGCAGCAGTGGGGAACGCTGACTCTATGCTTCACGTTTACACATTTTGTTTAAACTCTGTGAAACTCAGCTCTATCATTTATAAAATCTTACAAACTCATAGTACCTTTATCACGGTTTTGTGCAAGTTGAGAAACTGAGTCATATAAAATGTGTGGCATGGTCTTTTACTTGTTTATAGTTTTAAGTCCCATTCGGTCTTCACCATCATATTTGGCACAGATTGTGCCTAAGCCATATAATGCCAGAGCATGGCTATTTAATAATGCTACAAAGCCTTCAGAGAAATTCTTGCGTTTCCTAATTTGACATTTGCAAGGGTCTGTCAATCCTTTTGGTCAAAAACTGAGCAGAAAAATGGCCCCCTACAAGGCTTGCATCATGTTTCATTCATTTTTATGTCCCACTTTCAATGATGACTTTCTTTGTATTTGAAAAAGATTATAGGCTTGGAAGTGAATTGAGAAGTCTGAAGGACAGTAGTCTGCGTGATGAGAATAAAACTGAGCCCAATACAAAATGATCAGGCTGGCCACCTTTGCACTCTTGACCACTAGAAAATGCTTTAATAAAACCCAGTCTATGTTCCTTCCTGGTCCATTATTGGATACTTTTGATGTAAAGAGTTCCCACTCCCAGCTAGTAAATGCTAGCACCATGCTATTTCCCTTCCATTTGGAAAAAAAATCCAAGGAGCTAGAAATAGTCATTCTACGATTTAGCAACATAATTGGAACAACCAATGTTTATTGTTTCCTTACCATAGCAAGCATATTTCTTACCACATTCACTAATGACAGCCTTCCTGTAATGAAGGAGACCATCTGCTCTCTTCATAGAAATGGAGAGATTGAGGCTTTAGAAGTTAAGATTTGTCCAAAGTCAGAAACTATAAAGAGGAAAGAATAACCCCCTTATGGTGGTATGCACTAACTTGTAAAATTGAGGCAGGAGGGTTGCCAGAGTCTAAGGCTATTATGGGATGTATAATGAATTCCAGAGTAGCACAGCTATTTGGTGAGATCCTTTCTCACAAAAAGAGGCACATACTAAATAGTAAGCAATGCTCTGTGATAGATTTCTTGTCTCAAATCCTCTGAACAGTTACACACGTGAAACACTCTGGCATAGACCTGTGGCACCCTGGTAGATGTAGCCTTGAAATTGTGTACATGAAGCCTTAGGTGAAGTCTAAAAATAGAAAAGTTTCCCTTTATAACATGTTGACCCTGGTTAAGTGCAAGGGAAGCAAACTTTGACGACATTTATTTTTGCCTGTTCACCTGAGTTCATTTTCAGGAGTGACTTTAAAATAGTGTTAAAGACAACTGATAGGGTTTTTCTTTTTTTTCCAATGGTCTTTGAGCTGTCCGAGCTCTTGGAATCAAAGTGTAAGGTTTGATGCCAGGTCTTTTTTCCCCGTTAAAACTCATCTCCCAGCTGTGGCTCACTATGCAGACTGTCTCTAATCTCTAGAAAAATTCAGCTCACTCCTCTCTGCTGATGAGCAAGCCTCCTGGCCAGAGCTCAGTTCATCATTAGTGTGATTTTGCTTCCAGACACCTGAGATGCTGACTGCTTATCAACTATAGTTCACGCTCCCTTAACTCAAATTGTTGAACTTTAAAGATTTCAAGCATTACAACATTATTTTAGCTCATGCCACTAAGCACATTACTCTTTCGATTGTTATTGGGTCATAAATCACTCCCTGGCCTTTACCCACCATCAGGGATTGTGGTTAACTATTAAGAGTGTGCCCTCTTAGAAAACCAAGCCTTTCTGGGCTTGATACACATCTTGTTATCTAATTATCTGGAGAGAAGTATTGGTGTGGTATTTCGTATTAGGTGGTTTGGTGTAAAAAAAAGATGGAGCAGAAAAAGGAGTAAAGAAAGAAGGAAAGAAAGATCATACAAGGTAAAACTCATTTTCCTGAAACCAAGTTGGAAACAGCTGCTGTAGGTTTCTGCTAAGATAATATTATTATTCATTATAATATGAAATGTCTACTCTTCCACATATCTACACTTCCCTTCTCCCCTTTACGCCATCTTCATCCCTCCTTCCTCTGTCCTCACATCTGTCTCATTTTCCCCTCTGTCTTCCCTCTCTTCATCCTCCTTTCCTTCATCTTCTCTTCCTACTCTGCCTCCTTCCCTCCCCTCCCCCATTTCTTCTTCTGTCCTTATTCCCCTTCCATTCAAATCATCTGTTTGGTTGCCAGATGCTGGATACTATTTACCATTCACATGCATTATATAAAACTCATGTTTAAGGAAAAGATGACCTAAACCTCAAGCTGTGACTATAACAGGAAGAGAGAAATTCAGGGAGACAGTAGCTGAAATGTCAATAAAGAAACTTCATCCCATGAGAAAGAAACATACAGGAGCCTAGAGAAGAGTTCCCTTCTGGAAAAACATGAGAAACTTGACTGGAAGCTTTTGAACTAGAGTTTTGGCCATGAACAACCCTTGGGAGGTGGGGAACAGCATTATAGGCAGAAGGCAGCAAAACACATGAAGGTGAGAAATCTTGTGTTTTCATTAGCTTCCTCATTCTCTCAAAGTCTATGAGCCTCTGTGTCAATAAGCTGTGTACACACACACACACACACACACACACACACACACACACACACACACACACTGCACTTAAGCCTTTTTCACAGCTTTCTTCGAAAAACCAAACAAAACAAAACCAGCAGCAACAAAATGTCCTTCTTCATTTAGTTCTGTCTGCATATCTATTACCATCAGAACGACAAACTGGCTAAGGGCTGGTCCAGGAGAAGATGCTCATTGTGACTTCAGTAGGAAGTATAAGAAGCATTTGGCATGTGTCCCTAATCCCACATATGAAGAGACAGCTTTTCCAAGTTCTTGTTTCCATTTGAGGGAAGAAAGGGAGCTTGTCCATGTTTCTGCAGATTAGAGTGGTAGCTGTCATCTTAGCCAGCTTGTTATTCCTTCTGGCAAATGTTATTGACAGTCTGTCAATCTGTCAAGTTTGAGCACAATCTGGATACTGTGAGCAAGATTATTTGCATGCATTCAATAAGGTATTTGGCAGAGAAATGCTTTAGGTGGGCACAGTTCACTACTTTGTAATCAGAGTAGGGCATTGGATAGGCTTCTTACTTCTTGCACAGCACCTGACTACCTGTGTTCTAAAAACCTCATGCATCAAAGGGATGTTGTTTGTTCATTCTAATTTTTCAATTACAGTAATTAATGTAGTTTTTGATTGTGTGTGCATAGAAGCATGAAAGCAAGTACCTGCAGAGACCAGATGCTTCAGCAGATACCTTCATAATCCTGTGAAGATAAGTTATAGGTGTTGTGAGTTGTCCAGTATGAGTTCTAGGATCCAAATTCAACCTCTTAGCCAGAGTACTATGTGGCCTTAGCAGCTGATCTCTATCTCCAGCCTCTTTCCTCCCTTCCTTCCCTTCTTTGTTCTTTCTTTACTTATTTACTTATAGTTTGTATACACATGCATGTTCACATGTGTATCATCATATGCATACATAGTGGAAGTCAGAGAACAACTTATGGTAGCCAGTTTTCTTCTTCTACCAAGTACAGAACTTAGGTTATCAGGCTTGGCAGGAAGTCTCTTTACCCACTGAGTCAGTCATCTTCCTGGCTTCTGTTGATATATTTGAAATGGGTATGCTGCTTTATAATGAGTGGAATCCTGACAAGAACATGTACTATTGCCTTTATAATATTATTTTCTTGGCACTATTTCTAAGATAATTCTCCTCCACAAAGGTGTGTCTTATCACAAATGAAGAAACACTATTGACAAGGCCAGTGAAGCTCAATGGTCTATCTTTTGTCTGATTATCCTTTATTTTTTACCTGTCTGTTCCTTAAAGTCTTACTTGTGTTAATTCTTCTCATTGAATCTATATGTAAAGTGTTGTTTCTTCTTTTTGCTCCTACCTGAAGTCAATGTGTCTCTTTGTCTCCTTATCTGTCCTCTGTGTAGACCAGTCACCCTTAACCATTGTCTAGGAGATCTCCTCCCATCAATACTGGCTGCTCTGTTTCTAATTACCTTTATCTCACTCAATGCTGGCTGGTGTTATACATTTTATGACACTTTCTGAGAGATAAATATCAAGAGAATTGAGCATACAGCTTGTTTGCTGAATCCTTAAGACTGAGGTGTCTGCTCAGTACACAGCAGGCATTGGTTGGTGTTTATTAGAGTTGCCCTACAGTAGCATCTTTGTCCTTGTGCAGAGGGGCACACTGTATGCTCTCTAGTCTTTCTCTTCACAATCTATGTACTCCAGACTGGCCTCAATCTCCAGTTCCTCCCATCTCAGCCTCCCTCATGTTGGGATCATGGTTAGTATTATTACACTCAGCTTTATGTTGGAAACTTAATCCCTAGTACACTAACAAGTATAGACTAACAAGGTAGCCAGTAGAAATTTAAATGTATGCAGGATCACCAGCACAGTCAATGAGGGGGCTGGGAACTGAATATCTTGAAAACAACTGAACCATAACCAAACCACCTTCAACAACTCACTGCTTTAAATGCCTCCATGGTGCACAGGAGACTGACATGAGCAATGCCTGTCTTCTACAAAACCCCTGTCCTAATTAGATATCTGTCTTTCTAATTCCTATTTGCGTAAAGTATCACCTGGACTGTCATCTCCTGTAGAGTTACTGTGGAGTCTACATCATAGTAATCACTAATTAACACACAGACTTCTTAACTTTAGCTGGTACAAGTAGCACTAGCCTTAATTCTTTTTTTCCCAATTCTCTTGGTTTTGGTAGTTATTTGTCAAAGCTGTTGCTGCATCTCTTATCTCAAGCTCTATGCTTCTTAGGCTGGAGGGCATCCCAGAGACTCAGTTGGTAGGGACTCTTTGAATGTTATAGTTATCTTTAGAGTGGATCTTCATGCTCTTTTTATAAAATTTCCAGCAGCTTGCATCCCACATATGAGAAAAACAAAATGCAAAACCTATTTGAATGCCCTATTTTTCCCTTTGCATCATATTAACATTTGTCATAAGATAACTTCAGTGAAAATGTTTTCATTTATTTTATCTATTTCTTTAATTATGTGTTAATTAAAGAAAAATTTAAAATTTAAGACTTGACAGAACCATATCTCAATGTCTTTTTAATTGGAAGCATTGACGTTTGAGGTTGCATCCTGCTGGGAAATTTTTAATTATGTTTCACGCATCTTCATTCTGAATATTCCAGTGGTAATTTGTATTGTTGTTCCTCACTCTCTGCTTCTTTCTCACTCTCACTGTTATTAGAAGATGTTTCATTTATATGTTCAGTCACACAACTCACAATATCTACATGGACCCTTGTCACATGACTTGATGTCACTAACAGGCCGCGAATGCACAACTTGTTGGGTGCATCCAAGAAGGAATTTTTGACTTGACAGCTCCCTGGTGATGAAGAAGCACATCCTCTAAGGGGCTGTTCTGTCACTGTGAGATAGGCCGGTCATAATTAACCAGAGTAGAAATTGACCCAACTCATAAGAATGCAGGTTCCCATTATTGTATCACTGAAAAAGAAAGCTGGATTGTTAAAGACAATAGAACACAAGTAACAGAGATATAGTCATACCTCACTTAGGAAGGGAATGTATACTTCCTACAGAGATCCATGCCTTCCAACTAGACAGCTTCTCTTCATTTAACTTCTTTGGATCTGTGGCTTGTACCATGATTAACTTTTTAAAATATAACAATATCAACTTATAAATGAATATGGACTGGGGGTGAGTAGGGTTAGGAACAGAAAAGATCAGCCAGGGGTGAGACAGATAGATGAAATAAATGGGCATTTAGGGGGTGATCTGAAAACCTATCCCAGTGGAAACTTCCTGGAATCTATAAGGTTGATCGTAGCAAGGACTCCTAGTAATGAAGGTTAGAGAGCATGAACCGACCATCTTCTATAACCAGGCTAGGTTCCCCTTGGTGAGACTGGGGTACCACAAAACTTTCCACCTATAGCTTTTCCTGGCTGCAAGATGTGCTAGGGCGGTGGTGGCTCAAAGCTGTGGGCATGGCCAAAGCTACAAAAGAGAGCCTATGCTCAATATTGCCTGGATGACTAAGATCTGGAAGTTGGATAGCTCAGAAACATTGGGAAGGACCAAACACCACTGATGTAACAAAACAAAACCAAAAGCAATGGGAAAACAACTTTTCCAAAAAGAAAAAAAACTAATGAAAAGATTTCTAATGATACCATGCTATCTATATTCTTAGAGAGACTTCATCCAGCATCTGATAGGAGCAGATACAGAGATCCACAGCCAGACATTAGGCAAAATTTAGGATATCCCACAGAAGATAAAGAGGAAGAATTGTAGGAGTAAGAGGGGTCAAGGACATCAGGAGTATATCAACCACAGAGTCTAATAAGCCAGGCTCATAGGGGCTCATAGAGACTGAATTGGCAACTATGAAGCCTGTTTGGGTCTATGCTAGGCCCTCTGCTTACATGTTCATCTTAGAATTTTTGTTGGACAATGGGAGTATCTCTGACTCTTTGCCTGCTCTGAAGACCCCCACACACATTGGGTTACCTCATCCAGCCTTGATATGAGGTTTGTGCTTACTCACATTGCAACTAGTTACATCACATTTGGTTGATATTCCTGGGAGGCCTGGTCTTTTCTGAAGGGAAGTGGAAGAGCAGTAGATCCTGGGAGAGGAAACATGGGGACCAGGAGGAGAAAGGGGAGAGGAAACTGCAGTTGGGATGCATTATTTGAGAGAAGAATTAAGAAAAATAAAAATAAAAAATTCATAAATGAACATTCTGCTAGGTGTTATTTCTATTATAGTGACATCACAGATATGTTCACAGAAACCAAGATCCTGAAGACAATGAAAAGTGTCTGAGGCTGTTGCCAGCATTCAGTAGTACCCTACAGTTTATAGGAAACTTAGTTTTCAGACACACCAGAAGAGGGCATCAGATCCCATTACAGATGGTTGTGAGTCACCATGTGGTTGCGGGGAACTGAACTCGGGACCTCTGGAAGAGCAGTCAGTGCTCCTAACCGCTGAGCCATCTCTCCAGCCTGAAACTTAGTTTTCTTAGAATTATTATTTTAACACCATAGTTTAGTAAAATCACAAGCTATTGATGTATTTGTTTATTGTCCTATTTGTCATATCACATACATAACAAACTTACCCCCTAGCATTGGGTTATAAATATGTCTCATTACTCTCTGTATTTTCTTGTTAGAGTGACTTTGGGAGATTGAACTCAGTTCCTCATGCTTTCAAGCCAAGAACCTTACCACTGGCACTAAACTGCTTGCTCCCTTATACACACCAGACATTCTGTAGGTGCAGTTGTGTCAGAGTCACCCAGACAGTAAGTAATGTGCTCTGCTATGACACTGCACTGGCACTTACGTTATTAGGTGAGAGGGCATGTTCATTCCTACTCCTTTGATACTTAGCCACCATGGAATGGGCATTCTGTCATTGACCAAAAGCTTATCATGTAACTGTTTCAAGTTTAACAAGAAATCTCAAAAGTGACAAGATATAAGATATCAAGCCCTAACTTCTTTGGAGGCATATATAATTTTTAAACCTACTTTAGTAATTAGTGTACTTAAATATTTTAACCCCTGCTTTAAATAAAACCCCTGTTTATTTAGAAATAGCATTTTTGTAATAAATCCAATTCATATTGTCAGGATATCAGCAGTTTACTTAATATAATTCAGCAGTGGTAGCTTGATCTACCCTTCAACACCATTTCTGAATTAGCAATGGCAGGTCTATTCAGAAGAAACTCTGAGGCTCTTCCCATCAGCCTGAGTTTGTGGAAGTTGTAAGAAGCTGCTGGAATACCATCAGAAGTTCTTGGGCAACTTTTTTTCCCTATGAAGTCATGACAAATGGTGACCAGCAAAGAATGGCAAGGCAAACAAAACCACAAAGCGTGATCAGCTAAGACCAACATCAACAAGGCCCATTGATGACCAGCAAAGAGGGGAAAGGTGAACCAGTACTACAAAGCATAGTCCACTATCTGTTGAGTTAGATTTATAGACTTTTTAAACATCACATGTTCTCTCAAGTATCCACTCTAGCAAAATATCATATGTCCCCTTTTTTAGGCTGCTTACAAAAAATTCCATGTGTCTGTTCTCAGCAAAATATCCCCCCATTTGTCTGCTTCAGCAAAAACATCCTCTCATAATATATTCTCCAGAAAAAAATCACATGACACCACTGAGTTTCCAAAGAAAGCAGGCATTTCCACTTCACTTGTATGCAGTACAGAACTTACTACATAGTATCATACCATACCCAATACCTTTCAGCCCACAGCAGGAGAGCCTCTACCCTCTATATGCTATCTCACTGACTAGCAAAAGCTTTGCAATTATTTAAATGATACTGCACAGTGATGGTGCAGTGAAATTATGCCTATCTGTTAAGATCATAATAGTTTCTCTTCAGTTAAATACTTTCTCAAATAAATTTAGTTATTTCTCTAGAGGCTTCTTACTCCAAGACATGTAAAACCATTAACACTTGCCTTAAATAAAAGGTTATGTGGCATAAATGCCTGTTGCAAAAATCAAGTGATAACACAACCTCTACATGAGTGATCTTAAGACTACTCATGTAGGTTTTTCTAGTATCCACTACTAATAAGAATTATTAGTTTTTAGAGAGTAGAAACAATCCCTTTATTATGGGAAAGATGTAAGGAGACCTCAATGAATGGTGAGTCACTGTGATTTGGGGATATTCAATTTCTGTGTGCTATTTCTATGGGCCACATAGAAAGCACACCCTCCAAACAGACTAGGTGTTGTACATGGAATATCATTTCTGCCAATAAGCTATCAATAACTTTGAACATTGACTTTGATGTGCCAGTGGTGGCATTTCTTTCACACATTTGTACCCTTGTCAGTCTGCATAGTTACATCATTTCTGTAGTAAGCATCCTAAACCATTCAACCTCTCCCTATATGCCAGAATTCTCATGGCCCTCTCTCGAGCCCAATTCTGTGCTATGGTTGTTTGATTGAACCAACTCCTCACAGTCTTCTATGTGATATCTAAAGAGTTCACAACAATATATGGCAGAGCAGTTCTCTGCTTGGAATGTACTAGGTGCATTTGGATTAGTTATAAAAACTAATTATTAGTGATCAATTAATTATGTTTACTTCTCACAAAGCAGACACTGAATTATACCAGAAGCTGGAGTTGCTGTGGAGTAAATGTTCTTCTGTTCAAAAAAGTCTTCAGACCTTTAGAGGGGAAAGTGTACATTTCTCAAAGTGGCTTCCCAGTGAGTAGGCAGCAAGCAAGACAAACCTAATTTTCTCACTGGAATGTTCTATCTATAAAGCATTGTTTAACAATTGTGCTGTAGTTCATGCATTACCAGACCTAAAAGCAAACCTTCCCAGTTAATATCAGAAGAAACAAACACATGAAGCCATTACAGCAGTCATTACTGCGACAGTATATCTTGAAACAGGTTTGTGAAAATAAATTAATAGACTATTGGGCAAAATGTTGGATTGGTCGTAACATCAATATGTTATCTAAGAACCTAGAATTACATTTTTCCACACCAAAGTGAAGATACTAAATATGCTCTTTTTTGGGAAAAAAGAAAAAAGAAAGAAAATGGCCCCTGTAGGCTCATATAATTGCTCATATAATTACATAAAAAGGAGGAGGAGGAGGTGTGGTTTTGTTGGAGAATATGGTTTTTTTTTTTTTTTTTTTGTGGTTTTGTTTTTTTGTTCTTTTGAGAAGACATGGCATTGTTGCAGGAGATATCTCACTAAATTTCAGCTTTGAGGTTTCAAACACCCACCCCAGGACCAGTGTCTATCTCTGCAAGCTGCTTGTGGATAAGAATATAGCACTCAGCTGCTTCTCCAGCATCATGCTTGCTTTCCTTTGACCATCCTCCTACCATAATCATGGTGGGCTAACCATCTGAAGCTGTAAGCAAATCCCCAATTAAATGCTTTCTTTTGAAAGACTTGCCTTGGTCATGGTGTCCCTTTACAGCAGTAGATTAATGACAAAGATACCTATGGTGCTCACCCATGTCCTTCCCATGCTTCTTCAATTTCAATATTGTGCAGAATAATTTAGAACTAACGTTTGAACAACATAATCAATCAGAAAACGTATTACTTAAAAATCCCCCCTTTTCTTTTCTGAGATCTACCAAGTTTATTTAGGTGCTTACAGGAGCCTTTTGAATAGAGCACATGTCTAATAGATATGACCCCCATATAACTGCAATCATCCCTTTTCTTCCTGAGGTAAAAATGAGAGGATTGCTGATGCTTTTGTTTCTAGCTTGGGAATCAGCAAAGCTTAAGCTGTGATAACTCCAGGGGGATGTTTCAACTGCTCCACAGAGAAGGAAGCCTGCATTGGTCTTCCACCTACTGCCTTCCTGACCTCATGCAGATGACAATGCAAATCAGTGGGTTGAAAATTATTGGCAGAGGAGAAGGAAGAAAGGACAATTACTCTGCCTGGGTGGAAACAGACTGTCTGTCACTCAGATTCATTCGTAAGTGGAGCTATTAGGCTGTCCATTTAGCTTGACAATGCTGGCCATGGGTGTGCTGAATTGTCACACTTCTTTGATAAAAATCTGCTGAGCAGAATTTTCTTCTTTGACCTAAAAGTGCTTCCTACCTCACTTGGGTACTGGAGACTAATGGGGCTTCACAATACATGCAGATTTATCTTCTGTGTGGGCCCTGGAAGGGAGCCAGACATGACCCACCATGAGCTGATCAGGCATATGGGAATGAACACAGATAGTCATCCTGAGGAGTGGAAAAAACAAGGTCTTAGAAACACCCTGGTATTCATTCCTTGCACATGTGTCCTAGTCTAATTTTAGTGTTTTTGTGTATTTGTCAAATAAGCAGACCAGGGTTTTACTGTTTTGCATTTTAACTCCTTCATTGATTAATTTATTAATTTATATGGTCTTGGCCAAATCAATTGTCAGTTAGAATGAGTTTATTTATCACTGAGATAGGTCTTCCTCCAAAGTCAGTTGTAAATATGAGGGATGTAGCACAAGAGTCTCCTATAGTCTGCTTAGTACAGAATAAGTGATCAATAAATTTTATGTTCATAAAGTCATATAGTATGGAATACTATATCAGAGACCCCAAAGTTAATGTCCCCCTGATAAATTCTGTCTATGAAAGAGCTATCTGCTCATGAAGACCGTTTTCTAAATGGACTGGACATATGGTTTATCATCTCTAGTTAAACATGGCCTAATGACCACTGAAGTGAGCTCAGGGATGAATGGTAAACATGATAAAGCATCTATGAGGTTAGGCCTTTAATGAGAATGTTAGAACAAAAGGATCTTTAATAGAGACAAGTAAAGATTGTCACCTGACTTAATGAACTTCAAGTATGATTGATGTTCACAACTAAAGGAGTAATGAAAGGTTTGCATTAAAGTGGAAATGCAGCATAGCCTTCTTCAAAGACCTAGCAGACGCTTCCTTTTTTTTATGAAACAAATTTATTTTGTAAAATTGTATACTCAGAAAATTATAATCCAACTGAATTTATCTGAAAACCACATCAAAATGTAACCTATTCATACATATGGCCAATGTGGTGGAAACTCTAAGACTCTAAAATGGTACAGTCTCTTTGTATGTATGTCCGGTATAGTTCCAGGTACTTTAATTTGTAAGGGTACAGATTGACACAGTACACACACACACACACACACACACACACATATATGCACATATGCAAAGAATGTTTTATATGCAAATGTCCAACATGCTGTGGTGTCCCAAGATCAAGAGAACCCAAAGTGAGCTCACAGGCCTGATTTAAAGTATTTTAGCAAATTTCAGGGTAGGTGACTTCTACTTTATTCTGTTGAATCAATCTCTAGGGACACTCCAGAGCCATTACTGGGGTATGCAGGCTAGAAACTGTTGCTAAGGAAGTCTGGAAACTATTGTTGAGGAAGTCAAAAATCTGTTAGCAGACGCTTCCTAAATGCACAGGAGATGACAAAAATTCCTAGTGTCAACAATGAAGAAGAACCTCACCCCCCCATATGTTCTTACCAGGGGCAGGATCTAGATGGAAGTTATTTGGGTAGCTTTGTAATTTCTCTGCCTAGTAGACATTAACAGTTTTACATCTGCTACGGACTACATGAACATTGCCTGTTAATCCAGGGAATACTTCTAATGCTCCAGATAGTATCTGACTTTCTCTATATTGTGTGTGTGAGACCGGGGTTGGGGGGGGGGGATGACAGAGAGAAACAGAGAGAGGGAGGGAGAATGGTGGGGAGAGGGAGAGAGGGAGAAAAAGAGAGTGAGTTAGGAGACAGACTTGACTTGTCTGAAAGCAAGAAACTCTTGTCCAGACTCTCAGAGGAACAAGGCAGAGATGGCTTGATTCTGATTTCTGCCATTCCCAACTTAAGTGACCACAAAGAAGGAGGATCTCTGTGTGCCTTATTGACTAGTCCACCACATTCATTCTGAAGAACAAAAGAAATCATCCATTTGGTTAAATTTAAGCAAAACCAGGGCTTATCAGGTATGGATTAAGTAATCCACAGGATTAAAAAAAAACAGATTAAGATTTTTGTTTGTTTGTTTGTTTGTTGTTTTTGGTTTGGTTTTTGTCTGTCTTTTTTTTTTAATAAGAAACCAGAGTAGTCCACAGAATGACCTTTCTGGTGAGAAACTACTCCAGTTCCACTATTGTTTGACATTTGCAGTGCCATTGGATGGTGGGACATGTCAACAATTACCTCGCATAGGCTTCATGCTCTCAGACCTCTATGAGAACATATTTTAAACCTATGAATACTTCACTTTGGTCTGAGTACCACCATATTTGTGCAGGTAATATCTGTTCTCAACATATATCATGATTAGTATCACATCCCTCAAGGTATGTAAGAACATTGGGTGTCCATCAACTAGAGTGCCAGATGTTCCCTCTAGCATTTTACCCATTTGGCAAAGGCTTGTGTGCAGAGAGTTCCAAATAACTAGCAGACTGCACAAAGAAGAAAGCAAGTCTGCATGAAATAATCCAATCTGAAAGTAACTGTCAAAATCCTGCAGTGAACAGGAAATGAAAAGACCATTTTCTTTAGTCTGTGTCCAAGCGGCCCTCAAGGGTCTGGGGCTATCAGCTTGAGGAACGGTTTCTTAAGAATTTAATATTTCTTCTGTGATAGATATTGCTTGGAAATAATTTATAGCTGTAGGGATGGTGCAGTGTCTCTTTACCTGAGGAACCTGGTGTTCTTAAAAGGCTTTATCATTGTAATGAAAACAAGAGAAAATTGCCACATAACCTTTAAACAACCAAAAATATCATCTTATGGATGGATGGAACATGCTCACTACACAGTGAGCAGCTCTACTATTATTAGAACTTGGCCCCCATAGTCCTAATAGGTAGCATAAGAATGCCCATCAGTGCTTCCCACTGATGATATTGGAAAATTGTAGCACAAAATCCTAGATTTCTGTGTTTACATAGAACAATAACCAGGTCTTTTCACTCCTAGTACCAGTTATATATTAGTTATTTTTCTATTGCTGTGAGAAACACATGACAGAGGCATCTTATAGAAGGATGTGCTTAACTGGGGTCATGGTTTTAGTGTTACAGTCTATGATGGGAGAAGGAGTAAGCAGAGGCATGGTAACAGGAGTGACTGGGAGCTCATATGTTGGGGTAGGAAAGAAGGGAGAGAGATTGAGTGTACTGGGAATTACACTAGTCTTTTTAAAATTAATGCCTGTCTCTAGTGAGACACTGATTCCAATATGGTACCTCCTAATCATTCCCAAACAGTTACAGCAACTGAAGAGCAAATAGTCAAGTATATTAGCCTACCATGACATTCTCACTCAAACCACTTCAACAATAAAACCACTACTTTCTATTACTATATAAGGAGTCATACTGAATGTGGTGGATATACCTTTAATCCCAGCACTCCAGAGGAAGCAGAAAGTGGTGGACTTCTCTGGGTTTGAGGTCAGTCTGAGAAACCCTGTCTTAAACCCACCCCCATTCCAAAATAACATTTTAATTGAGATTGAATGACTTAGATACCAATTAAATCACTTCAACATGTATGGAGTTAGGAAGGTAAACATAGCGTGTTCTGGTGACAGTCCTTATGCACTAGCCTGAAAAAAACACAGAATATAAATTGAAGACTAGATCAATGTATACTTCCTATAAAATATACATTTAATAAGTTACTTGAATGAGCTATTAGGGCTACTCATGCTTACCTACTGAGTTTAGGTATATACCATATATATTCAAGCACAATGCCTATCAGGGGAGAGGCATTATTGTGTTAACTTTGCAATATTTAGCTTGCAAGTATACATAAAATCTGTAATGAAAATACTATTATTAGCCAGGCACGGTGATTTGTGCCAACAGTCCTATCACTTGAGAGGCTGAGGTGGAAGGATCACAGTAATTACAAGTTGAGCGTGGGATGAATAGCAAGTTCCAGACTAGCCAGGAGTACTTAGTAAGACTTTAACAAACAGCAACACCATGATATTCAATTACCACACCAAGATCAAAAAAAATCTTTATGCTATGGAGTCAGTCAAATATAAAGATAATTTCCTAAGAGATATATTTTTATATGAAATACACATTGAGCTGTTTAATTAGTCAAAATGGACAAATGGAAGTAGCCAGGTATTTAGCATGGGGCACATGTAAATAAATACGACAAATAGAAAGTAGAATACTGAGTAGTTAGTTTTTTGTAGTTAAAATATAAGGTAGTAGAGAAAAGAAAATTAGCAAGTGCACATATGTTATATTTATTATAGGAAGATTTTAACATTGGCTTATTTTTTATATAAACTTGAGTTTCTCATAGTTTTTCTCTGAAACTTATCTATGAGAAACACTCCCCCCATTTTTTCTTAAAATAAAATACACTTATGATTAGCAAGTGAAAATAGTACACGCATTAAAGAGGAAAATAAAATGTATTGTTTCATCTACCATGGAGCCGTCATGGAGTTGTGCTCTGAATAAGGATGGATCCCATAGGCTAATCCATAGGTTTGAATGTTAGTCACGGGGGCGGGGCTCACTGTTCAGGATGATTAGAAGGGTTGGGAAGTAAGGCCTTGTTGGAAGAATTGCATAAGTAGAAGTGGGCTTTTAGGTTTCTGAAGCTCTTGCCAAGCCCAGGGTCTCTCTCTGCTTATAATAATGGAGCCCTCAATGGTTCTCCAGTGTCTTCCTGCATGCCACCATGCTTCCTGTTATGATGATAATGTCCTAAACTTCTCAAGTGTTAGCAATTCCCCTCACGTAAAATGCTTATTTTGTAAGACCAACCTTTGGCCATAGTGTCTCTTCCAAGCATAGAACCATGAATAAGACAAGTTAAATATGTTCACATATATATTTGTGCATGTGTATGTTTATCTGTGCATTGTTTCTAGCAGGAGATATAAAAACATATGGATGTGTATAGAGATATATGATTATACATGAAATTGCTACTATATACAATCGCCAATCTTTTTTAACCACTTTTAAATTAAAAGTGTCAGTTTGGGAGCCAGAAGATTACTCAGTAGGTAAATCGCTGTGCTCACATAAGAAAACAGTTTTGATCCCGACCTCTTGTGTAAAGCCTAGGATGATGATGAGTGTAACCCTGGCACAGAACAAGTGGAAACAGAAGGAAACCCAGAGCCTGCTGCTGGTCACCAGCCTAGCTGGGAAGGTCAGTTGTAGGTTCAGGGAGACACCTCTCTCAGACACTAATGTACAGCACTGACAGAGGAAAGTGCCAGCAGTTATTTGTAGCCTTCCACACATTCAGATGAGGGTGAGCACACCTACATACACACATGTACAGAGAGAGGGGAGACAATTTTGTCGAGTGTGTTCTGCAAGTCATCAGATTCACTTATTTTAATAGTACTGAGTATTTTTCAACAAGGTAACTATTTGAATGAACCACAATTTAGTTAGACATTTGGGTTTCATATTCCAAAGTAATGCTGTAATGGTTATGATTTTGTAAGTCGTTCTTAGTACTTAAGAGCTGTGATACCATCATGAGAAGGATATTTCAAGAGCCATTTAAATAAAAAAAGATATACATTAATATTTCTTAGGAAAAATTTTTAAAGTTTTTACAATACCTTAAATTTTGTCATTTGATATTTTTTGTTATTTTTATTTGTCTATCCCTTAAATTTTCTTTTTTTTTTCTTATCAGGAAAGCAATGCCCTTTATTTCCCTCAAATTTCTTAACTAGTTTACCACCATTTTTTGTCCCTACTTCTTGGACTTTGTTTTTTTAACCCCGACCCTAAAATCCACCCAGTGCTACCTTTATGGGTAGTCTCTCTGGGATCACAACTCTGGGGTTGGGGGGAACTACCCATAGGCCCTCAGCTAGGAGCATGGCTTTAATGATTCTATCCATGATAGAATTTTGGCTGGTTTTTATCTGGCTCTTATGAATCCAGTCCTGGCCACTGAATTCACATATGGAATGGGCCTGTCCTGTCCAGCGAAGTGAATGGTTGCACCACCTCTGGCTCTTCTGATACTTGAGTCTTGAACTGAGGAAATATAATACAGAACTGAGCATCTGCTAGATATTAATGGTAGTGATGTTGTCTCTGTTCCTGCTGCTATGATATCCCGGGAAGAACAATGCAAAGACGAAATGATTCATTCAACTAACACACATGCACAGACACCTATCCATACAAAGTATGTACATATACATACATATGTGCATGTATATGTAGGCTCTGACTATGAGATGGTTCAGCAGGTAAAGCTGCTTGCAACTGAACTGGACGACTTAGATCCAAGCCCAAGAACTCAAGTCATGGAAGGAGAGAACTGACTTTCAAAAGTTGTCCTGACTTTCACATATGAGTCATGACATGTACATGTAAACATGCATGCACATACACTCTCACACTATAAAAAATGTAAACAAAATATAATATTAAGGTATAATATGTATGTATATGTTTATGTGTATATATTGTTTTAACACAATATATGAGTATATATATATATATATATATATATATATATATATATATATATATATATATATATATAATCTCCTTAAGCAAATACCTCATAGCTTTGCTGATTTTTAAGCCCTATAAAAATACATTATATACTTTGAAAATGAACATGTTTCCATCCTCTAATTTAACCTTTACTTGTAACATGCATCAAGATTGATCTATGTATAGATGTATCCCTATTATTTTTAGAAAAGAATGCCTATTAATAACTCTAGTTCAAATTACATATTTTAAGGGTTACATGCTTTATCAACCTTGAAAAAGACAAACGTGGCGTTGTTTCTAATTTTTGCCAGTCAACATATAGATTATTTCAAGTTTTTTAATTTTTAGGTAATTTCAAAAATTAATTTCCATGTAGGAGTCTCCATGTACATTCATCGTGGGAGTTTCTTCAGGGTACATGCCAAGAGAGACATTATTGCATAACAGGGGATGGCTATAGCCATTTTTATCAGATAAGGGCAAATTAGTGTCTGGGAGGTTTTCTCATTTGCAGCATTGTGTGAGAGTCAGTTTTCCGTAGATTTTGCTAATACTGGCTGTTGGTCACCCTGTCCACTTTGCACTCTGATATATGTGCACCTGTCCCTTTGTTGATCTGAAATACTCCAACTTGATGAGGAGGATGAACATATTTTAACCTGTTCACTATTCATCTCTTTCCCTCCCATTCCTATTTCCTGCTCATACTTACATTATGCCATTGATATTTTTCAGTGAAGAATAGAATTTTTTAGTTATGCACTTGAATGCCAAATCTCTTGTCCCTTATCCCTTCTCTGTTTTAAGTTTTGGAATATGCTAATGTTATTTCTTTTTTTTTTTCTGCATTTTGCTTCTGCATACCACATCAAAATGATCTCTTATACGGCACCCTAAACTTAGAATGTCACATTTTCTGAATTATATACAAGTCTGTTATGTTTTATTAAGGTGTCTAATGAATCCATGGCTTACTTTTATGGATACTTTCAGGTAAGAACCTGAAATCTTGTTTATCTGTAAGGATAAGCAATAGTCCAGTCTAATTGATCTTCTAAACCCTTTATCATACATCTGTCAATAGCGGTTTTAAACAAATGGTTCAACCTGGTCATGCATGCCTTTTATGTACTTTTCAGTCCTCTTGCCATCTGTGTGCAGTGGTAAGCAGTGTTGTTTTCTACGTTTGAACACGTTTTCCATCCTCTCTGAACAAACTCTTCCCCCTCCTCCTCTTATGAAATTTCTGTTTAGCTTTAACTGAAAAGAAATTCTGTCGACTATGGTGTCCAGACACCCCTACCCCAGAATTCAAAATCGTCACCATGACATGTGAAAATACAAGGAGAAGCCTCTGCATTGGTTGTGAAACTGAGAAACACCCCAAGTGTGGAGTGACAGCAGTCTGACCACATTGTCTCTCCTTTGACTGGAAGAGTAAGCGTAGCAGGAGCATTAAGGGGTGTTTTCAGGATTGGGTGATCTTTTCCCTATGTTCCTGAGGGTCCTTGAGTGAAAGTTTCCTGGGGAAGAGTATATTGTGTCCTCACAATTGGTAATCCTGGAGGATAGCCAGTGTTATCCAACAGTATCTCAGAATCAAAATGTGAGGCTGACCATAGAACTGAAAAGCTGTGTGTTGGCCTGGCTTACAGACATTTTTGAGAATTTACCTGCTTATAGTAATCGGAGCTGCATTCCTCAGGAGAACATAACAAGCAGATTGGAGCGGAAAGAAGAGGGTGGGTTGTGAAAGTTCTATAATTCAGATTTGAGGTGAAGAGAGTTTATAGCAACATTATCTGAAAGGCAACTAACTAGTCACTATACATTCAGGATGATATAAAAATCTTATTTTTTTTTTTCTTTTCATAGTGTCTTCAATACATACAGAATTTTTGGAAAGGATGCGGCACCTTCCACACCTTATAAAACCCAAGATCCTTCACCCAGATCATTTTTTATGCCCCAATGGATTTCACTATAACAGTGAATTTAACGATAGCCTTGTGTTATTTCTCAGCTCTTCCTTAGTGCTGGATCATTTGAGTCTTTCCTATGCCCCTCCCATCCCTCAGCTTGCCTTCCAGAGCATCTGATTTGTGAACGTGTGCTGTGCTTTAGTACCTTGTTTCTTTAAAATGTTTATTAATATCTAGACCAATAATTCCCAGCAGTTCAATTTTATAACATCTGTAATCTCAATAATCTTGGACAACTCTTGCTTGTATCTTTTTATTCTTGTGTACTGAACCCTTGCTCTGCATCTAAAATTCGGCTTTGTCCTACTTATCTCTGCTCAGTTTGTTCTCATCAGCAGCCATTCAGCACTCTTCAGCTATTAAAACTGTTAGATTTAGTTAAGCTACTATATTTTCAAATTCTGTATACACTCTGTCCACAATGAGTTTTCAGATAAGTTTTCTCCTTGAAATGTATTTATGTTCTATACCACAAGCTGTATTTCAGAGAACCAAAACTGAGGGCTGCCCCTTTGCTTCATTTCTTAAATGTAACAAAATATTTAAACTCCTGTTTTCTGCCATTTGTATAAGCAGTTTATCTCCCATAGTGTATGGTCAAGTAGATAGAGCATATAGGCCCTCTGTTTGTGTCATGGTGCAGCTATTGTCAGTAACTGACCTGATATTATCTATTAATTGTAACAGTTTATTGTATGCATATAAGCATGTTCATGAAGCAATGACTTAGCATCAGTATACTTTAAGTACAGCTGGTGATGTCCATTATCCAAGTGTGTGCATTAATATGCAGGTGATAGTGGCCTTTCTACTAATGAAGATATTTCAAACACCTTAACTTGGAAGGGTAATTGTTGGTTTGCTTTTCTTAGTATTTGCAGACCTGTGGGTTCACACTAGCAAATTGCTGTGGTAGATGTTTGTCCTTTGACTTTATGCTTGGTATTTGAAGATTAGGTCACTAAATTTATAAGTTTATGTATTTTTGTTCTTTTTTAGTTTTATTGTTGTTTCATGATTTTCTTTGAGATGGAATTTTGTGTAGCCCAGGCTGACCTTGTATTCAGTATGTAATCAAAGCTAGCCTTGAACCCTAGATCTCTTCCATCTCTTCAAGTACTGGCATTACAGGTATGTATTACCACACCAGGTTTCTTACAAACTGTTTATGTGAACCAGCTTGTTACATCGAGAAGGTGTATCTCATTACAGAGAAGACTGCAGCAACCTTCAGTTTAGATCATCTGCATAGTTCATCTTTTTGTGATGAGTGGAAAAATACTACTCCTGTGACAGATAGAAAATGAACTGTGTGCCCAACTGTGGCCATACTGTGTACATTATCAAGATTTAGACACATTTAACCTACTGTAACTACTGCATATGTGCCATAACTGATATAATATTGTAGAGTATCTTACAATTTTGCTCCGTGTCCTAAGCTTATCATTCATAGAAATGGAGCCATGCTTGTGGAGGATTAATGAAACAATCGCAGCAACCTTTTAATACAGAGCCAGTTAGCTTATAAATATCTCCCTCACTACAAATTGCTCTTTGCCAAGATTGTGTGTTTTCCTCTAAAGTCTCCAAACACATACTCTCTTCTACCAACAGCACCAGACAAAGCTAACCAGGAATCTTGGTTAAGTAAAATCTTGTCTTCAGTAAAATCTACCATAGCTTTGAAAGACTCATGACTTTTGCAAATATACTGCTAGTTCTTCCCAGAACCAAACTCACAAAGTACTTTAAGGCAAATTGCTCATGAGTAAGTGGTATGTGAGTGTGCACACATACATGCATATATATGTACTGTGTCGCTAGGCACACATGTATTTACATCTGTGTATTATTGCATGTCTATACATGCAGGTAATTTTTTGAGGTCTAATCTTTCCCAGACCTACCCTTTTTTTTTTCCCCAAGAACACTGGAGATTTGATACCTGCGTCATGTTATGTCATATTGAGCTTGAATGCTGAAGATGATGTGGGAGGGTGAACTGACACCACCATTAATATTTGCAGCCAAGAGGCCAGGTCTGCATGGGTCTGGGTTTTCAGCAATGCTGTGGCTATACAGAATGTGATGTTTCCAACAAGGCTTTACTCTTCTCCTCTATCTCTCTTTCCATTTCAGGGAGCTTTCAGTTTCTAGGAGACATATACACTGCTTCTGAGTTTGACTATGTACACCCAATTATTTATAAGGTATTCTCAATTTGCTGGTCCACAATGTCAAACAGACTACGGACCAGCTTTTCTGAATTTCTAAACACTTGCCTCATTTAGCCATTCACTTTAGAATTTATGTCTAGTCCGTCAATCATGGTTCTGTTGTACTTTTTCACAGTACTATTTGATCCTCAAGCCTTATTTTTAAATCCCAGAGTCTCCTTAATACAACCTTGATGCATTGAGTACTAGAATGTCACTAGGGTATACCTTTGGTGTTCCTCTCTCCTGGCTCCTTGGAGTGCTGGGCTGAATTCTCAATAGCATATATCCTTTTTCCTTGCCAAAGCTGCCTTGAATTTGTGAGTAACTCATGACTGTTTTCTTTCCCAGCTGGGAAAACACTGAGTCAGTAAGAACTCCATGAGAGTAAGGATTTCATTTGCTGCTTAGAGCAGTTGCTGGAGTGCTCAACAAATACATTCACAGGACTAATTGTTAGCTAGTGTGTTTTCATGGAATGTTCCAAACTAGTATTGTGATGACCATTATAATAATACCTCTTATTTATTAACAGCTTTGAGGTCCCAAGTGAATTCAATATCTATCACCTGCTGTAAACTTGTGTTACCTTCAATCAAGCATTATTATCTTGTGTCCTTGGATGTGAAGGCTGGGCCTCATTGAGGAGACCAACCAGTCAAGTAGGGGTTGGAAGTTAGTGCCTTTTGATCACTAGTAGGTTTACCTCCTCCACCTACATAGTCTGTCCTACCATATGACTGTAGTTTTGTACACAATTAAATAAAGCCATGAGATGCTGTTATACATTTTTATTTTAATCAACCTAATGCCTAAATTTGGGGAGTTCAATGTTCAAGATGCTGACATACACTTTTGTCCTATATTCCTTCTGATCATATGAATTTGGTCATTTTCTTGGCTTTCCTCTACAAAGTATGTATCTATTCTAACTTTACTTTGCTGAGTTCTAATTTGTCTTAAAGTTATCCACTCTCTAGCTCAAAGTAGATTCTGTAGCGCCACCGCTGTCTTTCACTCTTGCTTAGGTTGGGCTCCCTTTCTCTTGCTTCCCTGTGTGTGCCCTTAGGCTGTTACTTGATGCTCCTGGCTCAATTCAGGATAATCCAGGGAGAAGAAGCACAATAAGCCCCCAGCCACACATTTTAGGCAATAAACATTCCAGTCAGTTGTTTGTTCTTCATTTACTCCAAATTTTAATGAGGAGAAATGCTTATTTTAGGTGACTTCCTAGTAAGGTTAGGTTTGTTTCTCTTTCACCTAGAATATTTTTCTGAGATCAAGCATGGTACAAACCATAGCTAAACTCTGATGCTGTCATGGACAGCCATTAATCCACATTCACATTTCTTTTCTGTCATTTCCTGCTAAGACTCTTAGAAGGTTCCCAGAATAGTATCCCGGAAGCCATCATTCAGTTTGAGAGAATTACCTTCTGTCAAATGTAATAAAGTCATCTCCAAGCTACTAATCTATGCATTTATCAAACAGCAGTGTTCTCATGTACCTGTTACCAGAGGAACAGTTTACAAGACAAACCTATTGAACCTTTCTGTAGTTTCTCCTTGTTCAGAGCACAATGTGCAAACATAGCTAAATTTAAGTTGATTTATAAACTGGTCTCATTGTGACTTTTGTCCTCATTGCTCCTCCCCTCATTCGTCCATGCACTACACCTACTACACCTATACAAAGTATTTCCGTGCTCCCTGACTATTCTACATCTTATAACACACCCTCATTTTTGTCTCTCTCTTTTTAAACATATGCTATCTAAGTACCTCTAATTCTCCTGCTAAACTTATAGCTTCTTTTCAGGACTCACCTAAGGAATTTACTTAAACAATCACTGTAATCTCATGTTCTCCAAGTTAATGTTTATACTATTTTAGTTATTTGTGTATTTCTTCTCTGCCAGCCCATAGAATCTCAGACACAGAGACCATGATTTTTTTTCCCCCATGAATCTTTTCTTCTGATTCCTGGCTCTGAATGCCCTCTCAACAAATGATTGATGGATGGATGAGAGTTAGCTTTCCAAGATTTTTTCCCCCTGATATGCAATCAAGATCCCACAAACATCTGCTCAGTCGACTACGCCAGGATCTCATAATGTGAGCATCCTGATATGAGGAGACGGGCTGAACACTAATGAAAAAGTCATGCTGTGAGTTTGTTAAAAATGCATTTTCATAAGTTATTTGTGCCTTATAAAATAATCATGTTCTATGAAGGTCAGCACCCAAAAGTGGGTTGGATTGTTAACCTTTAAAGAATTTTCAATGTGACCACAATTTGCTCAACCTATGAGTCTATTCAGACATTCTCAAAACACCTAGAAAACCTGATAATGGTGGTGAAGAATGCCCACGAGCTCCTGCTCATCAAATGTCACTCCAGGAGATCCAACACTCCCTTAGCTTACCATCCAGCAAAGCCATGACACTCAACCCTAGCCATTGTGATGTGCTCATGACTTTGCTAAAGACACTAAGAAACAATATTGTAAGGTGCACATTATAAGAACTACCACTATTATGAGGTAGAAACTTCCTTCTAAGATTATCAGAGAGGACCTGGAGTAAATGGCTTTCACACTAACATTGGGACTTACATTTTCTCGTCTAATAACAAGAACCATGCTAAAGAATTAAAAATGACTGTAAAGCTTATAAAGTAATAATTATTACCTCAAAAGATTTATCAATTTTCAATTCTTTAAGTCCCAAAACCCTAGAGGTGAATATCAGAACAACCCTCATGTGTCACAGGTAGTGACCTTGTACTCCCCTGCCCTGGAAAGAGAGCATGCTCAGTATATGCTTGCTAAGTAATTGCCATGGCTTAGTGCCACAGTCAGAGACACCACAGACCTTCTCCTCTTTTTCTCCTAGAAGGCCCTAGGCTGTTTTTCACTGTGCATCTGTCATTCTCACTTGCTAAAAAGAAGAGATAAATATGTAAAGGCTAGCCATAACTCATCATGCACTAAACACATTATTTCTAGGCTATCTATCAGGTCTCTCTGTATTTTTAACCTTCAGTCTACCTGTTCAACCTGATATCAAAACTTTGTAAATTAAAGTTCAGCCTCACACTATAATGAGAATCAGATACTTAAGACCACATTTGTGCAGGAGCAGAATCAGGATTCAGACTCGATACTTTAAATTCAGTACATGAAATTGAAATGTGTGGACAGTCAGTAACAAAACACAATTTGAGCTAAAAGCTGTTCTAGCATTGGGAAGCATGTGGTTGCACAGGACATTCAGAGTGCCCTCAAACAGTCATGGTCAGACAAGTCTTGCTCTGGCATATTATAGACAAACTATTAAATGTGGTAACTGCAAAGAAAATCTTAAACTTGCAGAAGTGCTAAGTCACAATAACAATACCGCTAGGTGATTGACAGTAGATTTATCAGCATGGATATTATAAACCAGAAGGAAACAGAATGACATATACCAAAATCTGAAAGAAGATAATTGTAATCAAAGGATATTATACCCAGCAAAGCCATTCTTTGAAGATGAAGGAGAAAGACTTTTCAAGATATGTAGACCCTAAAAGAACTTACCACCAGAACAGCTTTATAGAAGATGTTTAAGACAGTCTCACATCCAGAATAGAAAAAAATATAAATATGATTATTACAACACAATTAATTTAAAAATAACTAGTAAAAGATACACAAGAGAGAAACAGAAAAGAATCAAGCCTGGCCCATATAGTAAAGCCACAAAGATAAACAACAAGACAGGAAGACTAAAAAAAAACAATATTAAAATAAACAAAGAATTTAATAGAATGACAAGAACCATTCATTATATATCTCTCATAACATTAAATATAAATGGATTCAATATGCCAAATAAAAAGATATAAACTATTTTATGAGTTAGTTATTTTTCTCATTTACACATCCAAATAAATTCACAATAAGCAATGGGAAGAAGGGAGGGGAGACTTATCCTGACACATAGTCTAAGGAGATGCATTTCATTGTGGTGGAGAAGGCATAGCAATGAGCATTTTCTGTGGTGATGTCTTGTTTCTGTGAGATGACTTGTTTACATATCAAAAGATCAAGAGGCAGACAGCTATGGCCAGAATTAGGCCTAGGCTATAAGCACAATGACATACCTAAAGGTCTATACTGCCAGCAAGGCCCAATCTAAAAGTTTTCCAGCATCCCAAATAGTAAGTACCAGCTACTGAGGATCAACTTCTCGATCACATGGGCCTGTAGAGGACATTGCATTTGCAAACCACAATGCCAACTGAATGGCTATGAATTCAAGACCTAGTGATTTGTTGTCTGTAAGAAATTCTCTTCTATATTAAACACACGGAGATATAAACTGAAAGAGTGAAAAATCACTTGCCTTACCAAAAGCAACACAGAGAAAGTAGCAAATCAGACAAAATGGAATTAAGAACAAGAACTGTAAAATTAAATACAGGACACTCCTTTTGTGTTTCTGCTCCCTCACCATTTCCCCTTCTAATAAGAAATGCATTTCAAATAATGTTTGCATTTATATTGTATTATGCTCTGTAGAATGCTAATCTGAAAATTCAGTGTGATGTTGAGGTTTTAGCCCTGTGAACATGCATACTCAAAACTCAGAATTTTTAAGTACATGTAAGTAGAACTTGAATATCTTATAAATATAAAATGTTGATACTTATAAAATATTCTTGAAGACAGATGAACTGCTCCTCAGTTTTACTTAACTTCATTCATAAAATGTGTTGTGAAAGTTCAGTATCAGTTACATATTTGTATTTATTGAGTATATATTGATAACATTCTGAAAGTATATTTTTAAGGATTATTTTATGTGTATACCTTTTTGTTGACATGTATGTCTGTATACCACATGTGTGCCTCATGCTCAAGGAATCCAGTAGAGAATATTTGATCTCCTAGAACTGGAATTACACACATAGTTCTGAGCTTACACTTGAGTATTGAGTACCAATCCTGGGTACTTGGTAAGGTCAACAAATGTTTGCAATTGTTACAGCCTCTCAGAATTGTCTTTTAAAATGCCATGGACTTGTTACTTCTATATTAGAAATTAAAGAATAAGTGAATAGTAGGCAATACACCCATGATGTTCTTTAATAACACAGAAGAAAACATTCAAGTCATCTCAACTGGAAAACAAATTAACTTAGTTGCTAAGGTATGTTTTTCTAACAGTCTGACAGAGAAGACCACCATCAAAACCCTGTAGCTGCTATCACATTTGTGTGGTCAACCCATGACGTCTTTAGAGAGCCTGGATGCTAATAACTAAACTGCAGTCCCTTGAAAGAGCAGCAAGAACTTTTCAGGAACCTCTCTCTTCAGCCTTCATAGGAAATTTAGGTAAAAATGACATGGGGATTCCAATTCACACTCAATGTGGTGACAAATACTAGAGTTTTTAAAAAATATATCAAATTTTAATAAGATCTAGAGCAACAGAAATTAAAATGTGTAAGGTTTTAACTGGGGCACTAAATGAGATGCATTTCAAGGAGTACTTGCTGATTGATTCTAGGTCCAATCCAACATATTCTTGGACCCAACTCCTCTATTTTAATGAGACTGTTGAGAAACTCTGTACATCCAGAAAGAACACTGAACAGCCTTAGTCACAACCTTTGTGTATGCACATGCCTATTTATCTGTCTGTGTGTGTGCGTGTTGTGATATATATGTGTATATTCCCCATAATAAACACAATTTTGCATCTTTGCTTTATACTAAACATCAGCATCTTCTCTTGCAATGAATTAATCCTCAAAATATCTGATTAAATAATACACGGCATCATACAGATAAACCATAGTTTATTTAACTGAAGTTATTTTATTACTGAAATACATTGAGACAATAAATTATAAACCTGGTTAATTCTAGAAAGTTATAACCATTCAGGTTAACATTGGGTCTTCAGCTGTATTAATAGTGAATAATCTGTTTAGCTAGCTACAGTTAAAATGTATAGCTCTATTTGTACTTTATATTTTATGTTATTATGGATTATTAAACATTTCAGGAAAATGTGAACTGTATGTAAATATGAACAAGAAAGAATTACTAGTCTTCTCATGGCTCTTTGCTGGAGTAATCCTAATGATGAATATATTGGTAAAATTAGTCTTTTATTTATCAGGAGAGGTGGCAGGTGAATGTAGGCAGTGATCCCAGGTAAAAGTGACATTCTCATTGAAAAGCTTGGGAACCAGAGGCTAATTAACATTTTGGTATTTTTATTGAATGACAAGTCCCATCATCCCTTCAGGTATACTCTAGGAGGACTCTAGGTATTTTTGTAGTGTTAGTAAATGCATGGCTAGCTATGTCTTGTTTGCAATTATAGATCATAAACTCTAATAGATGCCTTTTAGAAGCTGTATTTATAAATGTGCAGAGGACAGTGGCTGCATTCCATAAACATCATAAATAACCATGCAGCAGTGGCGTGCAGAATCCAAATGCAATTTAGATCTGCTCTGTGGAATTGGTAAAGTGTTTTCTTAAAGCAGAGCAGGGCAAATTCCTATTTCTGCCCTTCAGTTGAATTGTGTAAAAAGATGAAGAAAAGCCCTGTTGAAACCCACTTTCTGTTCTTTAACCTATGAAGATGTTCTCTGACTGTGTTAAAACATGAGCTTTTGCTGTGGGCCATGCCTCGGCACAGTTTTAGGGGACATATTGCAAACCTATTGTCTGTACCCAAATCTTTCCAATGTCATGATCTAATGTGGCAGGATGTATGACATGTGTGGTATGAATTTTTGGAGCATGAGAAAGTATATTTATGGTTGTGGGTCACCTTCAACCCCATTATTTCCCATATTGAGCTCTTAAGTACTCTCAGGAACTTCTTACTCATTTCCCACCTATGTTCTATAGTAACTGTGCTTTATGCTTCCTTTTTATTATCTGCCCTTGATAAAAATATTCATTTTTGTATAATCTCTGAGATGGTACCACTAGGCTATTTTCTCCTGCTTTTAAGAATACATTTAATTCAATGTGCCTTTGTTATCCATGATTGGATTGGTAATAGTTTTAGAATATGGAAATGCCCAATCGTGCTGTATATATTTCCTCCTTCCAGCTGTGTAAGTTTCATAAGTTAGATGTGCCTCTATCTTTTCATCTACAGTTGTATAAAATAATGATAAATAAATACTTAATATCTCTATGACTCGGACATTGAGGAAACAGAGTCTCTACAACTGTTAATAATAATCACAACGTTAGGTGTAACAGTTTCTTTTTTCTGCTAACCACTCAGTATGGCTTCCTGCAACTTTTTTATCTTTATTTCTGTTCTAGTGTGAGGTATGATTTAGCTTAATTTATCACCTTGAGCTAAGGCAAAGCCTTTCCCTGGAAGATACAGCAATGAACACAGACACAGTCTCAGCCCGAACAAGGCCCCCATTCTAAAGACAGGAAAGGTCACAGTCATGTGGTTGGGACTGTATAGCACACTAGCAGGAGCTATGAAGAAAAACATTGCAAAGCAGAGCAAAGATGAAGCTATCCTAAGACTGGTTGTCCAGAGAAGTCTGAGATTATGGAACTTGAGATGAAGAGTGTATAGTGAAAGGACATGGCTGTGTCTATGGAGTGTGAACAAAGGCTCCAACTATCGTGACAGATCTAAGTAGGTATGACTATGCCAGTATGAACTTTATACCTTAGTGACACTAAAGTTCATTCCAAAACTCCTGTTAGAATCCAGATAGGAAAGGCACTGGTATTGGACAAAATACCATATTGTATGAAACACAAAGCTATAATATACTGAGGTAAAATATTATTTGGAGAGACCCAGGTGAGCCATCACCAGAATGTAACTCCATCTAAACTTTGTGTCCTCTTTGGTGTTACCTTGTGGTCATTGTCCTCGGGATTCAGAAGTATCTATCCTAGCAAGCTGATGACTACTTGCAGGAAGCACTCCCAGAACCGTGAGCTAAGAATATAGGTCACTGTAGACACACTGTCATTCTCAGGGACAGTCTGCCTCCTGGTTAATGCAAACCTTGCCTTTCTTTTTGTCACTGCCACCTCAAAGGCATGTTAGCACTTTCTGCTCAAGAATAAGAGATAACCATAAAATGAGAGAAAGCAATTGACCTCATTCCATGGGGAAGTTGTCACTCAAGCATTCTCTTGCACACTCCATCATTAAAAATAGAAAAATAAAAAAGCAACATAAACACCCTATAAAAAAGAGAATAATGTTGCAACTTTAGATTTATATTCAGTGCAATTGATAAGTAAGAATATCACAAACCAATCCATTATTTTAATTTTGCATATGTCTTATTTTTATTATGAAATATGAACTCCATAGAGGTAGAAGCTATCTTAATTAGTCTTATACACGTAAGATTTCTGGGAGCAAAAGAAAATTTGTGTTAATCTACTAGCTTTTGTCAGTATGTACTTTATTTGATAGATATTTATTGAGCAAGGTTTAATTATCTTTTTATTGCTCATCATATACTTAGGTAGTTTTGCATGAATGTACGCACCTGCATGTGCATGCGTGTGTGAATGTAGGTGCACATGTGTATGACTGTGTTATGGGTCAATCTCAGGTAGTCTTCCTCAAGACTGCTGTCTTGTATTTTTGAAATGGAAACTCACTGTTTCTAAACTGAAACTCAATTACTCACCCAATCTCCATGGACAAAGTGTTCCAGGAATCTGCCTATGCCCATCTCTCATGTGGCACATGTCTAGTTTGTATGTGAGATAAGGAGGTTTATTCTGGGTATTGAATTTGGTCTTCTTGTTTGCAAGGCAAGAACTTTATCAATTAGCTGTCTCCCCAGCCCAGGATTTGTTATCTTTAGGTTGAAGTCAAGGAAAACCAGAATCAAAAATATAAAAGCAGTAAGTGATAGATCTGAGAATAGATCCACATACTCTCTCAAAATCAAACCCATATCACTAGAAAAAGCAATTTGAATAGATAGAAGACAGCAAAATCTATTTACAGGCCACACCCTACCTTCAAGTTCCCAAACATAGCATATTGCCTGCAATGTTGCTACTGCTTCAGAGGTTGATTGACAGGGTATATATAACAAATAGTTCTTGTCATTTTAGGAGAAGAAAATTATTTTAATAGTAACTGTTTGTCTAATCAAAAGAAGCATTCAATCTGATTGGACACTAATTTATTCTCAAGCAGTTAGACCACTATTAGTTAAAATCTGGGACCCCAGGCAGCCCCACTTCAGTTTTATAGAAGAAGTATTTGCCAATGACAATCAGCCTATTCCTGCTGTTCAATTAGGTTTTGATTTGTAATTCCCAACCCTCTAGCACAATTTTACTCAGTGAATTGTAGTCAACACCATAGGGAAAATTAAATGCCTGTGAAATAATATTTGAGTAATCAAAAGGGAAGTTAAATGCAAACTGTTCCCCATAGTTAGAGTATTAGATTTTATCCAGAAGTAATATGGAGTTGAGCTCTTATAGAGAAATTTTTTTCTATGAGTATGTCTAGGTTTGTACATGTGTGAGAATGCATCATTCATGGTTTTTACATTTGTGAGTGTGTGTGTGTGTGTGTGTGTGTGTGTGTGTGTGTGTGTGTGTGTGCACGTGCTTGTGTGTATGAACATCACATAGATGTAATGCCTTGGTGGTCAGAACACAGAATTGAATGCCCTGTAGCTTGAATTGTACAATGAGGCACCATGCGGTGAACTGAATCCCTGTCCTTTGGAAGAGTGGCACATACTCTTACCTGCTGATCTCTTGATCACTCTCAATCACGATTAGTGACTGAATAACAAAACTTATGTGAGTCTCCCAGAGCATCATGAATCGACATTTCTGTTTCTACTACTCTACTAGAAGGAGTGTATCTTTTCCAACCTTACAAAATGTAGGTAGACTTACAAAGACTGGAAAGGGAGCAGAGACAATGGAGAAGAGGATATAATGTGATTAAGCCAGACTAGGAAGGACTGAGATGTGTGATAAGAAGGCTGCTCAGTATGGCTTAACTCAGAGCTCAATAATCAACTGTGGATTATTTCTCTTTATATATTATGATGATGCAGTTATCAATCTCTCTAATGACAAGATCAAGATAATATCTGGTAAAGGGTGGGGCCAAAGTTCAAACTTTGCTGGAATTGAATCCAGAACCCATGCTAGACCTTGGACTCCCTCGGTGAGTGTGCAAAGTGTTGAAGCCATGAATAGTGATGCCCTTGTGCACCCCTAGCCACAAGGACACCCCGTCCAGGACTGAACACAGTGATCTTGGGTTAAAGTCATACAATTTCTTATTAGTAACCTGAATAAAGTAATCTGAAATAAGTACATAAGCCTTTGCTAAAATATTAATTTTAGTGAAATACTCATCACAAATGGTTTTTATTGTAAATGATTGTTCTGACAATGATGCTTGGATAACACAGAAAATATTATATGATTAAAAGTGAGCTGTTCTGAATCAATTAATCAGGTCCCATCATTTTGCAAATTCTAAAGGTAATACATTAGAGATATCAGTTTTATTAGTCTACAGGATAAAATTTAATTAGCATTACTAATTAAGTTGATAATTAAATTAAACTTTTATGTACATTTATTATATAAAATGACTTGTAATGAAGCCACATTTCTACAAATTGCTATAATAGAAAAGGGTTAGACAGAGAATGTTTGCAAGTTTATTTCCTTGTTAAAGCTAAAGTAAAGATCACAACCTTAACCAAAGAAGAGCGAGATGTGCCAGTATAGGCTGCCCCACAGTGGAGGTTCAGATGTCATTTAAAGGAGGCATGTTTCTCCTCACTCACTGTTGCTATATTTGCAGTCAAGTGGTGTGTTGTCAGATCTCTCTGTTTGTCTTCCTCTCTGTTTCTGTCTGCCTTTGTCTCTGTCCCTCTGTGCCTGTGTCTGTCTGTCTGTCTGTCTGTCTCTCTCTCTCTATATATATATATATATATATATATATGTGTGTGTGTGTGTGTGTGTGTGTGTGTGTGTGTGTGTGTGTATACTCATGCATGCATACATATACATACATACATATATCCTCCCTATTTTGAATCTTGGTTTCTCCCAAGAACACAGTTTCTGTACAATATCTTCAGGTTCTTCAAACTTCCACAACATAACTTTAGGGGAAATAAGGACTTAAAGATCCAGAAACAGCAACAAAATTAGGTCTTTGGAAATAACACCTCCACAATCCATGCCAACACGAATTGTTCCTGATTAATCTCTCTACATTTAGACATCCTTACACAGGTGTCCTCATGGAGCCCACAGATATCTTCCTGTGCCTGTGGGTGCTGAGCTTCTACTTCATTCTGAAAGTCTGTCTGTGGTACAAGCAAGGGAAGCAGAGAGGGAAATAGCACAGAATGCTACTGAGACAGAAAGTGGGAGTGCAGTTGGGATGCAGGGGTTGCCCTATAAAATATCTCACTGCAGGTTTCTGATTTCCTGTCTTCTTTCTCTTATGTATTTAAATTCCTGGAGAAGTAACTATTTAGTCCATGGCAAATGAACCCTGAGATTGAAGGGGGAAGCACCTACCTAGGCTCCAAGAGCTCACCTGGCCTCCCACAGTTTTATCTCTGGGCCTTGTTCACATTATATTTTAAAAATTATTTCTTTAATTTTGAAAGCATAAAATATTACATAATTGCCACAAACCCTCCTATACACCCACCCTTGCTCTTTTTCAAATTCCTGACCTGGATATTTCCAAATAGATAAATACAGCCTACCCAATCTGTATAATGTTATTTGTAGGTATGTTTCCAGGGAAGACCATTTGGTATTGGATAACTAACCATACCTTAGGGGAAAACTATTTCTCTTGTTCTCAGCTTTCCTTAGCTGCCCTAGTTCTTTGCAAAAGGTTGAGTTGTGAGCCAGCCCCTATGCAAGCTAACAATTTGACAAGTCTATTGGTGCAATCCTTGACATTTACATTGGAAGGGAGAATTTCAGTTCAGCAGTGCTTAATTCCCTTGTGGGTTAGATCTGAACAGATCTTGGATGAGAAAACACACTGCCTATAGGTCCAGACAGTATCTGCTAAAATGGATCTGACTGCCTGCCCTCCCTTCATGACAGGCCTCATCTAAAACAGTTGTTTAGGGACCCCATGATCTGACTTTGATATCAATGGTTGAGCCTTATCTGGAGACTGTGAGCAGAAAATTGGCACCTGCAATTTGGTTCACTACAGTTTAGAGAGGGAAGCAATCAAAGTTCTACTGATCTGAAGAGCAGCTAGCTTCCTGCAGAGCCAGCTCTGGAAAGCTTCTTGGCAGTCCTATAGTTTTTTTCAGGATTCTTGGCCTGACATGTTCCCCAAGGAAGAATATATAACTATGTGTGCCTCCCTTCAAACTCTGTGAGGTTCTCCAGCGTAGAGGGCACGTGCATGGTCACTTCTGATTTTACAGGAGAATGAAATAGAAAAAAAAATTAACATTGCCTAGTAAAGGAAAATGGATATATTTCACTAGATAAACCCACCTGTTTTTCTTATGGAAAAAAATCACACCCACAGAATGTAATTCTCAGAATAGGGCAGTGACCAGCACTCCTCAGTCTTGCAAGGAGGACTAACCCTTTATTTAACAGACATGGTCTTCCTTTTTCTTACTTGTATTTTGCCAAGTCCCCTGGAATGTGTTAGGGGATAAATGTCCTGTATGTAAAAGTTACAAAGACTCTTTTCCACTTACACCTTAATATGTCTAGTTTTTTCACTCTTCTACTCTTTAGATTAAACTGTCCATCCAGTCTTAAGCTAATTACTTTTTCTCTTGTAGTCCTTCATTTTACTTCATGTGAATGAATGGTTAGTGGGTTCAGTTTGCCAAAGAAAAAGGGATATATGTTTGATGAAAATATATTTCATGCATCCTACACTATGTGGTAACAGTGGATAAAAATAACTGTGATAGCAAAATTTAACCAGTGAACCTTCAACTGCTGTGGGAGCCACTTGAGACTCCACATTTTCTGGTGATATTTTCTGGATCTGGATCCTACCTGTGCCGTGTATAATACAGTGGTGAACTCAGGCACTTGAAAGAAGCTGTTGGTTCTACAGAGGTATCACCAAAAGTACTTACTCATCTCTGTTCCATCCCACTTCCTGTAGCCTAAACCTGAGGAACCTATCTTTAGTGTTTCTCATGGTGTGTGGTTAAGGGGATCCAAGAGGAAGTAACAGTCTGCCTCAAGGTATTTTTCAAATTACTTGGTTCTAGTTTAGCCTTGCCATGCCCCTGTGGTGGGTTATGGCCAACCTTAGTTCTCAATCCCTTTGAGCTGTATCACTCTTATAAATACATTTAAAGCAGAGATATCTGAAATTCTGCATAGCTGCACCCCAGCACAAGAGTCCTTCACCCTCTTCCAAGAGTGACTCTTTTTCTCTTTGGTGAGTTTTAAACAAAATTGAGAAAGCTAGACACTTATTTCATCCTTACAAAATCACAAATTATAAAGCTTTTCTGATTTTGACAAATCAAGCCTTTTACTTTTTCACCCCCTCAAAATAACATTTTCATTATGATGGTAACTTGTCTTAACACTGAACTACATAAAAGGATTTTTCTCTGGGCATAATCCACTGGTGACATATACTGCAGTGCTTTCTAAAACTCCTGACTTAAATTCTTCATTTTTCCAGGGGTGAAGAGGAGAGGCTGAAGCCTCTCTGTTTTGTTTGGAGGTAAATTATCTTATTTATCATGTCTGCATAAATACCACCAAGATGAATAATTCAAGCTATTGGAATAATCAAAGTAAAAAATGTGGACTTGTCCTTAAAGAGACGGGTTTAGCATCTTGCCTGAATAAATTAAAAGAGAGGTGTGTCCCTCCCCTAAAATAAGAAAATAAAGCATCTCGTGGGACAGGTTCACTATCATCTCACCCAAGGATGTGGAAGTTGATAAAGAAACCCAGACAGACTTTTATCATTGCTGTGATATAATTCTTCACAGCTGTTTTATCCACAGTTTAAGGGTACAGTCTTAAAGGGAAAGGCATGGAGGTAGGAATGTGAGGCAGCTGATCATAGTGTATTTCCTACAGTCAGGAAGCAGGGAGGTAGGGAGGGGGAAGAGAGAGAGAGAGATAGAGGGGGGGAAGGAGGGAGGGAGAAGAAGGAGGGAGGAAGGGAGGGAGGAAGGGAGGGAGGGAGGGAGAGAGGGAGAGAGAGAAACAGAAACAGAGAAGGAGGTTACTCCTCAGCTGGCTTTTTCTTTCTATTCAAGTCATAGGGTGGTGCTGCCAACATTTAGCTTGGCTCTTCCTAACTCAATTAATCCAGTCTAGAAACTCCCTCCCAGGCATGTATAGAATTCATCTCCAAGGTGACTCTAGATACTGAGAAGTTGAGGATAATATATATTAGTCATCACACTCAGCATTAAATGTAACAGTACAAAGGAAAGCAAAACACAACCATGCTCAGATCTGTAGTTTGACTGAGAGGCAGCATGGACTGTAAAGAGGGACAGTGGCTTATGAAATTTGGGGATCAGAAAAAAAAGTGGTTGCAGACTCAGAGCGCAAACTGAGCTATGCAAACAATATGATCTGCTTCTGGCTTGTTTTCTTATTCCATTAAATGGAAATAAGAATGGTAAGAAATGATAGTCTTTACTTGGCTTTGATATCATGAAATTTTACAATATGCAGCTCAAGGTTAGAGTCAGCAATTCAGTAGTGTCAAAGAGGTAATTCTGTGCCTTCTTTGATTAGGCTTTATCCCGTGGTATAAGATGACTGTGTCACTAGACATCATAGCCTTCATTCAGCTGGAGAAACAGTAAATATGTCAGCATTCTCTTAATATTCCACGAAAGACAACTCTGCATCTTATGCCATAGCCTCTCCTGTCTCTCATTGGCTAGAACCTGCTACACGTCACTATCTAGACAAATGACTAGGAAAAGGAGCAACAGCTTCATTCCAAAGTATGGTCCCCAGGATAATCCAGAGAAGCTTAACAAAATACAGGTAGACAGCCGTATCCCAAGAATCTCTTCTTTGGTAGTTGTGGCTTGATTATATTAATTTATATTATATTTTTGATGATGCTCTTTCTATCAAAACTTAACAAATTAAGAGAAGTCAGTCTAAAATTCCAGATTTGTGTCAATACTGTTACTAATCTTTCTGATTGGTTTGAAAATAAAAAATGTTGGCCCAAGACCACTAGAAATTACTTCATGAAGTGTTTCTGGCTTGTAGCCATGCTGATATGATGATGACTTTAATTGAAATCTGGAATAAAGCCAAAATTCTGCAAATAGTAGCAGCTAATATTGATTCCACAAGATCTACTGCCCCTGTGCCTTTTTTTTTTTTTTTTTTTTTTTTTTTTTTTTTTGGAGATAGCTCTTTTTCCTCTAAGAGGAAAAACACTAAGTACAGAGAGGTTGGCACTTGCAGTTGGAAGACAACAAGAAACCATGGAAACACTCAACACTCAAATGGTCAGGGTGATCACCCTCCACTTTTGAAGCCAGATATTTTATTGTCTTTTATTCAGCCTTATTCATTGGAGTGAAACGTTTTTCTAGTCTAGCTCATGGAATCAAGCATAATATCTCTCCTCCTTGTCCAGCAGCATAGACGATCACCTTTAGTCTTGTTTCTTCAAGTTCCTCAATTAGCATTCCACTGAGTATTTGAGTTGTGTTCTCTGTGTAGGATGTCAGTGTTCTAATTTTCCACTTTGGTCTCAGCAAGCTTTACTTTCCCTGTCTTCTCAGGCTCTCTACTTGATATTCTCAGACCCAGGTTTACATTCATGCCCTGCTGAAATGGGCAGCTCGAGCAACTGTGCCTCTTACTCAGTGTTAAGGCACTCATACTTGAAAACCACCCACCCATCATATATAACAGTTTGCTTTGTTATTTCCTGCAGCTGAGATGATGTATACACTTCTTTGTTATTCTACCTTAGTTGATATAATTTCATTGTTCATCTCAGTATTTTTTTCTGTAAGTCCTTAATATTTTTTCAATATTTCTTTAAAGTTTTGATAAGTGTAACTTCTAGGTAGGAGTGTCTTTGATTCCTTCTATCTATTTCTTGTAGGTAAATCGTTTTTTTCCTTTATCTTCCTCTCTTTAGTAATTTATTAGTATGCATTGAAATTGTGTCAGCCATTTATAGAAGCAGAAATTCCACCTGAAGGGTTTCTTTTCATTACAATAGGCAGTTAATTTCCCCAAATCAAAGCTCAAAGTTCTGCTTCCTCTTTCAGCTCATTTACACCAGGAAAGCTGATAACAATGGGTCCAGTCTGCTTAAGGTTAGCAAAGAGCCTTATCTGTGGGAGGTGCCAAAATGAAAAGTGTGGGAGACTGTGGGGTGTGGTTATGAATGTGAGCTGTGGATTCAAACAGAGCTCCGTTTAGTCCACATTTTAGTGCCATCCAGATACTGTACCACTGCAATACTGTCACACATGTATGTGTCCAACTTCAAATCCTCCAGAAAGCATCCTGCAGATCAAATAGTCCTAAACATAAAGTACTTGTCAGAAAACCTTAAACATCCTGAATTATTAATAAGCTCAGGCTTGCCTCTCTTTGATATAAAAACAATTTCAAGAAATACAACATATCATAAAACCGAATTGATATTGGAACTAAATGGAGTAATAGAGCTGTTAGAAATTATAGAATTCAGAGATGAGAAAAGATTACTTGAATTAAAACCAGTGCTTGGCTTTTAAGTTAGAAACAATTATTTGCAGGAAATGAAATTGGTTGTAAAATTTATGTACTTAAATCAACACTCCACAGAGTAGTTTTATAGTAAAAGCCTTTGATTATTACAGACAAATAGTAGTAGTAAAATTCAGATTGCCTGTTCATACTGTGAACAGGTAATTTGTATAAAGAAGACCTTTGTCATTACTAGATTACTGTGACACAAAGAGGAACAAAAGTCAGAATTTTCAGCAAAAATTCAGTTTATAAGACCTTCAGTGTCCACAGTGGTAACACCCTATATGTCTAAACAGCAGGAATGAACAGCTCTCTATGTAACTTAAATTTCATCAGTAGGTGGTCCCCTTGTTTGACTGGAAGGACCTTCACAGAGTTCTAGTGTTCAGCAGAGTAGTAGATGACAAATTTTGTTCAGTTTAATCTTTGCTTTTTATACAAATGAAAGAATTAATGTATTGACCTAGAAGGTATAGCTGACTTAAGCTGACTCAGTTCAAGTTAATTGTCTCTAGGGTATGGGTTTTGAGAATAGTGTGTGATCAATATAGCAACAACTGAATTAAAACAGTTAAGAAAGGGTGGTGTAACAGGGGTGTAGTCCCATGCTGTGTAGTGGATCAATTATCACATGAGTCTGTTTAGTTTGTCTTGATTTGTTTAGAGGCAGGATTCTTTAATGTAGCCCTGGGTGTCCTAGAAATTGCTATGTAGGCTAGGCTGGTCTTGAACTCAGAAATCTGCCTGCCTCTGTCTCCCAAGTGCTGGGTTTAAAGGCAATACACTGCTATACAAGGCTTTCTACTCTTTTAAATAGCACATCACAGTTTCAAGTCTATAGAAATGAGCTTGCTCTATGTAGCAGTGCTAGAGATCAGAGACAAAGGTTCTACCATCTTCAACATGTGGCTCCTAAGGTTTCCACATGGTGGTCTTGAATGAGCAAGTGAGCATAGCATTGGGGATACCATGAAACATGTTTATAGGTTGTATTGGAATAGTGTTTCTTATACCAGTCAGGTATATTTACCCACTTAGAAATAAAGGACTCAAGGCCACGGGTACCCAGAAAAGTAGCCGGGAAACCTTGTTTCTGCTGAGGCTCTCTCTGAGCTGTGTTCAGGGAAGTACTGGTGTAATCACTGGGCTTTAGTTTGCCAAGCTCGCAGCAATTTGATGTTTCAGACACAAGTATTAGGGTCTATTGAGTATTGATTCACAATTTTATAATTTTATTGTCTCAAGATACAAACAAATATACATTTTAAATCTAGAACACACTTTTTTATGCCCAACTAGTTTCCTCACTGAATTGATACTTTTATCTTGTCTTTTTTGAATTTGTAATAATTACCATTCTGTCTCCCATTTATTTCATTTAAAACCCCTCCCTTACAATCTCTGAGATTCATAGTGTTTGTTTTTATTTATATATTTATTAATCCACCCAAACTGCATAATATTGCTTCAGTGTGTATGCCTTTAGGGATGAGCACTTGGTATTAGATAATAAATTAATGTGATCTTCCCTACGGAAGACTCTTCCCTGCTCTAAGCATTCCTTTGTCTGTAGTTTTTGGTCTACAGTTGTTTCTTTTAATTTTGAGAATCTACTTTCCTTGTCTGTTACATTATTGCTTGTTTTATGCTTGTTTATTTTTACAGTTCAGTCATTGACCCCTCCCGGTCTTCCCTCTCACAGTTCCTCATCCCATTTCTCCTACCCTCTGTCTTCCAGAGGATGCCTACCTGGCTCCACCAGGTCTCTCCACTTCCTGGGGCCTCAAGTCTCTCCAGGGTTGGGCTCATCTTTTTCTACCGAGGCCAGACCATACTGTCCCCTGATGTATGTGTGTCAGGGACCTCAGACCAGCTCATGTATGCTGCCTGATTGGTGGCTCAGTACCTGAGAAATCTCGGAGGTTTTCCTATGGGGTTGTACTCCTCCTCTGCTTCTTCCATCCTTTCCCTACCTTAACTAGAGAGGTCCCTGGCTACTGTCCAATAATTGGGTGTAAGTTTCTGCATATGTCTCAGTCAGCTGCTTGTTGGTCTTGTCTGTAAGCACACCACTGCACCAGTAATAGTGTCAGACCTTGGATCCTCCCCTTGAGATAGATCCCAAGTTGGGCTTATCATTAGGTTTTTCGCTCAATCTCTTCTACTTTTTTGTTCCTGCAGTTCTTGAGCAAAGTGGCTAGAAATAAAATTATCTTAAAAATACAGCAGTCTACTACATTTTAACAGTGATATAATCCTACAATTTTAATGATAGTTTTGAATAAAAACATATTTTAAGAGTGTTGTGTTCTGCAGCAGTATGAAGTTCTACTCAATTATTTTCATCCTACATATCAGAAAACACGGTCTTGGAAGATTTGAGCAATAAAGTAATATGTTGGCGAGCAGGACTTGTAGGTCATGTGTCTCTAAAGCCTGAAGTCATAGCTATAGCTGTGCTCTTTCAACATTCTAGTTTTTCTCTAAAAGGCTTTATTCCTACAAACCAGAAACCCTGTCTTCATAAGCAGAGATAGTGTTATGCTTAACACCTTGTAGTCATTTAGTAATCTTGTGTTGAATTGAAAATAACAAGCTTTTCAGTCTCATGCTGCAAACTCTTAGAGTAGTCATGTTGCACTAGCACAGTGCCTCCTCACCTTCCTGATGCTGTGATCCTGTTATACAGTTCCTCAGGATGCAGTGACCCCCCTCCCCAACAACAAAGTTATTTTTGTTGCTATTTCACAACTGTAGTTTTGCTGCTGTTATGAATTGTAATTTAAATATCTGATATGCAGTCTTCAAAGACATCAGGACTAACAGATTCTGAGCTTCTGTTTAGCATATTGGTTCATAACCATACTGTGAGTTTTATACAATAAGTATGAAATATAAATTTGTCCTTAAGATCTTTTATTAAAAGGATCAAAACTATAGTTAGTGGTAGAGGACACAAGGTCCAGTAGGAGAGGTAGAAGAGGAGGAGGTGTAATTAGAGAAGAAGGAGGTATTAGCGAGGGAGAAGAAAGAGGAGAAAGAAGGGGATTAAGAAAGAAGGCAGTAAAAGCTCTGAGAAACATTTTTGACTACATATATTTTCACCCACAAATTTCAATACACACCTGAAGTGATATCACAAGAACAAAGTATTTACAAAGAGCTTTCAATACAAAATGCACCCTATCATATATCCCTCCAAGTATTTAATATATCACTTAAAACATAAGAAAATTCCTTGAATAATCATATGTTTTTGATGTCAATAAAAGCCTTAATACAGAAGGAACGTTTACTGAGATGACTTATAGCTCTTTCTGTTTCCTCCTTTATTTATTTTAAACCTCTAAAGATTAGAAATAGACACAAGATGCTAATCAGAAATTAAATGGTATCTGTCAAAGTTAAATAATGCATGATCTTTAAACTAACCCCACTGCACTTAGTTTTAAGAATTGGATTCATGTCTGGTAATTCACAAAGAGCAGCAATGCTGTAGTATTTCCGATCTCTATGGTGGCAGCTCCTCAGTCTTTTAATTCATGATACTAATGTTATAACTTTCACTTACTTGCTCATACATATGTTCATTAAGTACTTGCTCATCCTTTATCATTTGCTTGCTAAGAATGAATGTAAACTTAAATGAGTTTCTTCCTATCCCTATTCTTGGGACATTGGTATTTGAATGACAAATGAAAAGGAAAATGTTTATTAGAGCATGATGAAGTACTTTGTATATGTCCAGAGATCTTGTGCCACAGGAGAGGGAGGAGCTAGAGAAGGTGATACTGGCTGAGTACTGAAGGAATCCTGGACATAGTTTCTCTTTCTTAGTTTTGAACTTCTAGATTTTAGTAACCATGCTACATTCAACTCAGAATCTGCCATAATACTAAAATAAGTTTTACAGATTTTTGTCTCATAATATTCAGAGAATTGAAAAGTGCACTGTCTTTGCAAAAACCATCCTTTATGAGCTCATTGATGATGATATTGTGACTGATAGAGACACAGCTAGATTTTTTACCATGGCCCAGCAAAGCACTCTGGCCAATATTGTTTATGTAGCTCACATGGATATAAATACAATGACTTCCATCATCAAATAGCCTGTAGCATCTGTTGGTTATTTTTTAACCCCTTTCTCATCTTTTCAGATCTATGCTGGATTAAACTGAGATTTGGACAAAATCTTGGGTCTTAATGTAGAAATAAAGTATCTGTTTCCTTTAGGATGACTGACATGCTGACAGTGAGTTATTCTTACTGTAATTCATAAGAAGTCCTCCAGCAAGAAAGATTCCTCAGTAAACTCATGGAGACCCCATTCCCACAGCATCTGTCTTGTTTGTTTGCCAACAGCAAACTGCTGACTGGGAAAAACAAGTCTCCACAGACAATGACAATCCTGGATCAGCTTGGGGGAAGCCATCATTTGTAATTTGTAAAGACCCAGTGTAGCTGAAATCCCTCAGAGTGTTTTCTCTATTTTGACCCCTGGTGGTGGCTGCATTGAGCAATGTTGTAAATGCACAAAAGTGATAACCAAAGTTGTGAGCATGACACACACGTGTGCCCCAAGCCTGCAGCAAGAGTGCAGATGGAATGGATTTCTGGCTTTAATGCATCTTTTGCTGAGACCATAAAGATGCAGCCTTCCTACTCTGTACCTTTGCATGATCTGTAGTTATTCCTTGTAGACTTCTATCATCTGCTGTGGGGAGTGAACTCCCAGCAGACTGTCACTGTATTTCTTATTTCCAGAGGAAGCCTGACTTTCTCTGGGGTTCTAGGGGGAAGTTGCAGAATTGAGCTGAGCATCCTTCCTGCTGTAAGAGCCCATGTTTGTTCTGGTTGACATTCTAGGACTGTGACCCGAAGCCACTGGGGAGGAACGGGAATCGTGTTGCTTATACTTTCAGGTAGTATTCTACCATTGAGAACAGTCAGGTATAAATCTGATGCAAAAGCCAATAGAAGACAGCTACTTGATAGCACATTTGTTGGCTCATTGTCAGGCTTCTGCTAGGTAGCTTTCTTATACAGCCTAGGAATGATACTGCCTATATTAATTAATAATCAAGAAAGCCTCAATGTGATTCGGGCAGTCTATGAATTGAGACCCTCTATTGACTGACTATCAACTTGATGACTAATGCCAATTAGGTCATTTGTGTCCATAGATAACAAGACTCTTCTTATTAGTCTTATCATTTTATTTTAGAAATCAACATAGTGTTTACACATAGTTTATCCTGACTCTAGAAATTTCCCATTGAATTTAAAGTGTAAGTGAATCATCACCACCACCACCACCTTTGTTGTTATTATTGTTGTTGGCATTGTTGTCCTCATCACCACCATCATCATCAAAACAGGGTCTTACTCTGTTTTCTTGGCTGTCCTGAAACACCGTGGAGACCAGATTAGCCTCAAATACACATATTTCTCTGAAGTCTACTGAGTGCTGGGATTAAAGGCATGTGCTACCACACCAGGCTTTGTGAGGTTCTTTTAATGTCAGATTATTCATCCTCTAAACCTGAAATTGAAAGGGAAGGACATTTAAACAAGGTTTTTCATGGACAGGGCAAGATAAATGATTGTTTTGCTGTTTGAGACTCCTTAGCTTTCTATCCCCACATTCCCCAAACACTACATTTAGTGAGGAAGATGTTACTCAGAGATCACGTTCACTTTTCTGAGATATTTGTAAATGTCAGAGTTAAAATTTCTTGCTACTCCCGTGGAAAGGTTTATCTTTTACCATAACATGAGGAAGTTGTTTCTGTAAAGTCAACATTCTGGTTACAACTTGTATTTATCACTGCCTTGTATTTAGAAAGCAGTGAGTTGACTGTAGCCTAAGTGAGCCTTTCCCTTGTGTGGACTAAGACCCCATCCTATCTCACTTTTTGTTTGTTTTTGTTTTTGGGATTTCAGTGTGTCTCACAGCTTCCATGTGTAAAGTCTGGAAAGTGACAATCAAGAATTTGAGGGGATTTATATAAATGCACAAGCAATCTAACTTCGGTGTCTGATGAATGCTCAGCAGTATTAGGTTCTGGCATGCAGATGCCTATTGGAGCATCATGTAAAAGGAATGCATCCTGTTTAAACTCACAATAGGACAGAGCTGGTTCTGAGAGACTTAGGAGCTCTTAGGTTCAGCTGTTTTCTCTCTTTACTCAGCTGTCAGGAAGCGACTGTCATATTTCAGGCTAAATCCTTTTCTCTGTGCACAGCCAGGGCTACAAAGAAGTAATGGGACTATGCTAGCCAACTGACCCTGAGCTGATACCTTCAACTGGTCTCCTTGAGAGAAATCCCAAGGTGCATTCATTTATCATGCTTTATTTTTCAGTGCTAATTAAATTTGTGTTCATATATGCCATAGTTCAGCTATCTCCAGGAGAATAAGGAAAGGGACTTTTTATTTTTTTTATTTTAGCCAGCAGTGGCTAGCTTCCAAGAAATAATTAAAAGGAGGGATTCAGTCAGAAGGATCCAGCCATGGCATGACAATCAGCAACCAGATTCTGCCCAGTTTAGCTCAGGGGCAAGCCTTTGGGCTTGAAATTATGTGCATGACTCAGTATTTGCTGATTATGAAGAATTAGATCATAGAGAAAGTAAGCAAAGCTCAAGAGGCTTTCACTCATCTGGAATACGTGAAGAAGAAGGATTTTTTAAAAAAAATCTGTGCTAGTAAATCAGCATGTTACCATCCTGGATTGTTTGCCCCAGAGGCATGATCCATGAGATGTTGAAAGTTTCCCAAGGGAAAGCATTCATCAGTGAAATACATTTGGATAATGTGGTATAAGTTTGTGCGGTGGTGATGGTATGTGTCCTTCCTCTAGGTATTTTATCTATCCCCATGGAATCTGTAGGAGCAGTATGTTGCTTTGCTACCCTGATCAACACTCAGTATTTAAAGATAATCCTTTGTTGGTTAAATAAACCAATGTCCAGGTTTCCTCATTCTACAGTGTGTGTGTGTGTGTGTGTGTGTGTGTGTGTGTTTGTGTGTGTAAAATTAAACATGTACACATATATAAATCTCTGCGACTTTTAAAGGTCAATTAGACCATAATAACGGATTCTCTGAACTCTTCTGTTCTTAAATATCTTCAAAGAGCACACAATAATATCTAGATTTACTAATTTAGAAACAGAGTCTGATATCAGCTGTTTATCCAATAGCCTGTTTTATCAGTTCAGATTTTAGTTATTTTTAGATGGTCACCAAAAATGAGCCATTATAAATGGCTCAGGGACTACAACTGTTTGTTCATAATATGTGTGAAAAGGTACTAGTGATAGAAGCTTTCAACAAAATTTGAACTCTTTTGTTAAATTTGGACCTTTCTGTGACTTTTATTTTAGATGGTCCATCATCTGTAATTGATATGTTGACACAGGTTGACATGAGCATGTTTGAGGTATTTACTGAAAGGTTAGTGTAAAAAGACACTAATGTCCCGGTGGACTTGTGTTTTTCTCTGAGGCAGATATTGATGAATGTGCAGAGGGATTCGTTGAGTGCCACAACCACTCCCGCTGTGTTAACCTGCCAGGGTGGTACCACTGTGAGTGCAGAAGCGGTTTCCATGACGATGGGACCTACTCACTGTCCGGGGAGTCCTGCATTGGTAAGCAGCTCTCACAAACACCCTGCACCTGGGGTTGAATTGCTTTGCACCTCCATGTGACCACTCACTGGCTAAACTAATCTGTTTTCAAATGTTTTTCCCTTACAGTTTAGATAGCAAGCCAAAGATTTTATAGAGGGTGGCATGGTGGGGATTTTATACCAAATTAGAGCAGTCAGAGGAACAAAGTCTGGTCTTATCTGTGCATGGGGAAATGAAGGTTTTGGCAGTTGGAGAAGCAATAGCTTCTAGATTTAGAAGTAGGAACGGTAGCCTCAATTCAAACTCTCAGACATGTCTGCTCTCTGATCACTCATCTGGCTATGTGTAAAAATAATAATATTGTGTGTGTCTTTTCAGGACAAGAGTGAATGTCTGTTTAAAAAGGCGAACTTGTAACTGATGCATGTGTATAATGTATTTTGTGTTAGCCTTTTGTTGATGTGGCTGACTTTTTGTGAGTAACTTTGTCATGGCTCCTAAGCTTTCAGGTGGCAGTGTCCCTGAGTACTTCCTTGGGTCCTCTCCTCTGTGTGCTAGCCTGTTTGCTTTTTACAGGCTTTGAGCATAACAGTGAGTTTCCTGGTGTATCTTTCCTGTCTCTCTGGCACTTGGCATAGCTGCCTCCTCAAGTCTTTTATAGGAAGACACAGTTTGACTATTATTAAATATTCTGTATCCTCCCCAAGTACTTGATTATGCTATATACTTGTATATTTAGGACACATACAAACATATTTCTAATAGTCTCTTGTCTAGAAATATACATGTTCTTAGGAGAAAGGGACCTTGTTTCTCTTTAAATATTGTACCTTCTGCCTCTAGAGAAAAAAATGCTACCTTCAATACAGCTATGTCAAATGATTGAAAGACCAGCCGTTCAAAATATATGAGGTCATGTGTATTTTCCATTTGATGTGACATAGCAAAGTCTATAGACTGTTCTGCAACACAAATGATGTCAGAGTCTGAAAAACCACCCGAGACATTTCTAAAAAGAAACTCATCGAGAGCCCCCATTGCACCAACATTGCCTCACACCTTCTGGGGATATATCTGAGGACAAGTAGAGAGGTCTATTCTTTAGGAATTTATGAACTGAAAACTCAGTCATAATAACAGAGCTTAGCAGCAGTGAAAATCATTACCCCTAAATAAGCCCTAAATAGCACAATCCACTAATGCCTGCATTGAAAAGAGTACGCTGTTCCTAAAACAACCTTTAAAATAAAAAAATGGACTCAGCTACGCTTTTGCTCCTAGACAATGTTAGAAGTACAAGCATTAGAATCTAAAAAGGTAGCCATTTAAAGCTTTTAGAAGAATAGTTACATCATTCTATACACCATTTTTGTCATGTGGTGATAACAACACCTGCTATAGTCACCTCATCAGGAACGCCACAGTGTTGACACAATAAAGAATAGCACTCTCACAAGATTTATTTTTATCTATCAAAATATGCAAGATGTGTCTCTTTTCCCCAAAGTAGATCATGTGATCCAAGAAATGAAGGGTAGCAGGAAAACAGAGGCAGAGTCCTCATACACAAAAGATTCATTGGTAGTGATTTTCTGTTGTTGTTATTTGTATAATGCCTGCCAAGAGACTGAGGCACATAAAGACTTCCTGCAGAATGTTCCAGTGGCAAAACAGTTTTGATGAATTATTAGGAGTCTGTGATTCTCAGTGACAATTTTAAGTTGTAAGCAACTCTCTCTCTCTCTCTCTCTGTGTGTGTGTGTGTGTGTGTGTGTGTGTGTGTGTGTACATTCAAATGCATTTGTGCATGATATGCAGGTATTGAGATGTGGGTGTGTAGATGTGTAGGTGTGATGTTTATGTGTACAATGTGTACAATCGTATGTGTATGTACAGGTGTTTGCATGTGCGCATGCAGGTGTGCAGAGGAAAGACATTAATGTTTGCCTTACTTCTGTGATCAGTTTCTTACCATTTTTAGGACAGGAGTTTTCACTGACCTTAGAGCAATGCGACTCTCTAGTTGGACAATAAACTTCAAGGATCCTTCTATCTCTGCCTCTACCTGGTGTTAGGTTATGGACATATATCACTATGCTAGAATTTTACATGTGTGTTGAAGCATTTCCTCAGTCTTGAAGCTGCTTGGTCTGTGTTATCAAGAAATTAGGCAAAACACTACATACTCACTGATGGCCTTCAGAAAGGATAAATGGTATTTTGGATACTTTAAAAGATCAACTTCACTCCCCTCTCCATGTCTTTCTGTCACCCTATCCTCAGTCCTATATTTTCCTTTGTGACTTTTTATGAGTTACACAGATACTGCAGTCTGTGCAAGCCCGTATTCCAAATACATAATCTTTGCTTATCTATTTCTCTCTTATCATCTTGAACTTCAGTTTCTGTTGACCAATGTCCCAATCAGATCTATTCCCCAAACTTGGAATTTGTAATTCAGTTCACAGGAGACCTCAGGTACATTTAAATATTTTTATGATCCAGCAGTATAACCAAGAGAATCACTACTAGTTGGTTTTCTGTAGGGCCTGGACCACTGTGATCTTTTCTGATATCTCTAATTTTAGAAAAAAGTGTTCAGTTATCACAGAAAACCGTCAGCAGAGATTGACTCCATTAACGAGAATAGTTTTGTTTTTTTTTTTAAAGCTGTTCTGTCTATGTGGACCCACAGATATTTATTTATAACAGAATTTTTCCATATAAGTTTTGTGTGGTTAATTAGGTTATTGGTATGTTCTGTATATCTGTAATAAGTTAAATCATTTGGGACAGTCATTTAGAAAATAATAAAAAAAAAATCAAAACCCAAGAAAATTATTTTGTTGAGGAAGACACAAATATCCTCCTGATACTGGGCAGCTGTCATCCTCCTGTTACAACCTTCAACCCAGGACTCAGTAGTTTGAATCAGGCACCCCACTGTGGTCTGCTCTTTAGTCACAATAAACAGTACAGCAACATGGGCACCTGTCACTATATAATCAAGAGCAAAGTGTTATTTATTATTAGAAGTCATTAAAACAGTGTTTTTACACAAAGAAGTGTTAGTTGTATATTGTAAACTTTTATCACTATAAAGTAGCAATAGACAACAAAACAAAGTGGTTTTGATGGGCTTTCCTACTTAAAAATTCTTGTCAGCAAGTTAGTCAGTTGCCTCAGATGTGTTATGACATTTCCCTACATGTTAGATGCTACGAACATTTTCATATGGACCTGGAGACTAAGTGAGTAGTGGTAGATTTGGGATGGATCAGCATCACTAGGACCCAGATACAGAGGTCGAGAACATGTTTCCCACTTATTTGTGGCTATCTGTGCATCCTCAAAAGGTCTTACAGCAGAATTGGCTACATCTAGTGAGTTAGATGAGAATGAGTTTTATCAGCCATCCAGGAAGCATGTTATTGTCTTGTGAATCCAGCCACATCTGTATAAACCTGTTAAACATGATCAGTAGACAGGATGTGTTATAGAGACTTCTGGGAAGAAAAATGCTTGCCTTCATTTCAGTGATAAACATTTTACACATGACCTTGGTACACAGTCTGCCAAACCCAAGGCTCAGCAGTCACCTGGACAAAGGGGCTAATGGTACAATCCTGTATGTTGTTGAACTGTGGAACTAAAACCAGGTGTTTCCTGGAATTCTAATAGGTTCTTAAAATGCTAATCAGGTCTATCTTGTCAGACACTGTTTAGTACTGCTATGGTATTGTTTTCTATGTTGAAACATCTTCTAAATAGTCACAGCAATTAGCAATGGTCATAAAGCGGTACAGAGGATATGGGGAGCCTGGAGGTCAGTTCTTACCAGATAGCAACTATATCAATAAAAATAGAGGAATACGCTAGGATATTGGTGTGCATAAACATGCATACATGGAGACACACAAATGCATGCATGCATGATTAAATAATACCCATAATACAGTATTAAGTTGGTGGATTGGATGCTGCAGAAGATTCATCCTTTAGGAATGTTAATACTTGGGGGTTCAAAAATGAACAAACAAAAATCATACATGAAGTGAACATTGGCCTTATACAAATTATAGTTCACTGTAAATTGATGTGATTGGCATTATAAAATATGGAGGCAAGTAGGAGAGAAAGGAATTAGTGCAAAGCAGAGAGGAGTAATACCAGATAGCATGTGAACAACTGGACACAGAGGTAAAATGATAAAAATCTATTAATAATATCTAAAATCTATATGCTATTTAATGTTGTAAGATTTTTCTATTTCCTGATTCTTCCCTATGCAATATGAATGTCCCAAATTTATTTGGCCTTCAATCTTGCTTATTCTCTAGGCATTTTTTAATCTATTTTATTTTTGAGGATTTCATTATGAGTTCTGTCTTTACATCATATCTACACTTTTTGCTCCCCCTTCCAACTTCATATGATACCACCTCCTACCTTTTAGTTAATACCTTGATTAATGGCCTTTCCTACACAGACAGATAAACTGACAGACAAAACCTACTGAGTCCATAAGTGTTGCTGCTATTTTGAAGTGTTTAGAGCTAAACACTGGGAACTAGATAACCTATTTAAGGAGAAGACTTGGGTTGAGGAGTGTGAGTGCTTCATTTGCATGAAGAGGAATTCCAAGTGCTTGCTGACAATTCTTCATAGAGAGGAACCTGTACACTGGCCACTAGCCTGAGATAGGAATCATGACAAGGCTTATGTGAGAGAGGGCATGCAGAGTAACTGGGCACACTGAAGACTTAATCTACACATTGGAAACGCCCTGTGTAGATTAAGATAGGGTTTACAGACCTGTGGCTCTTCAGGCAGCATTGTTCGAGGTTCTTAGGAATGCAAATTTAAACTCCTCCACCCCCCCAACCCTCTGTGATTAGGGTTATGATGAGACCCCCATTGGCTAATGATACCACTCATATCAGCCAACCACTGCAATGAGTTTTCACTGAAAACCTCCAGAGGATCATGGAACATGAAGTAAGCGTGCATGTACATCTGTGTTTACATCTTACAGAGGGACATCAGCTGAAATTGCCCCTGGGATCTCAGAAAGATGCTGCCTCTTAACAGGGTTACAACTGCTGTGAAAATGACAGGTCCCAACATCAGCATTTCAGCTGCCATTCTGATTCAACTCCTAGGTATTTTCTGACTGAAGATCTGTAACCTTTCTCCATGGAGATTCATCTGCCTTCTTTTCTAAATAATCTTTGGTGTCAAATCCTATGCAGTTGTCAGTTTCCCACCTCTTGAGGCTCAGCACAAAGCTTCTGGGTTAAATACATTGGAGGCCAGGATCATGTCTAAGCAGCAATTCAGGCATCAGCATCTGCAACTGCTTTGGGATGAATATTGAGTTATTTGTTTTAGTCTGAAGTTGCTCCTGCTGCTGTGAAAACTTTACGTCTGGCTTTATGAGCATCGAATTTTAAACTGCACTACTCAGATCAAATAGAACACTACTGCCAAAAAAAAAAAAAAAAAAAAAAAAAAAGAGGGGATCATTGTGTAGGCTAGCCAGATGCCTAATGTTTTGAAGAGAATGGTGTTAGAACAAGTGGTGGTATCCTGGTGTTTCCCTTGAAGAGTGAGAAAGAAGAGGAGGTAAAATGTATGCCAAAGGAAACAATGTTTCCAAGAAAAACACAACAGCAGCCTGAGTGGAGAAGTCATGAAAGGAGTTAATTGTGTTTGGGGATGGTGATACCATAAACCTAATGAAGCACCTGATTTATGGGTGTGAGGGTGGGAAGGGAGAGAGGAGGTTGTGAAGCTGTAGACAGTATTGTGATGGGGGAGTGTTGAAACCTTCCTTGTAATAGTCTCTTCCAATGTTTACATTTTATGATGTGTGAAAATGTATTTTTTTTAGAAGTTAACTATTTTTTAATGTAGCATGTAGCTACACAAGCTCAAAAGCATTTCAGATGGGATTGCATCGCTGTGGGATGCTTAATTTTGATTGGCAATTGGATGGATTAAGATATTTCCTGGGGGTTTATGCCCGGGAGGGGTATAGCTGGGTCCTGAGGTAGAACTATTCCCAGTTTTCTGAGAAACCACAAAATTGATTTACAAAGTGATATATAAGTTTGTACTTCCACCAGCCATGAAGAAGTATTTCTCTTTCTCCACATCCTTGCCAGCATGTGCTGTCTTTTGAGATTTTTACCTTAACCATTCTGATGGGTGTAAGATGGAACTTCAGAGATGTGGTGGTTTATATTTCCATAATGATTAAGGACTTTAAACATTTTTAAAAGTTATTCTCCTGCCATTCAAGATTCCTCTGTTGAGAATTCTCTGTTTAGCTCTGTAACCCTGCTTTGGGGTTATGTGGTATCTAACTTGAGTTGTAAATTTTGGATATTAGCCTTCTGTCAGATGTAGAGTTGGTATACAGCCAAACTGTAGGCTGCCATTGAAAGGAAATTAAATTCAAGGTCTGAAAACTCACGTAAGTTGGGGCAAAACCGGTAGTCTGTAAGCTTAAAGGCCTAGGACTGAGAACATTGTAAAACAAGTCCAGGCATGCCCAGCTAAGCCCATTGTTAAAACATTCCTGAGGCTAGGTTAACTGACAACTGACCTTAAAGATAGGTAAGAATGTAGAAGCTGGTCCAGGCTGTCTTTTACAACAGAGTTGTCAATCAAATGAGCCCCACTCCCCCCCCCCCCCCCCCCCGTATATTCAAAAGTAAATTAGATGTTAACCACATGTATCCTGACTTAGATAAGCATCCACTACACCAGTCTCCTTACTTCCTAGCTGCATGCAAGTTATGGGTGTTGGGTGAACTTTGTACTGGAGCTAATTCTTCCCAGCCCCCAACGCTCTCCCTATAAACGCCCCCAGCTTTCGAGTCTCCTGCGTGAGATAAGTATCGGCCTGGAGCTCCGCCATTAAACTACCTCGTGCTTTTGCAGCAAGATGGTCTCTCGAGTTTCATTGGGTAACCCCGTGTCCGGAGACTCAAGTGGGGGTCCCGAAAGTGGGTTCTACACCATTTTGTCTTATTGACAGTGTCCCTTACCTTACAGAAACTGCAATTTCATGAGTTCCCCTTATCAATTATTGATCTTAGAGTCTGAGCCACTGCTATTCTTTCTGGAAATTTTCTCCCTTACAAATCAGTGAGACATGTCTTTATGTAGATCTGTGAGTGAGTGCATTTCCAGAGGGAATTAACTACGAAGTAAGGTGTTCTCTGGATATGGTACCATTCTATGAAATGGGGTCTTATGCCTGTGCTCATATGTCCCTTGTACATTTGTACCTTCAAACTGTAAGCAGGATAAGGCTCTATATAGGATCACTTAGTCAGAAATTTTTCTCTTTTTCATTGAATAAAGTATCCAATATAATTAGCAGATCAAATGTGTTCAATAGGTATCTGTTAGTACATGAAGTAATAAAGGAACCCTAGAAAGATTGTGTTTTTCATAACCAATGAGGACATTGGCCCAAATTGAAGTTATCCTAATTAAACATAGTTGCCCCCTGTATATATGCCAAGAATTTATGTTTCAACTCTAGCAGCCTTAAAGATAAACAGGGGAGTATTAGAGATAAACATAGTAAGAAAGTAACTTAAAGTGGTAAGGGAAATCTTAATTGCTAATAAAATTACAATATGGAGGATGGTTCCAGTTTAAGTAGAATAAAGCTGTTAACTTGTGTAGAAGTGAATTGACATTTTTTCATTGTTGTTTTGTTATATTTACTTTATAAAATTTATCATTTTATAAGTTTTATCATTTAGAAATGTGTGTCTGTGTGCATGTAACTATGTGCACATGATTTTAGAAGAACCTTGACTGCTCACCAGAAGTTAATGACCTCAGTGATAAGACCTTTGGAGGGAGCAACAACAGTCTTTGAATAGGTGGCTACTCTAAACTAGTCCTCTTGTCAGTCAGATTGAGACCAGTCTTTAGAATACTACCTCCAGTAATTTTTTTATGTACTTTACTTTCTGTATAAATTACAAGACAATCCTTACATGTGTCTTTGCACCATTCTGTGTCTATGACATTTTATTTATATAGCCACTCATCTAGCAGCATGCTTAAAAGAATGATCTCTCTGATCACGGATTAGTTTGGGTTCAACCTGGCTGGCTCCCTGCACATATGTCCATTAAAGATTACTTTGATGCAGACATAATACAAACAAGCAATTCATGCCTTCTCTGTCTGACACATGCTTGTAAATACCCAAAGAGAGACTAGGACTTTACTAAATTTTGAATGTGAAAGGAGACTGCTGAACCATCTCATTTGTTTTTATTGTTACTGGTTTTCATTTAAGAAACAGTCTTCCTGTGCATCCCAGGCTATCATAATACTAATAGTAGCACCCCTGCCTCAGTCTCCCAACTGTTAGGACTCTATATATATGAATTATTTTATTTAAGTAAACCAAAATCTGGGCAGTACATTAATTATCTAAAGGGTAGATTCTTTCTTTTATTTGCATCTTGTAGTGGTAAATATTAATAAAATAGTCACCAAGGAGCATGCCACGTCACTCCTGATACTCTCTGGCAGTCTCTCTGCCTCCATGGCTAGCCCCATCAGCAGCCGTCCAACAAATCCCATGGAGGGTCCCTGCGACACAAGTTCCATACAGAGTATCTCTCAACTCTCTACTGAGGACTCTGCTCATATTCCCAGAAACCCAGTAAAATCAAAACTCTAGAGGCTTGTAATTTATCAGTCAAATTTATATCAGTGAATTCTCACTCCATAAATCATCCACACAATAAACTCAGAGCCAATTGATATTGATATTAACTGCCCACCCAGATAAGACAAATTGTCCTGTGATCATCCATACCTTGCAAGATACTCATAGCTACCTGTGCTATTTAAAGCCACACAGGGCTGGTTCATTCTTCTCCTCCTCCATCTTGGCTTCTTCTTCTTTTCCTCCCTATCTCTCTTGCCTATGACCTGCATATCGACATCAGTCTACAACATCTGGAGATTATGTGTTGTTATAAGTCTTCTAATTGACTTTTAAGCTAAGTCCCACAGAACTAAGAGTAATCATATAATCTTGGAAATCAAGACCTTAAAAAGTATTTGTTCTAGAAAGAAAGCAGGGCACCAAAAGGCAAATGTTTCTTCAACACTTGATTTCAAGGGTTCCTGTCCATGCAGCTCAACCACATTCCAGTAGAACAATTGTTCATGCTCTTCTTAGTAGACACAAGGCTTTCAAGAACATGCTGTGACAGACACACAGATAAGAGGCAGCTGAGCCTTAACAAGCTGAGTGGGTATGGAGGAAAGAAAGAATGTGGGAGCCTGAAGTATAATGCAGTGTAAAACTGGAATTCAGGAAAGAATTAGCCTTAGCTCTAAAGAATGAAAGTTTGGTAAAGAATCCAGATCATACAATGACGGTCATTATGAACTTTCTGTGGCTGGGTGTTGGGTGTGTGTTAGGCTATCTTTATAACAGGAATCAAATTACCTTCCACTGATGGGCAGATATATTAAAACACATAAATCTAACATATTTGGCATCAATACTGTAGCTTCTGGAAGTGTTAAAATTATCTTCAGAAAGTGTACCCATAAATTAACCATGATACAAGGTTTATAGATAAAGGTCATAGAGAACTTGGAGCCTTGACATTCCTGGAACTTGCTGGCTGGTAGACAAATGAAAACTCATGAATTTGTGTGAGACTTCAGAATTCTACTTGAATATCTTGACAACAAAAGGAAAGAAAGTGCTACCTGTGTAGTAAGAGATCTGGAGTCAAATGCAGGCTGAATAAACTTTGGGAAATGGGAGAGCAGGCCTCAGAAGAAGAGCTGAATTCTGAGTGGTGACAAGGAGAATAGCAGGAAAAGGATTGGGAACAGCATTGGAAGCTCAGCATCTTTAAGTAATGGTTGTAGGATGCTGCTTCTTTATGTTTAACCAAATTACATGACATACATCTGCATTTTGCACAGGATGACTGAACCTCAGAGTTAAACATCTTCCAGAGCCATACAATAAGTAAATTTCCTGAGGCAAGGGACTCACTTGTCTTACGTGGCCTGGAACATTCTTAGAGTAAGCTTTTCCTGAGGATGCTACCTCCTCTCCATGGGGAGAAAAGAAGATAGACAAGAGTTGGGATTTTAGGAAAGATGAAAATGTGAACATAAGAGACACTAACATCTTTACCTGTGAGAGACTATATATTTCCTTTCTTATTCTATCTTCTTCCCTAAGTAATAACCTGAGAATTGATAAGCATGGTGAATTGAATAATTAGCTGTACAATATTAGCAATCAAGAATGAATGAATGATAAGGTGAGAGGGATGGTTAAGGGATTTCTAAACTTCAGGAAATTTATAAAAGCTCTCTGATCAAATTTCCATACCATTGTTTCATTATTTGTTAAGTCTAGGGGACAGTTTTTGCAATATACTATCAGGAGGAGCCTCAGAACCTGGCCTAGGAAGACAAGTTCCCTGGAACCTTGCACACATGCAAAAGACAATCACGATGAATAATTAGAGTCATCTGCTAGTTGTTGACATCAAGAATTAAGATCAGGATCAATGATCTTAAACATACAGAGATAGCTAGTACAGACCATATTGTTTTGGTTTTTTGTTATTGAAAGAGTCTTTTCAAGAGGGAAGGTGACCCTGAACAAACACTGAAATCATCCAGTGACTTGCAACATGGTCCATAATAAAGGCATGTCCCATTTTTCTCCTCTAGCTATGTGACATGCTCTGTGACACTTAGGTGGTCTGAGTCATTTACTGTGCTTGGTGATACCTTCCAATGTGTTAATGTATGTCAGCCTCACTCTTAATAGTCTGTGCTCTAAACAGAGCTTCCAGCTAAATGTGGAAAGACAGAATACAAGATCACATAGATAGGAAGCCTTGTTCTGGTCCTGGAGTTAACTGTGTAGCTTAATGTTCTGTAAGCCCTTTGCTTTGCAAGTTGCAGGAACCCTTGCCTTTCTCTGCATTTTATCAGAATTATTCTGCTGATGTGCACTCTATGTTCCTTTTCCCATTATCTTTCTGCCATCATAAAGAAGTAATGCCATTGTAGCTGTGGGGAGGCACCTGTGCTCTATCCTGTCTATTACTAATAACTCCCCTAGCTCTGTTCTCATTTCTGAGCCACTAATGTCAGGTAATGGTTTTCAAGTCAGAACCTACACAGCTGGATGTTCAAACTCGGGCTTACATTTCTTTTTCTGACACATCACCTGTTTTGAGTCTGATATGGTGCAAACTTTTTTTTTCAAGAAGGAGAAATATGATATAATGAAACAGTTCATTTTCTTGGGCCAGCTACTCACCTTTGGGAAAGGTGTTTTTGTTGAGTTCTGAAATCAGCCTATAGCAGCTTCAGCTCCTAAGGCAAGCACTGTTACAGTTTTATGGCATTAAGATTCCTGCAGAGCCATTTTTTTTTTCCTCTCAGAGGACTAGAGAAATTGTTTGAGGCTAAGTTGGGAATGGTTTGATTGCTTCTGATATAAACATCTCTGAAGTACATTTTTTCCATGCCCAAGTAACCTGACAACCTCGAATCAAAGAAGGAATCAGACAGACTGTGTGCAGCTAGAACTCTCTTAAAGTAAAATTGAGTATGGTAATTACAGCTTTCAGAATTTGTGAAAATACCAGAGTAAGAAAATTAGCTCTAATGCAAGCTTAGCCAGTGGAGTCTTATTGAGAAAAGCCTTTTTCAAGCACAGAGCATTTAAATAATAATCTTATAAGGGGAAACAAAGAAATCACAGAAAACTAGTATTTACTAGAAGACTGCTGTAATGACCATGGATTTGAGCATGGACCGGTTTGGTTGATCTGTGTTCATTGTCTCTTGTCAGACTGTGAGCATGTCTGGTGATTTGCAGAAGTCTCCTGGGAAAGTGTCTTTGCACTTACTCAGCAGAGAACAACAATTGCAATATGTAAATAGGGTATCTTTTCCTTTCGGATGCCTTGGGATATGTGTAATAGATTAAGTTGGCTTTGTGCAGAGCAAACAGGTCTGTTACCAAGAATATGAATAATGTCGGTTTCCATAATTGCTAACATCTGGCTTTCCATAAATCTGTTAAATTGCATGAAAGTAGAATTAGGTTTCTGTGTCATAAGTAAAGCAATTACATGGAACTCTGTAGGCGACACAGTTCTGAACTGGCTTTGAAGTCCTTCCCTTCTGTAGAAAACATTTGGGATTTATACTCTGTTTTTATTATGGACGGGGGGTTGCTTGCCTTTGTGCTCTTTCTTGTAAAAGAAAGGGATTGCTAATATCTTTGCAACTTTGTAAACTTGAAATAGCCAAATACTAAACTATCATTACAAGAGTGAGAATTAACATTTTAGGGTAGCAATTAACTGCCAATTTTGAGATTAGTTTAGAGATTTATTAAGTGGTCCCCTTTGTCCCTTTCCTTAAAAAATGATAGAAAAAGGTGAGACTTTGCTTTTCTATTTCACTATGATTAGTCTTTTGTATGTTTATTATACTTTACATTAGAATCAAGGATATCTCAGACTCTAACTTAGTAAGAAAATGTTTTCCTTGAGGGCAAACTATTGGTTATTCCCTGTGCTTGCTGAATACTTCAAAAACAAATTTTTATCAATATAAGCTATATAAAGAGTATTTTTGTGAATTTCATGAATTTATGTGTTACATGAAGTCATATATATTTATACATATATATACATATATATATATATATATATATATATATATATATATATATATATATATATATATATATATATATATATATAGTCTAAAATATTTTCTGCCATTTGGGGTAAGAGTGAGCAACAAAATGCCAGCTTTGCCCTACGTGAACTCACTGCCCATAGTGGTATGCACACCAACTGATGGCTGCTTCGGGAGGTGGGGGTCAGATTTCTCCTTTGGATATGTTTGTGGTGATAGTTACTTACATATTCCAGGAGATATTTCTACACCCACACACAGACTCACAGCATCCAGTGGATTCGGTAGGTTTATAAAAAGAGAGTGCATGGAGCTGTAATGGAAAATGTTCAGGGCAATGAGAAGAGTTGGTAAGAAGTGGGGATTTAGTTTTATCTAAATATAGTATATTCACATTTGAAATAAAAAATGAATTAAAAATGGTAATAACATAACTCAAGAGAATATCATCCTGAGTGAGATAACCCAGTCACAAAAGAACAGACATAATATGCAGTCACTGATAATTGGATACTAACCCCAAAAAGCTCTGAACACCCCAGAAACAATTCACAGACTATATGAAGTTCAAGAAAAAAGAAAAGAAAAGAAAGAACCATTATGCTTAATCCTTACACAGCAAGAAAACTTTGACTATTTCCAGGTTACATCTTGTTTTACATGTACTTTATGCTCATTGTAACTAGTAAGATTTTAAGGCACACTATCAAACCTTTAAAAAAAAACAAGTACTGACAAAAATGTATTTATATACTTTTATGCAAAAATGCTGAAAATCTGTACGTTTATCTTTGTTTTTTAAAATAAAGTTGCTCAATTTATAAAAAAAAAAAAAAAAAAAAAAAAAAAAACCAACCAAACAAAACAGGATAGCCAAAAGAATCTTAACAATAAAAGAACTTCAGGAGGAGAAAAAGAGATAGAATTCCAGTATTTTACTTTACAGAAAAGGATGAATAGCACTGAAGACATCTCAGAAATGTCAGATGGAAACCTGTTACTGTAGAAGCTTCCTACAATATTTAAAGCACATATATAAAGAGTTAAAATGGAGTGACCCTATAATGGGACAACAATGTTTAAAAGACATCACAGAATAACAAGTATGAAGTTCAGTAGCAATAATTACTTCTTTTAGATTGTTGGCAAGTGAAGCCCTATAGTCCCTCAAACATAATACACTATAACCAGGGATATTAGTTACCATTCAGAACTTGATGGGAAAACCCCTATTGCTGAAGAGAGCATTCACTGCATCAAACACACACACACACACACACACACACACACACACACACACACACACACACACACACACACCAAAGCATGCTGCTACTCACCTCAATTCTTTATCCCTATTGGCTAGATGCCATAATGGTGGAAGGTGCTATGTATGCTACTGGAGAAAAAAGTATCACTAATCTCACTCAGCTATGAATGTGAACCTTGGGATCTACTACCATGTCATGCATGACAAGACATGGGCACTGGTGCAATAATGGCATAAATATTATGGGGTGAACCAACCACTTTCTGATTGGACTTAAAGACTGTTTGAGAAAAATACAACTTATACCTAATATTGATGCTAGGGCCAAGAACGTAGCTAAGTCAGAGGTTCCAGGGCTATTGCTCTGCTAACAAGGCATGATTTTAAACCAGCTCCTAATGACTTATTTCTGTAACCATTGATTACTGAATTTTTCAGTCCTCATCAGAAAAAGTCCTCTTTTTGTATATGGTAAATAACAGAGACCCCAATGGCACAAAGTGTAGAGGATTATAGAATGCAAAATGCACATATGTCACACCTCCTCATAAATGAGTGTTCAGAGAATAAGACATTGCTGAAAATTTGCATGATATTTGGAGGATATCAACAGAGTTTTAAATATCCACATTCATTATATGAAGGAATGAACATTGCATTTTCATTACACTATCTATAATTTGGTTTGCATATGAGTTAAGATTTGTTACAAATGTTTGTATTATAATGGTAAGCAGCCCCAGTGTAGAGAAGTCCATGGGCATATGCTCTTACAGATGAAGTGTATGGTTCATTGTAACCACTGAATTGAAAGGAAAACAGGATTCCAACTTGGATCTTCTAACTTTTACACTCAGTTCTGACTTGGATTACAATGGTTAGAGGAATAGTAGAAGACAAAGGGGATTCTAGAAAGGACCATCACCCTATATAATGTGTTGTGAATGGTCTTGTTTAAGAATGTCATGAAACATGCTTCTAAGATGAGGGAGGCCTTGGTATGCTGAGTTGGAATCCAGGTATTAAATGTTTCATCCTTTCTATGGCTTTCATTCATTGTTCACTAACTAAATGGCTTCCCTGAGATTTCAGTTGGTAGAAGAAAAAGAGAAAGTATATCTTAGAAGCAAATAGGTTCTAGAAGCGATTGTTATGTAAGCTTAGTGGTGGAGGCCTACACTCTCAGATTCTCTGGAGGGCTACGTAAGAGGATTTCACATTCAAAGTTAGCCTGGGTTCCTGAACAGGCAAGGCCCTCACAGGCAATGTCAGGAAGCACTGAAAATCAAAAGCATTCTGGGGATGGAGCTCATGCAGAAGGCACCTGTGTAGCATGCATAAGACTGCAGGTTTAACCCCCCAGTGTCACAAAAAATATAGCATTGAAACTACTTAATGTCTTCTTGTGTTGTTGCCATGAATCTGTTTTATAGCAATGTGGTCCCTGCAGTCAGAAAGAGAGCATAGGTCACAGATTTCCCATTATTTTCAAGTCATAATTGCTTCAAAACTCTAACACACTTGGGATAATTGCATCATTTTACACTCAGAATGTCAACTAAAAGTACTCAAGGGATCTATGTAAGATATAATGTTTGAAAATTAATCTTAGCATCTAGAGTGTAAGTTGTTGAAAGTGAATAGAAACCACAAAAGCACCGTAGTGTACTCTAGCTCCAGAGTTGGTACAAGATAACAGAATCCTCCAGAAGCACACTGTACTCTGTCCAGTACATGCAAGTTTTTTACCAATGCATACCTCAGTTTTCCTGCTTTAAAAATAGAAGCTAACTTTCTGATCAGTATAGCACAACTAATTCTTGAAAAACAAGACCTGTTAGTATAGTTAATGTTTACATGTAAACAAACACAGGCATATACCCATATCAGTAAAATTGCTGTTACAGCTTTAAAATTGTAAGATTTTCAAATTTTGATTATATATATGTGTGTGTAATATTATGATTATATATATGTACATATATATACACATACATATCAATCATGCTTTTCCTATCTCCTAACTCCTCCTAGATCCTTCACATCTTTCTACCCACTGAACTTTGCTTTCTTTCTCTTTCGAAAGAAAAAACAAAACTCAAAATAAGTGAAGACCAATATGAAAAATACCAAATAACATGAAACAAAAATCCACAAAAGTATCATAACTGCTTTATGTTGGTCAACTATTCCTGAGCATGCAGCCTGCCCCATGGTGTGGTTGATATATCCTGTGACACTCTTTTGGAGAAATCTGGTTTTTGGTTTGTTTGTTCATTTTTTCCCCCTTTTCCAGCAGCTACCAATTACAAAGAGTTTCTTGGTTAGGGATGGGACTCTGTGTCCACTTCTCCTTCTCAGTGCTGGTACCACGTCTCGCTTGAACCTCTGCAGGCCTTGTGTATTATACCATAATCTCTGTGAGTTTATCTATGAGATGGAAATGAATCTGTCCTGCTGCGTCTAAAAGACACACTTTTCTTGGAGTCACCAATCCCCTTTGGTTCATATGATTTTTCTGACTTCTCTCCCTCAGAGCTCTCTGATTCCCTGAAGGGAGGAGCTTGATGAAGATATGCCATTATGGGTATCCCAAAATCTCTTACTCTCTGCATATTGCCTAGCTGTGAGCCTCTCTGTTAACTCCCATCTTCCTGCGAGAAGAAAAATCTTCTCTAAAGAGAATTGATTATTTTATCATAATGAAATACAACTTCACAGATATATTAGCATGGGGTTTAGATGAGATGACATTATTTTAACATTCTGCTCTCCTATAGGAGTCTGCTCTAATGATCCGTAGCCTGTCAATGGATCTCCACATCATGTGTTCTGTTTCATCAGCTTCTGACAGCAGTGTTTTGCATGTTCTTTTCTGTTACTTTTAATATCAGTCCCATTTGTTGTGTCAATAGGCTTATACATAATGGAGTTGCATCATCTCAAGGGTATTTGTAGATATGGCTAGAGATTAACCAAGGGAGTAGAAGATTCTGACAGACAGATGCCTTTCAATCAACCTTAAAAATTCTCATAGAAAGGAAGGCCAAGTACAATTTTCTTGATATGACACCAGCACCAATGAGCAGGAGTTGCTGGGCAAGATATTTGATCTGAATTTAATGAATAAGTTTCTTTTAAAGTAGCCATTTTATAGACAAAACTGGCTACCTTTCAAGCTTGGCTGTCAGGAAAGGGCTCACGAAGGACTATGCAGGAGTATATTTGAAACATCGAAGTCACTCAGGTTTGAATTGTCAGAGTGACTGGATTTGTCTGATTTCACTATTATATTGTCAATGAACACGGTAGTCAATATGCTTGTCTTCATCAGCACCCAAGCTATACTTCCTGGAGCCCTGATTATTTTTTTGTGAGACCCAACTTTTTTGACCATTAGGATGCTAAGTATTTTAATATTAAATAAGACACCAATAATCATGCAACCTCTTCTTTCAAAGCCCTGGTGTCAGGATCTGGGGTAGTGTGACTGAGTCATAGTTGCTCTAATTACCCACTTGTTTCTGTTCAGTGGCTTATGAACACACAATTATTTTCTGTAAGAGCTAGGCTTTAAAAGGTATATTCTGCATTTGATGAATTAACAAAATTCATGGCCACTATAAGTGGATAGAGGTGATGGTGGATATTTAAAAGAGTTAGGCAGCTATAACATTGATCTCACAGAAACTTCAAGTTAGCTGGCAGTGGGAATACACTTTCATTTGGTGAGCCTTAGCACTGTGATTCTCCTCCACTGAGCAAATGCAGATGAAAAAGGTCCCAACAGAAGGTAAATTTACCATAGTGCTGCTCAATGATACTGTATCATTGTTGTTTCCTGGGTTCACTTGCCTGGGTTTTGAAGTTCTGTGGTTTCTTTATTGCAGATATTGATGAATGTGCCTTAAGGACTCACACTTGTTGGAATGACTCTGCCTGTATCAACTTAGCAGGAGGGTTTGACTGCCTGTGTCCCTCGGGGCCATCCTGCTCTGGTGACTGTCCCCACGAAGGAGGGCTGAAACATAATGGGCAGGTGTGGATTCTGAGAGAAGACAGATGTTCAGTCTGTTCCTGCAAGGTAAGGCTGGCAGGAGTTCTAAGTGAAAGAAAAGATGGCTACATGCTAGAATAGTGAATGCAGAAAATGGAAGAGACCGGCAACTACGCTCCCTGTTCTGCTGGCAAAGTGAGGTAACTCCTTAGTACAATTGCAGTCTCCCCAAACCCAAATTTTTCAGGTTTTCTAGACCACTGGAATACTGAGTATGGTGAAACTCAACACTTTTGACTATATTTGTAACTGCATTAAAGTCCATGATAAAGCCAAGGATCCAACCAACATGAACGTTCTCCCAGGCTTCTGTGACTGAACTAATAATTCAAGTAGTCTTGTTTTCCTCTTCTCTATTGTTCCCTAACATACCCCAAATATTTTCTGAAGGCCTTGGATGCAGCTGACACCATAGATGATCAACTATTTTAGTCTTGTTAAAATTCCTTATTAGTAATTAATTATCCCTACCACCACTTTCACATTTTTGCAGAATGCATGAAACAAATATTTTAACTATATGTTTAAAATAAATATAATGTAAAGATGTATTTTTAGATAATCTTTACTTTTTTCAGATTTTAATAAAATTACAACATACCCTCTTCTTTGCCTCCCTCCATATCCACCCCTATATAGCCCTTACTTGCTTTAAAATTGTAGGCTTTCTCTCTTTCTCGAATTAATTGTGTGTCTTTATATCTATGTGTGTGTTCATACCTCAAACTATACAAATGCAACCTGCTCACTTCATTCAATGCCACCTATATGCACATGATTTTACATTTTGGGGGGGGGGGGGCTTACCATTTAGCATTGGACAACCAACTGGGGTCTCTTCCCCAGAGAATACAATTTTCCTTAACTGCCTATAATTCTTAGCATAACCCTGAGGCCTTGTGAACTTTCTCCAGCTTCAGGGTCATTTGAGGGTCCTGTTAGAACTCTTGATCTAGACTTTTTCAGCGTAAGTTTCTAGAGCAGGAGACATAGGGTAGTAACAAAACATTTGCCTTTGTACCTAGTTTCCAGGTTATCGGTACCTTGGTTTTGAGGACTCCATTTTGAGTGTGAATATCTAGGAACATTTCCGTCTTGTTTTAGCAGAAATATGACTTTTCTATCTTACAACCTTCCTATGATACAAAAACACATCTTGGAGTAAAATCATTTATAAGAGTCTTTTTGGGGATCTCTCATTTGTTCTATTGTTAATTTTCTACATTGGAATGTCCAAACACAACTCTACAGCCTGATAGCTTTTCATACAGGTTTATATGTTCAATTCTCAATCCACAAACCCTCTACACATCAAGATTTCATCAAATAGACAAAGATACAAACTGCCCTTCTATATGAGATATTAGACCTTTAAAATCCTTAATGTTCATAGCTGTTTAATGCCAATTAAGCCCACTTGGATCTAGCTGGTTTTTATGAAGGTTCATCTTGGACCTTCCTTCCATCATCCTCTCTGCCTGACCTCTCTTTTCTGATCCTCTCGCTCCACCTCCCTTCCCCTGCCCAGTCACTGACTTTCCTTATTTTACTAATTTAAATGGTTCAGATCAAGTCACCTCTTGAGTACATGACTAGGCAGCCCTTCTTAGGGAAGTGGAATTAACATTAAAATATGAACAGCTTCAGGACAACCCACACATTATAATTCTTATTAATTGTGCATGGTTGAACTTTAATAATAAGATTATGTGGAAACATTGAACTGCTTAGCAGGAGAATTCAGCTTTGATATCTCAGTGGGACTGGGGTTGCTATCTTAGCTGGACAGTGTCTAGGCTCTTGGCATAGCCCACAGAACAAAAGGAGGATTGCTTGCTGAGACTGATGTGTTCTCACTCACACTTGGTTTCCAGTGTGATTGCACTCTCTGAATAAATGTTTATAATCACATTTCAGTTGTATTAATGAAGCCACCTTTGGCATTTCCATTATCAAACATGATTTTTCTTGACAGTTGCTCAGTAATTCAAAGCCAACAGGAACATTGTCATTGTTCTGAAACCTAATAGAAGCTAAGAGGGGCCTCAATGACATTTTCACATAATTGATGAGATGTGAAATTGCTTTATTCTGCACTAACCCTGAAGGCTATCCACTCATTTATATTCATTCTCTTAACTAGTAGGTGGGATTGAATCTCATGGAAAGAAATATAGTAATCTGAAAATAATTTATAATTTTGCTTGATGCTGGTTTAAACCACATGGACAATCCATATTATTTCTGAGGCTTAAGCCTTCAACACCTGGGGAATGAAATAGATTAGAAATGGAATTAAGTTGATGGAACTTGTGAATATCAGTGAGTGGCAAAGTGGTTGCCTGGTATGTGTGCGTCTCTGGGTTCAAATCCCAGCACTAAAACAAGAAAGACGAGATGTTATACAAAATTATTGTGGCATATTATTTTAGTAAAAGTGATGGGAATCATGATATGAGCCAGCAAGCCTAGGAGTTATTGTTGGAAGATTCCTATGATCTGTGCTCAGTAGTGGTAGGCTAAATAAAATATCTGGTTTAATTTACCCAATCACCTCTAGATTCATTCTCCCTCTCTCTTTCTCTGTGTATGTCTTTGTATATCTTACTCTTTATATTCACACCTATTTACATACTTATAGAAAGTATGTGTTTCTATAAAATGTTTGTGCACACACAAGTATCTGTGTATACTTAATCTCTTGATATTCTAGAACAGTTCTCTCTTGTCATTTTTATAGTAGAGACAATACATAAAATTTGAGTGAAATCCCATTCTACAATTTTCTACATCTCCTTTCAATTCTCTATAAGGAATATAGTTTTTAAAAGGATTTCCAATTTATCTTTTATTGAAACTTATCATACAATCTATTTTAATGGAAGAAATATACTACAACTTCATGGATAGGTTCATTGTATTTGTAGATACCAGTAACTATAAAGCTTAATGATTCCTGAGAAATAACAGAGAAAAGCTGTGACTAGAAAAAGAAGTGAGGTAGATCTGACAGAATGAAATGAAACATGCATCTGAAAACATACATATGCCCAAATCCACAGGTAATGGGCAGAGATTAATGAGATTTTTTTTTGTTTTCATTAAGCTCAATATTATTGAACACTGGACATAACCAAAATAAAAAGGCAAACCATACTACATTAGAGAGCATACTGAAAGTTAATATCAACAAAAACACATGTCATTCCTTGTGTCTCAAGACTTATATTTAGTTACCCTACTTGAGAAATGAAGGCATAAATTTCTACTCCATAGGCCATCAGTATTAAATATAATATAGGTAAATGATGAATTCCATTTTGGCAGAAGATAAGTGTTTGGTTTTTGACCAATAACAATGAGGATCATCCTCAATAGTCAATGGTTGAAGGAGGTGGCCACCAAAGCTGCCATGTAGTGAAAATTACAAACAATGGAAACAGGCTGAGGAATCAGAAAGGTTTTTCCTAGAAGGAGTAATTTGATGAACAATTACAAATGAGCTTCTAAGATATGTTATAATAGAATACAAGAGCTATGATTTCAAGGAATAGTAACTAAAGTCAAAGAGATAGCGAGACTAAGACACACAGACATTTACCCTGAATACGTGGTTCTTGGTGTGATCTCCCAAGAATGGATAGCCTCTAGTATAATCTTAGTAACTTTTAGCTTTGGCTGTTACAGTGATGGTAGGCTTTATGTCCTTTAATTTATTTTTTCCCTAAAATTTAGTTTTAAAAATACTCCAAAACAGAACCATAGGAAGATGATGAAAAGAACTCAAGCTCAGTTTCCAGCACCTATGTAGCATTTATGTAGGGTAGTTTACAGCCACCTGTAACTTCAGCTCCAAAGGATCCAGTGACCACTCTGGACCTTACAGAAACATATTACAATTATGTTTTTTAATAAAAGTAATTCTTTAACAAAAATAAATAGACCCATAAATGGTAACCAAAGTCCTCACACTTTAGTTTGACCAGTAGAGATACTATAAGCACTTAGTTTTAATTCCCAGTGATATTGACTTTCAGTACCTAATAACTGAATGCCCAGGACTAATACTCCCAAAACTGTAATGTGTCTATAATTTTGTGAACCACTTCATGGAGGAAGGTGACAAGTGATCACAAGCTCTTCAGATAAGCAATGTAAAGACTTCCTTGTAGAAGAAAATTCTTTTGAAACTCTTGGAGTCAGTTGTAGGCCTAGAGCTGATGCTGTACTGTGTGATCTGTATAAGGCACTTACCATCTCTGGTCCTTAGTGAATTCTTAAATCCCATATCTCAAGGGGTTAAGAATTGGAGCATGTATGAAAGTAGGCAGTGCATTTTAGTGTATTTGCTAGTGTTTTTGTACATTAGGACAATGTAGTCACATGGTTTTTCACTGAAATGTTATTTTCTTACTGGTTGTCATAGCACACAACACTATGCTTTTATTACATTTACTCACACACCATGAAGTTTCCCCTCATTTCCCTGGTATTCTACTTTCCTCTTCCTGTCTGTTCCTCCACTACTACCACCATGTAGTCCCCTTTCCCTCTGGATTGCATTCTTGATCACAATTAGTTTAGCTGCTTATGTTAGCTCTAATTCTTAAACAGAAACATATATCTTTCATTAATTTATTCACTTTACACCCCAATCACAACCCCCTCCTACCTCTCCCCCTCTTTACGTAGCCCCTCTGAGGAGGGGGAGGCCCATCCTTGGTACCAACCTACCCTGGCATATCAAGTCACTGAAGTTCTAGGTACATCCCCTCTCATTGAGGCCAGACAAGACAGCATAGTTAGTTAGGGTAACAGGATTCCCAGGCTGGCATCAGAGTTGGGCATAAAACCTGCTTCACAGAAACATTTTTTAAATATTCATATTGCTATTTTGCCCCTAGGGTGTACTTAGCAAAGTCCGAATTTTGACTTGGCTGGCTCTAGTTTAAAAAAAAAATAAAGGCTATGCCTGCTTTGAACAAGATGGAAGACAGATGATATAGATTCAGAGCTAAGAAGTTAATTCTGTGAGCTCTATGGTCTATTTGCAAGGCTTGATTTTTGGAGTGCATCTGTGCATACATTTTCTTAATCACAAAACCTGCTTGACCTTACTTCTCAACAGGATGGGAAGATATTCTGCCGGCGGACAGCTTGTGATTGCCAGAATCCAAATGTTGACCTTTTCTGCTGCCCAGAGTGTGACACCAGGGTCACTAGTCAATGTTTAGATCAAAGTGGACAGAAGCTCTATCGAAGTGGAGACAACTGGACCCACAGCTGCCAGCAGTGCCGATGTCTGGTATGCCAGTTTTCTTGGGATCCTGATGCCTTTACTATAGAAAGGTTACAAATGTGTAAGCTCTTGGGCTGGAATTCCAAGATGTTTCCAGCATTACACAGTGCATCATGGACTAAGCTTACCCAGTGACCATGTGCTATGCCTGGAGATATTTAGATTACATTTTAAAAGCTGCAAAGTAAAATGAACATATTTATGGAACAGATTTAACCTGAGCAGTTTGCATTTACCTATCTATTTTAGAATGTCCAGAACAAGGGAAATCCCATAAAGTAGCCTTAAATGGCCCAAGAGGCTATGATTGTCCAGATACAGCCAAGCAATCTTTTGCTTTTGACATAATCTTTAATACTGCCAATATAAAAATATAATACGAGTGATGGAGTTTGGGTGAGCAAGACTGAGAATCCGATTCTATAATTGTCTCATAGGCTAGCTTGATGTGGATGGACACGTTGGATATGTCAAAGCATTTCAGTGGTTAGTCCTTTCCATAAATGTTTGTGGGTTTATGGGTACCAGTTCAAAGATTCTTAGAAAGATGAGGAAATGTATGTTAAAGATGAGTACTGCATTTATTACATGTCAAGCACTTGGTTTAGTATCACAGAAGACCCTTAATGTGGTAACTGCTATTGGTACTCTTTTATCCCTTAAAAATGCTGTTCAAACAGAACAAAGAATATTTTTAAAATACTAATATACAGATATTAGTACTGTGCCTGGATTTGGGAAAGTTCAAAGAAAACGCTTAGTTTCCATATCTGGTTCAGTGTGTTTCAAATTACTGTACAGACAATGATTTCTAAGGATGGGAAGATTTGAGAGCACATGGTACATTGAGAACTGTGGTGCTCCATCTCGGAGCATTCTACCCGAGTCAGCTTATAAAGCAAGCTTTTAGCTTGGTGCTTAATGTTTATTGAAATGAATCTTTCTCTTTCTGGGTATTATATGAAAACTAGTGCCCAGAGAAATTATTCTCTAACTTTCCATAAATCCGCAGGTTAATGTGCAAGTAGTCATAACATGTAACTTTTACAATCCATCTTAATACTAAGACTGCAACTGAGGTGAATTCTGTTCATGGCCAATTTTACAGATTCTCTTCCAAGGACAAACACATACCTGTTTCCATCATCAGTCTAGAAGACGATTTTTTCTCCTTGAGAAGCCCGTCATCAGATAGCCAGAATTACTGGTACTTATCTTGCACATGAGGTTTTCATTCAAAGAGTTTCAAAAGGACATCTTAAATGTACATCCCAAAGACTGGATATACATTTGTCAACTCACAGAAGCTATTGTGCATTAACTTGAAATTACTTTAGAATGATATAAGTCACATTTAAGAAATGTTTTATCAAGACTTTGCCTTGCCAGACTCCTAGTAATGTCACACAAGCAAGACAGACAGAGTCACAACATGACTAAGCCTAGAATCTGGAGACACTGATTAAATAATACCTAAATGAGAATCACTGCAGGTGACAGTGAGACTGTGTGGAGAGACTTTGCTGTAATAAGCTGCTCAGTGGTTCCTGCAGCCAGAAGAGGACTCAGGTAGAGGCTCCACTCAAGCTGTGATTTGGAGACCACCTTAGAGTAATGGGGTGGTTTCTCCAGAGAAAATACAGCCTCAGCTCTGAACTTGAATCCAGCATCTCAGTTGACCCAGTTGTTGAAATATTCCAAGTCTCCAGGTCTCACTTTGGACCCGGAGGCATCTATTTATGCATTACCCACACTTCACCCTTTGTTTGCCTCCCTATTGATGTTCAGAGATGTGTTCCAACCGATACTAACAGGACAAACAATAATAGTACAAATGTCCCAGCTGATATTGAGTTATACAGCATAACCAAAAAAACCCTAGTACAACATGATGAAAAAAAGAAAGAAACCCTATATACTGTGCTTTGAATACAAACAAGCTGATCAAAGATTTTCTGTGAGCTCTGAGCTGGGTAGACAGAAAAACCATCCTGAGGAAGTGATTCTTCTTAAAAGTTATGTGTATAGAATGTATGTCTTCACAGAGGAGTATGGAATCATACACATGGTGTGTGCTGAATGCATTCAGTATGAAAATGATGAGAATTGTAACACTTTCTTTCCCCTAGGGATACTAGAATGTAAAACTTTGTAAGGATGAGGACAACTCATTTCATCTTTCTCTCCACAGGAAGGAGAGGCAGACTGCTGGCCTCTAGCTTGCCCTAGTTTGGGCTGTGAATACACAGCCATCTTTGAAGGGGAGTGTTGTCCCCGCTGTGTTAGTGACCCCTGCCTGGCAGATAATATTGCCTATGACATCAGGAAAACTTGCCTGGACACCTCTGGTGTTTCGAGACTGAGTGGTGCAGTGTGGACAATGGCTGGATCTCCTTGTACAACCTGCAAATGCAAGGTAACAATCAGCCTCAGGGTGTATGAACCACGGATAGTTTCCTTTTGAAATTTCTGAATTCAGATTCCAAGGGGTGTATGTTCCCACAGGAGGACATTACGTATAGACAGATAATAACTGGTCCTTGTATAAGGGCAGATTCCAAATAGACATGGAATGGTACAACTTTGCCTTAAAACTACTGAATTTTAACAACTGACTATAATCTCAATCATAGAGAGTGAAAGTTAATTTAACCTACAATATAGAAAAATAATGGGAGACCAGAGAGGGATAGGGAAATAAAGTAGTAAGGGGAAGTGAATGGGAGGGAAGCGAGAACAAACATAGAAATTCTTACCTTTATCCTAGAAAATTACAGAAACCATCAATGGTGTGGGGAAGACAGAGATCTATATAGATGTTTACTGTGTCTTATTTTACATTGCCAACCAATTCCTGAATCACTTGTGATTTTTGTGACTGTCATTATGTGTCTCTTTTTTTGTTTTTTTTTTATTTTGAAGATTCCCCATGAAATATCTTCATGTGTCTTTCAGACTTGAAAGATGGCCCTCCCTCATTCATAGAGTTATGACCAAAGGCAGCTTACAGTGATGTTTCATCAAACACAGTCAAAATCTCACTCAGAACATTATGTTGAGATTCTCATTATCAGGATTATTACTTGGTCCCATTAAAGCCTACGCCACCCCAGCATTCAGTAGAGGCTTTACAGCTTGCTATTTTATGGATTTATTAGTGTAGACACTTTTCTGTTTTCTAGAATGTAGTATATGAAGTTGAATTCCTGGTAGAAAAAAATAATGCCAAGCATTCTGTAGCAAAAGAGACATGATCCCATGTGGAATTTACCCACCACAAACAATGTGGCCAAGAGACACAGGTACCTGGGTTGCCCAATTTTATTTTCCCCCTTTTCTCTTATTGAAAATAGATTTTTTTTTCATACAGTATATCCTGATTACAGTTTTTTCTCCCTCTATTTTTCCCAGTTTCTCTCTACCTAATCTCCCTTCAAGGTCTACCTCCTTTCTCTCTCTCCTTAGAAAACAAACAGGAATCTAAAGAATAATAATTTTAAAAATTGAATAGAATAAGATAATAGAAACACATTGGAATAGGACAAAGTGAACAGAAGGGAATGAGCCGCTAAAATGTACACGAAACAGATATGAAGGCCTATTTGTTCATACACACAGGACTCCATAACATATATGTACACAAAAGATAGGTAAGGTAAAGAGATTAAAGTAAAATAAAAACTAAACTTTAAACAAAAAGACAAAAATCCCTGATATGACATTATAAAACAAGAAACAGGAAGAGATGCCCCTGCATTATTTTTCTGTTGGGTATCTACTGCTGGGCATGGAGCCTACCCTGAAGAATATTTGTCTTCCTCATGAGCCTCCCTTGGAGTAAAATAAATTTCAATGTGTGTGTGGTCGGAGGTGTGTGTTCACTTCTCCTTTCAGCCCTTGTAGTCGCTGTGGTTGCTCCCTCAGTCCCTCCGTGTTCATTGGCACCATTGTTTTGAAAGCCCTGTTTGGTGTCCTCTATCTCCTCTAGCTCTTACACTGTTTCTGTCTCAGCTTCTGTGAGTTTCTTTGATGGAGATATTCTACTAAAGGCTAAGTGTTCTGAGATCTCTCAGTCTCTGCGTAATGACTGGCTGTGGGTCTCTGTACTTTCCCATCTGCTGGTAGAGGAAACTTCCCTGAAGCTGGCTGGACAAAGCATTGGCCTATGAGTAGGGCAGAATGTCATTTGGAGTCACTTTATTGCTACAATTTATTTATGTTTAGAGCAGTGTAGAACAACAGCACTAGTTTCCTATATGTAATAAGATGTATATGTGCTTATCTTCAGCAGTTAGGTCTTTCCATCAATTTATGGACAGCAACCTATACCTTTGATAATAGCTTAGGTAGTTTGGGAATTTCCATGGACTCCTTTGGCCAGCAACTAAATTAGCTATAACTCACCCATTCCCAGTACTAGAAATATCATTTAGTAATAAGAGATGTCCAGTTGGAACTTTGTCTCCTCCATTATATCATTTAGATATCCTCTATATTTGTATATACTATATAAAGAGCTTCCACTATATCAGGCTACAATATGACCCCTCAAATTGCCCTGAGTAAAGATGTCCCTCTCTGTGTTCCCTTCTTCATTTACCCCCCTTCTCATTTGATCCTCCTATTCTGGTCCATCCCCTAACAGCTCTTTCTTCCTTAGCTATATATTCTATTTCTCCTTCCTAAGGAGATCCATGCCATATAATATAGTTCCTTATTCTGTATCTAACTCCTGTGGTTCTATGTATAATAGCTTGGTCCTCATCCATCAAATACCTAATATCCATATATAATCACATATATACCATATTTATCTTTATGGGTCTGGGATACCTCACACAAGATGATTGTTTTCTAACTCCATAATTTTGCCTACAAACTTCACGAAGTCATTTACTTTAATGGCTTAATAATACTCCACTGTGTAAATATACCACATTTTCTTTATCTGTTCTCCTGTTGGACGGCATCTAGGTTGTTTCTGGTTTCTGCATATTATAGAGAGGCAATGAACATGATTGTGCAACTATCTCTATGGCAGAATGATGCATCTACTGGGTATATGCTGAAGAATTAGTTAGATGCCAAGTAGTGCCATACTGATACAGAGGAGGATGCTTGCAACTAACCATTGAACTGAGCATGGGAACCCCAATGAAAGAGCTAGAAGAAGGACTGAAGGAGCTGAAAGGATCTGCAGCCCCATGGGAAGAACAAAATGATCAAGTAACCAAACCCATCACAGCTCCCAGGGACTAAAACACCACACAATGAGTTCTTATGGAGAGACCCATGACCCCAGGTGCATATGCAGCAGAGGATGGCATTCTCTGGCATCAGTGAGAGGAGTGGACTTTGATCCAGTGAAGGCTCCTTTTCCCAGTGCAGGGAAATAACAAGACACTGAGGAAGAAGAGGGAGGTTGGGAGAAGGAGCACCTTTATGGAGGCAATGGGAGGGGAAGAAGGGATGGGACTGGTGAAAAGGGGATAACACCTGAAATGTAAATACTGAGAATATCCAGTAAAAAAAAGAAAAGAAAAGAAAAGGAGTTAGTTAGAACTAGACCTTGAGATAGGTCATTTCCTATCTATCTGAGGAGCTACCATATTGATCTTCATAGCTGCTGTACAATTTGCACTTCAACTTATCAATGAGGAGTATTCTCCTTATTTCATGATTTTGCCAGTATCAGCTGTCACTTACATTGTTGGTCTGGCATCTCCATAATGGCTAAGGGTTTTGAACATTTCCCACTCATTTCAGTGTCCTCTAATGAGAATTCTGTGTTTAGATCTGTATCCCATTTTTAAGATAGGTTATTTGGTTTTATTTTTACATCTAGTTTCTTGAATTCTTTATGTGGTTTAGATATTGAAGTGCAGCAGATTTAAGCCTATACCCAACTAGCTTACGGATAAACGAGACTCTGGCAGTTACTGAGTTATTGGCGTGGAGGTGGGGGGGGACCTCAAATTTTCTGTTCTAACTGCTGGCCTGGCTATCTCCCTAGTGGTGTATCTCAGATACTTGGCTATTCCTTCTGGCCATCTGCACATGGTTCCTCTCTCTCAGTTCTTCCTCCTTCCCCACCTTACCTCTCTCTCTCCTCTGCACTTTCATTTCCCACCCACAACATAATCAAATCCCACCTACCTCCAATTCTTCTAGTATTTGGCTGTAGCCAATTTTATTAAAGGAATAGTTTTAAATTAAGGAACAACAAAGCTTTTGCACAACCAAGGCTTGTAAATGTGAGTACTCACTTGTAGGCCTGCTCCTTCTCTTCAGGTACATAATTTAGCATTACAATACCCAGTAAGAGACCAAATCTCAACAGGATATTAGTCCTCCATTGGACATGGAATTAGTAAAAATATATTCCCATTCTGTAGGCAGCTGTGAGTTTCTCATCTATCAGGTTCAGTGTATATGGTTTTATTTAGAAGTATTTGATTATTGGAATTGAGTTTTATGCGGGGTGATAGTATTGATTTGTTTGCAATGTTTCAGATGCTGCCAATTAGTTTGTCCAGCACCATCTGGCCCTAGGCTTTTTTGGGGGGCGGGGGAGGTAGGAGATAATTTAATTACTGGTTCTATTTTACAAAGAGTTATATATCTGTTTAGATTGCTTATCTGATCTTGATTTTAGCTTTTAGTAGGTGGTATATATTGAGAAAATTGTTCATTTATTTTAGATTTTTCAATTTGGTTTAATACAGGTTATTCAAGTATGTTCTTATGACTCTCTGGATTTTTTTGGTATCTGTTGATATGTCCCATGTTGCATCTGAAATTTTGTTATTTTGAATATGCTTTATCTTTTAGTTAATTTGGCCAAAGAGCTTGTCAATCTTTTAGATAATATTTTGATATTTCAAAATTGTTTTTATACAGAGTTTTACTTCTGTTTTAAGTTACTAGTATATCTACATTTTTGCTATTTATTAAGTTTATTTACTTTTTTATAGGCACTTAGTGCTATGTACATGCCTCTTAGAATTGCCATCATTATGTCCATATAAGTTTGGGTATGCTATACTTTGTTGTCATTCAATTAATTTTTAAAAAATTTCTAGTTTGACCCATTATTGCTTTTATTTGTTGGTTATTTTATTTATTTACATTTTCAATGTTACCCCACTTCCCCTCAACAAGCCCCCCATCCCCTCCTCCTGCCACTATGAGGATGTTCCCCACCTGCCTACCCACTCCTGCCTAGCATTCCCCTATCCTGGGTCATCTAGCCTCCTCAGGACTAAAGGGCTCCCCTTCCAGTGATGCCAAATAAGGCAGTCCTCTGCTAGATATTCAGCTGGAGCCATGTTGTTATTTCATTAATAAAAATCTCAGTTTCCGTTAGATTGTAAGATTTTTTGTTATTGATATCAATCTTTAATCCATGATGGTTAAATAGAATTTGGAATATCTTTTTCTTTCTATTGTGATTGAAAGTTTTCCTGGGTTTAGTCATCTTTGAGAACATCTCTGTCGCTCAAACTTTGGAGAAGGTTCTGGTGACTTTTAGAGTTTCTCTTGAGAAATCAGGTGTCTTACTAGTAGGTCTATCTTTGTATGCCCCTATATATTTTCCCCATGCAGCTTTTAATATCTTTTTTTTTTTTTTTGCTCTGTACATTCAGGTTTTGGTTATTATATATCAAGGGGAATGTCTTTTCTGGTTCAGTTCACTTGGCATTCTATATGCTTCTTGTATCTTGATCGGCACATTTTTCTTTATGTTAGGGAAATTTTCAATGATTTTGTTGAAAGTATTTTCTGTACCTTTGACCTCAGCTTGTTTTCATTTATTCCTATTAGTCTTAGATTTGGCAATTTCATAGTGTCTTAGATTTGCTGGATGTTTTCTTCCTGGATTTTTTTTTAGATTTAACATTTTTATTTTATCTAGGTGCCAATTTCTTTTATCTTGTCTTCAGTACTTGAGATTCTGTTGGCAAGGTTTATCTCTGAGGTTCCTGATAGAGCTCCCAAGTTTTTCATTTTCATATTTCCCTCAGTTTGTGGGTTTTTTTTTTTTTTTTTTTTTTTTTTTTTTTTTTTTTTTTATTGATTCAAAATCACTTTTAGGTCTGGAACTCTTTTGTGTATTTCCTTCCTCATTTGTTTGTGTCTTTATAGATCTCTTATGGGTATATTTATTTCCTACTTGAGAAATTCTATCATACTTATAAAGTCTGTTTTAAGTTTCTTGTTTTGTATTTTAGTATATGGCATTTCTCAGGTTACTGTGTTCTACTAGGGACATACTGTCCCTGCTGTTACTGATTATGCTGACATCTAAGCATCTGGGTTTGGGATGATTGTAAATCAAAGTGTTGATATCTGGTATTGTTGTTGTTTCTTGATTTATGTTGTCTTTCTGGTTCTTAGGAGAGTGTGCTGTGTCTGTAGGGAATGCTACGGGGATACTGCCAAATATGTCTACTGGAAGTTTGAGATGCAATATAGTTCTAGGTGTTGGGTGCTGATCCTTAGAAATAGAGGTGTTTAAGGGGATTCATGTGAGTGAGGAGAGTTCCAACATACTCTTTCAACAGAACCTGCCTGAACCCTGGGAGTGAGGGCAAATGGTAAGGCTCTGCAGGTTGCATCTGGGGATAAGACTCAGAGATTGTATTTGAAGGAAAGAAGGGGGATGAAGAGATGAAGCTTATTACCTTCTTTGCTGGCCTAGTTGATTCTCTGACAGGCTTGGCCAGAGGGTTCCCAAAGAATGCTTTCTGGACATGGCAACTGAGACAAATAGATATGTTGGGAAGAAGGTTAGAGAAGAGGATCTGAGTGATCTGCTGGATGTAGTGGCAGAGAAGAAAGGGAGACCATAGCAGGTGGTCTGGTACAGAGTTGGGGAGGAAATGTGAAGATCTACAGTTGACCTACAGGTTGACAGAGACAGCCTGCTGGAGTTGAGGGCTGGCCCAAAAGGTGAATGGGAAGAATGATTAGGGGAGAGAATCTGCATGATCTGTTGTATACAGGGGAGGCAGAGAGGAAGGCCAGGCTAAGCAGGTCAGTTCCTCTGCCACACAGCTGGGGAGGAGACTAGAGGATTGAATTTGGAAGAGAGCACGGAAAAGTAGAGAGCTGCAGAATGGGATGAATAGAGAAGATCTAAGTGATTTGCTGAAGTTGAGGCAGAGAGCATACAATTCCTTTTTAATGTCAGACTTAAGACTCTTGAAATGGCATTATAAAGGTACATTTATATTAATTTATGAAATTGAATTTAACCAACTTTAATTTATTCACCTAAATGTTCAACTCCTTTCTATTCTTGATCTGGTAAATAGTCATATTTACACTTGGTGTAAATTCCTTCATGCTATCTAGTTTGGATTTACCTTCAAAGCTTACTGATACTTCAGTTAGTGTTTTGAAATGGGGAGTCAATAGCAAACAAATTGTGACACCTTGTTGGCGTGTATGCATAGCATAGATTGAGTGCAGGCAGGACATGAAACTGACTTGTGAGCAAAGCCTCAGTCAAGGATGACCTGAAAGATCTTCCCATGCTTGCTTCCTTTCAAAACAGAGACAAAATGTCTCTGTTCCACTGTTTTTAACATGGATTACAAACTGCTCACCAGTGAGTCTTCTGTTTCAGGAGCTGACCCCTGTGTTCTTTCCGTAACAGAATGGGAGAGTCTGCTGCTCTGTGGATCTGGAGTGTCTTGAGAATAACTGAAGATATTAAATGGACTACCACATGAGAAAATGGACAAAATGACCATCCAACCTGAGGAAGAAGAGGGGCTGATTTCGTTTTCTTTTTAACCACAGTCAATTACCAAAGTCTCCCATCTGAGGAAGGTGTTTGGGTTGCCTTTGCCACTTTGCTCATCCTTGCTGACCTAGTCTAGATGCCTGCCGTACCATGCATTTCAGTGGATGGTTGTTGAGTCTCAGTGTTGTAAATCACATTTCCCTCGTCAGATCATTTATGGCTACATTTAGAGGATTCCATGATAAATGTTAATGTAACTTTTGTTTATTTTTGTGTACCAACATAATAGAGACTTGGCACCATTTATTTATTTTTCTTGATTTTTGGATCAAATTCTAAAAATAAAGTTGCCTGTTGTGAGTTTTGTCTCATCTGCTGCACACAGAATGGAGGTCCCTGTGGGACATGTCGATGGAGATGTGTAGCATCTGTCCATGGCATCCTTCCGTTTCAAAATGTTGAACACAGATGCCCACTCATTCAGCTAAAAACTGCTTAGGGCAGTTATGATACACTGAAGGGGAAAGGATGCCAGACATCATTAAACATTTTAAAAAGTATTATCTCCTTCCTGTTGCAAATATAAATGAAGTGACACATTTACCTACAATTTTAAAACAGTGATCCTAAAAGCAATTCTTGGCATTGGAAGCCAAATTATGTTTCTATCAGCTTTATGTGATATACAAAACCAGCAAAGCACTTTAATTGTTATTAATAAAGTTAATGAAATAATAATCCCACATATTACATAATCCTGGACTAAGGAATCTGGCCTTTTTTTTTTTTCAGAGATATTTGAATTATGTCCTCTCTATCTGATAGTCAAGATTCTGATTCCTGTCCAGTGCTGTTTCATTAATGACATTGCTTCTGTGGATGAAGGGGAAAGGCCTTTAAGAAAAGCATGGGTTGGTGACTGTCCCATTTTAGCTGATGCTTGCGATGGATTGATTAATATTATTTAATGTATACGAGTGTTTTACTTGCATGTATGTCTGTGCACCATGTTTGTGCCTGGTGCCTGTGTGATCAGAAGGCGGCACCCAGTCCCCTAGAACTGGAGTTACAGATGGTAGTTAACTGCCATGTGGGTGCTGAGAATAGAAGCCAGGTCTCTGCAAGAGCAGCAAGTGCTCTTAACTGCCGAGACAGCATTCCAGCCCCAAACAATGCTATATGTTTAAGGATTGGCAGTTATTAGGTTATACAAAATGATTGCATTTTGCCACAGCTGAGCATCCAACTTTAGGTGGTACTTTTAATAAAATCACGCATTGCCCTGAATTAAGTTAGTCCCTGGACTGCTCCTCCTCACTGCCCTCACCTTTAAAAGTCTTAACTGGTTACACCAGTAATGTTTAAATCTTAAATACTAACATTATTAATTTAAAATTATAAGTTCCAAAGACTATCATTCACTAGTATTTTTCCAACAGAGATAATATCCAATATTTTTTGGGAAAATGGAGTGCTCTGCATGAAACTGACTCTATGAGATGAATCACAATGACAACAAATTGAATATAGCACTTGGCAAAGACCAGTGCAATGTGATAAATTACAGCACATCATATTTTATCTCATGGAACCCTGGAGTAAAGAATTGAAAATTACCCTTTGGAAAACATTTATGACAACTCAATTAAAGAGAAGCATTTCCAATGTTACATAAACAAAGGCATTAACAGGACTTGCAACTGCATCTATAGATCTCTGTGTAAAATAGAGTCCTCCTATTCAATTAGCACCTACACCACATTTAAATGTCTTGAGGACGAGTCTGGTAGTTTGCACAAAGGCCAAGTGACTCTCAAAGCTAACTCTATTCTTTTTCTCCTCTGTGTAACATCTACTGACCTCTGTTATAGAGAATGTCTGAGTACAGATGTAAGACTGCCTGTACTTGTTTCTCCAAGACATTATCAAAATGCCACAGTTTTTATTTGAATTCCAGTGTGTTGGTGCTTAGCTGAAGTATAATTAACACTGATAGCACAAAGTACTTATTTTTACAAGCACAATTCTCAGACTCAATATTTTCTTGTCTTCTGAAACCTAATGGCATGAATTTAATCTGGGATAATTTCAAACCATGGTACTTTCTATCAATATGGAATATGCATCACATAATACACTGGGTAACATTTAATTGTCAAAACCCATTTATCCAGATAAGGTGACCTGTGCTTGTTCCAGAGACTGAAGTAGAGGATCCCTTGGCTTCATGGCTTTTAAAACTATCTTGGCCAACACAGAGGGGTATTCATGTAACAGCAACAGCAACAACAAAATAATTTAAAAGTATTTCATCTTCCTGTATAAGATGTTTACTATACTCTACTGGGGCAACTAAAATGTGGCTTTAGAAGTATCCATTCTATAGACCATTATGTCAGCCTAGATGACCAGACAGGTATATTTCAAATATACTTCATATAAAATGGACCATTTTCTTGACTTATAAATTAAAAAAAAATAAAATAAAAGACAAAGTTGGATAGCAAGGGAAGGGAGATTGGAGCTTAGAAGAGCTGGGAGATAAGGAATAAACACGATAAAATTACATTATGTGTGGAGGATAGGCATGTGGCAGTCAATGGTATACACTTGGTAGTATACGTATGACCCTGGGTTCCATCCCAACATCATATAAACAAGCAGGTATTAAAAAAAAAAAAAAAAAAAGACCAAATCCAGTACCATGCTACCTCACTGAAGTTTGCAAGAGGAAAATGGAAGTAACCTAATGACACGTTAAGAGTAGAATTTGATGACTCTTATCTTTGTAGGGATAGACATGACCAGTTGGCAAGATATGTAAAAACAATATGGAGATTGTGTTCTCCCTCCCACTGTGGCTGGTCATACCGATTCAGTATAAGCAACACGTCTGGGAACTAACTAAATATGTGTCAGTTGAAAGCAATTTCTGCCTCATCCTTTGCTTCTGGACTACATATGATTGTGCATATATGTGTGCATACCATGTATTTGTTTTATATTAGATATATATGACATGGAACTCATATGTAACCTATAATACATGCCTATAGACTATAACATTTTTCTTATATATTTATTACAACATGAACACACACATACATTATACATATGCATATATATTCTTGGGATGTCCCTTCCTGTGACATTCTCTGATCTGTGCTTAGTTCACTGTTGTTGACTTTAGTATCTACCTTCTTTGTATTGTTTACAATAAGTTGTGCATTAGATGATATACTAACTATGTGTGTGCAGTTGACATCTTTAGCTGACATCCAGTATAGTAGTTTGGATACAGTGGGTTTTCAGTTAAGTCAATACTGAATTGACTTTTTTTGTGACGTAAATCGGTCATAAGGAACTGGAGAAAAAAAGCCTAATCTCATGCTTTTAAATACTCTCTAGTAATAAGACTTGTCTAAGCAAAATTGTATTCAGTGCCCCAGTTCTGAAAGTGAACTTTAATTCACAGCTGATTGATTTAAACCTAGAATTTGCTCTTTTCTGTCCCATCCTACCCTGGGTTCTTGTGAATCTATGTTTTTTTTTTTTTTCACCTTCTGGGATGACAGTAAAGAAACCTTGCCTGTATAGGAGCTGCATAGACTTCTAGGCTCCACATCTTTCCTGACTGCTGTAGCTTCATGAATATTCCGATACTGGTTCTATGAAACATCCAGATTATAAAACTAGATCCATAAAAAAACCCATGAGAACTAAGAGCCCTTTACACGAGCACTGTAACTTGCTTAGAAAATGACAAATCAATCTATAGAAATAGCAACTCCTGAAAGATTAAACCACATGCCTATACACAGATACCAAGTACACTCAGAATACATGAGCGGCAGTCCACAGCACAGCCTCTTTTTCTGAGTTCATTGTCATTCTCTCCTGACTTCAGTGACAGTGTGACAGACTATCCAGATACAGACAAGAATATAGAAAGAAAATTGTTCTCAGTTCTCAAGGCATTAGTAGCTCCATTTGTAGAAGACAGAAACTAGAGGGCAGAGCCATGTACAGCAAAACAATAGTATGTACCAGTATGAGGGAGGAAAGGACACCATGGTGAGCTGAAAGGGACTGGAAGCACCTTTTCGACAGGGGAAAGGTGGCTGCTAGCCTGTTGGGATGAGGAAGCAAAGTGCCTGTGTACACAGCAGTGCAGGAATCTTTCCAGGAAAGATGCTAATGTAAAGTGGAAGCAGGCTTGTTTTTCTGGGGATCATTAAGCAGTGCCAAATCAATAAATAGAGGTCAATAGATAAAGAGAAAATGGCATGGTTTAAAGAGAAGAGCTGAAAGAAGGGGAGGGAATGGGAGTGTGAAGGAAAGAGAGGAGATGAAAGAGAAAGGTAGAGGGGTGAAAATGAGGGGTTGGAAGGGAAAGGGAGAGAAGAGAAAAGAAGGAAAGAAGAAAGAAGACGAGAGGACACAGGGGAGGAGGGAATGACATGGGAGGGGAGGGCGGGGAAAGGAGGACAAGACCAGAGGACTGGAGGAGAGGACGGGAGTGCAGGAGCAGAGAGGAGAAAAGAAGAGGATCCTGGAAATTACAGGTTATACTCATGTAATGACCATAAGAAGGTTTCATTCTGGGATCAAGATATTAAATGACTGAACACCATACTCAGCATTTTATCTACTCACTCACTTATGCTCTTCTCAGCTTTTTAGTTAACCCATGTCTCCTCACTGCCCCATAACCATGCAACACCCGCTACATAAGTAGTGAAGACAAGAGACGCTGCATGTTCTCTAGAACTTAAATTCTACACAGGACTTCCTCATATGGACACAAATCAGCCTGTCCTAAAATGTTACAGAGAAAACATCACAACTTTGGTCTCTGAAGCTGTATTTTGTCTCTCTAGTACTTACCATTCACTTCTTAGGTCTTTCCACTGGTGTTGCATAGAGTTGTATATTTTATGATAGTTACAGAATCCAATAACACTAGTCATGAAATCGAGAACACAAGGGACACAGAATTGCTTTAACCAGCTGGGGGAAGTGTTACAGATGTCACCACCCTTCCCAGTGCTAGTGCTTCGTGGGAAACTCTCTTAGGCTCCAACACACATGGCATCATTAAGCCTAGAAGTTATATTATCAGAAAAGATGTTTACTTAATTGATGTTTACTAATTTGCAGAGACTTGAAGATGTTAATATGCTGTTTTTTTAAATGAACAGAATTTATTATTGAGTCAAAAACAGTTTATCAACAAGAAGAAAGTCACCTAGCATAAATCTTTAAACATGTGAAATCCAAATTTAAATGGAAAAACCAATGCATATGTGGTGATGTCACATGAATTAAAATGCTGAACTTTAAATTGGGCATTACAAATTTCAGGATGTCTTAAGTCCCTTTTAAGAAGGCAAAGAACCAAATGGAGAAGGCATAGTTAGGAATGCTTCTTTTCATCACAAAATCAAAATTGGTAATTTTATAAAAATATCAAACACTAACTTCAGCACTTAAGCAGTCTAGGAGGAATTGTGAAGAAAACCACTTTTAAAGCTGATCTAGAAAGCAACACAGTTGGAATGTCCCCTCCTGTGCTTAGTTCACTGTTGTTGACTTTAATATCTACCTTCTTTGTATTGTTTACAATAAGTTGTGCATTAGATGATATACTAACTATGTGTGTGTAGTTGACATCTTCAGCTGACATCCAGTATAGTAGTTTGGATACAAAGGGTTTTCAGTTAAGTCAATACTGAATTGACTTTTTTTGTGACGTAAATCAGTCATAAGGAACTGGAGAAAAAAAAAATAAAAGCCTAATCTCATGCTTTTAAATATTCTTTAGTAATAAGACCTGTCTAAGCAAATTGTATTTAGTGCCCCAATTCTGAAAGTGAACTTTAATTCACAGCTGATTGATTTAAATGTTTGCCAGGGATATTTACACAGTGAGCAGTGGATGGGTGGTGTCTGTGTAGATGAGGCATTCACAAAGGTATTCTTACTAGTTTCTTGTATGAATTTCAAAATGACATTAAACATAGGGATCATAGAACTAAAATTTCATACTTACAACTGTGTTAAAGAGTATAAAATAGTTAATGTTGGGATACCCATGGAAATGAATGGGAGCCATGGAAGAAGGAGAAAGGAGACCCATGTTGGCAGAACCCATACATCAGAGTGCTGTGCCTACCGCCAGCTGCGTATCATCAGTTGTAAATGTAGGACCAGATTCCAAAATGCCTATTTTATCACACAAACCATAGATGTTTATTTTTTACACATGCTATTATGAATTTTAAAATTGTCTCTAGGTTTAAAGAGTCCTCTGAGTAGCTAGGGATATGGCTAAGAAATTGAGACCCTCCCTGATAACGTGAGGACCCATGGTCAATTCCTGAATTCACACAGAGGCTCAAAACCACCAGTAACTCTAGTTTCAGGGAATCTGACAACTGTATCAGAACTTTACGGGCACTTGCACATGTACATAGCACATTGCACACACATAAACACAAACATATACACATATACATAATGCAAGCATAAAAGGATAAACACATGTACATACACACACAAAGACATGCACATACAAAACCAGACACAAACACATTCACATAATTCCCATAAACACATATATAACACAAACATAAGCAAAAATAAACATATTCACAGACAGACACACACACAAACACACACTGAAATAATTCTTCAAAGAAGAATGAGCACATGCTGTGAAAACAAACCATGCCCATAGACTGATATCAGAATTAATTTTCACATGCCTTTAGTTTTGAGTCATGTGTTGTCTCTTAGGCTTCAAACGCCTATAAACCAGTAAATCAACTGTGATTTCCTTTCTCTCTCTATAGATATGTCCCTGCCCATTGTCATTTATTTTAATCTGACAAGTTAATTGTTTGCAGCAAAGCTCCCTGTTTGTTCTTCCTAGGATGCAAAACCTGAGTGCTAATAGTCCTGTTTAACAGTTCATCTTGATAAGAACAGTTACTTCTTTTAAAATATTCAATTTTTTTTTTTTTGCCTGAATATCTGTCAGATATCTGGAATTAGCGTTTCAGATGTGAGCTGTGAGCTGCCATGTAGGTGCTGGGAATAGAACCCTGTTTTTCTGGTATAGCATCCAATGCTCTAAACCACTGAGGATCTCTCCAGGCCCCAGGTGTTGGAGTGAGGCCCCACTCAGGAGGTTTAAGATTGAACTCTTCACTGCCCATTCAGCAAATGTAAATTAATTCTCATAGATGTGTTAATGAAAATTAAATTTTACAGCAGCTCAATGTAAGAGCAAGATGGTTAGAAACAGGCTGATTCCTGCCAGGTTTTACCTAGAGTCAGGTTCACAAGCAAAGAGAGCAGCTAACTCAGGGGAGCCAGGAACACTAAGATCTGCTGGCAGCTGTGGGAATATCACCAGTAGAGGAGGAGTGAGGCCAAGTCTCTTCTCACCCCTGTTAGCAGAGCTGCCTGGCCACCTGGAAGGAGACTGTTAATGAAGATAGAAACAAGTAATAAGAACAAACTTCGCTAAAGCAAACTTTAAAATGCAACCGAAAAGCTTGGGTAGGGCATCTGGATAACAATGAACCTTGGGTATTAATTTTCTGTGTGACTTCCGTAGCAAGGCATCATATATCTTGGATTTATGATGCATGCATAATCAACATATTTTAGAAGCCAAAGGAAACTAAGGATTGGTTTGATACTATCTAGCCAATAGTCCTGAAACAGAGGGGTCCTATCATGCAAGAGAAGTGTGTTCCTCATTGCTCTGGGATTATCCTCACACTGTCTATCACTGGTTGGCAGCTCACATGTTAAGCTACAATGGTCAGCTTTTAATGCCAGATACCCTGTTTCCCCGTTACTTGGTTAGACACATACACACTGTAGTTCCTGGGTTGAATGAGATCTAGGGATCAAACTCTGAGTCAGCTTACTTGCACCATAAGCATTTTTCTGACTGAGCTAGCTTCCCAGCCTTGGAATGCAGAAGCAAGAACTCAAGGGTGTCAGCAAGGCATTGATCTCTTCAGAGGCTCATTCTCTTCAAATAGCTCTTGGTCACCCTTGTCTTGTAGCTCTATAGCTCCCATCTCTAATAATGAGATGGGAGTTGCAACTTTCTGTCTTTATCTGTGTTTCTGTTTTTGGATATTTAGCATTGGATCTAGAGCTCATTCAAGAATCCAGAATTACCTGCTCATTTTAACATCTTTAACATGTTTATATCAGCAAGGATTTTTAAAATTACAAATGAATCGACACACACACTTATGGCTATTATTACCATGTGCACACAACACGTGTAGGCTAACATTCTGCTAACTCCTACCTTATTGAACATTAAGATACCTAATATACCTTAATTGACCTTAAGATACTTTGGTCAGTAGCAATGGTACTCACTTACTGTGTACCAGTGATGGGATAGAAAAACATATCAGAAGTAGAAACTTGAGCTAAGTGCTCCTTTCTATCTTTTTATTTTCATTAAAAATTCTGAGCATTAAGCTGACATATAATCATTTTATATATTTATGGAATATTAACCAGTCCTGATAATCTGAAGAATTCACCTCTAAGGCAAATTCAGGATTTCCCCAGGTTGTCAAAATTCACAAATAAACCTTCAATGCTCTCATGTTATTTGTTTGTTTGTTTTTCTCAATCTTTGGCTATTCCTTTTCAGCAGTTCTTATGCTGAGAACACATTTCCGAAGGATGGCTTGTCATGATGTACCAGTTCCCATTTTATTATGCCATTAAGTGCATTAACTTAAAATAATGAATAATGTATTTATCATATTAATTAGTGCTGTGTTGCTATGATAAAACAATATTACCAAAACCAGCTTAATGAAGGATTTACTTAGTTTATAGTTTCAGAGGGATAAAATATGTCACAAGAGATGGCATGGTATGGCTTACAGAAAAAGAAGCTGGCTAGTCTTGTTTATTCATGCACACAATAGAAACAGAAAGAGGTGATGGTAAACCCAAGCCAAGGGAGTTTTCTTCAACAATGCTGCCGTTTCATGTAAGATGGCCAATGGTACTGGACATCTCAGCAGGACCTGGCTATGTTTCCTTTGATGGAATAAGCCTGTACCCAGACTTGGTAAAGCTGGTAGAACACCCTCTCTGCAGGACTCAACAGCTGTTAATTTTCACTTTCAGATTCTGGGTGAGGTGGGTAATTACACCCAGCTGTCTCCTGCTTCCCTGCTGCCCCTTTCTCTGAGGCTCCTGAGCCTTCATTTATTCTCACAAGGAGGGATGCACTGGGAGCTGTGAAATGCATCCAGCTGTCCAGTACCTGGCAGCGGCTTGTTCATCACACGCCTCTTGTTGTAGCATTGGATGTTTCAAACACACCGCTTTTCAGTGAGGAGATTTATCTTCCTCAGAGCCTTCCAGAGCAATCTCAGAGAATATAAAAAGTCACTGGCACACCACAATCAAAAATAAGTAAATAAATAAATGCCAAATGCCTGGGATGTTAAAAAAAAGATTTATTGTGAAAAGGACTAAATTTAAGGGTGGAGATATGGGAATTAAGAGCAAATCTGTGCTACTGGCCTTTGTGAATGGCTCATCTGATGTTCAATAACAAAAGTGAGACCAGAGAATGGAGGACCCAAAATGGATGAGACATCAGAGTGTTTGGCTCTAAAGATGATGAGATTTGGAGAATATGTCCTGAGAGACTCTCTTTGTCGGCAATTGCCCATGGCTCATTCAAAGGACTGTCTTCTGCAGTCTTGCGTTTATTCTCTCAATCTCTCTGAGCACATATTTATGCCAGATATCACACAGCAAGTTTACTGTATATCTATCTTGTGGACATAGTTATTTAGGAACTAAGGAATTTATAGATGAAGATACATTGTTATAGACATTCCACAAAAAGAAATATTGGTTTGAGGCGAAGAGATACAGCCCACCACACAGCACTGATAAAGAACATTTGCTGAACATACAGTTTTACTCTGGACATTCATTTTGTTAGTACTTAATGACCAAGAAACTAGCAGCTATTGTGAAGGATCCACAAGTGTGGTATAATCCATGCTTGGGGGTTCTCTGAGACTGCAGGAAGGGCCAGACTCAAGGAGAAACTTGTAGGTCAGACTTTATAGCCAGAAGGCAGCCAGGAGATTGACAGGAGGCTAAAGATAGCAATGGCACAGAAACAAATGGCATGGATGGAGGATTTATGTTCACTGATGGTGGGCAAGGGGAGAGGTTGGAACATGGAGGTGATTTTCAGAAAGATGAGTTTGACCACAGTGGAACTCATGATGACACCACTTTTACTACAGAAACAGAATAGCAAGACTGGCACATAGGAGGAGGAAAGGAGATATTGAGGTAGAAAGAACGAAAGCTGTAGGGACAGACAGACCTAGGGTTGAATATCATTCTCATTTCTGATTTGATTGTAAATACACTACCATGTTGTCTTACTACCATGTATCCTCATTTAAGCAAAATTTTAATTAAATTATGAGTTTTAATTAGAAGGGAGGGAGCAAGACAGGGAGGAGGAGAGAGGCATGAGTAGGCAAGGGGGCAAGGCCATACCTATAATAGATATAAAACTTGTCATGAGTAACAGTTACTTGAAGAACTGCCTTTAATAAATTTTATTGACCTTCCTCCTACCTTGCCAATACTGCTTCCTTCTCTTAGGCAGCCTTTTAAGTAGTTGAACTGATGCTTCTTCAGATTCAGAGTTCAAAGCATTTTAGAAGTATTCATGAGCCATCAAACAAATGTAAGTCAACATCCCTGATCTCAGATTCCAAGAGACTAAATGCCCAATTTCATTGTATAAGTTGTGTGTGTGTGTGTGTGTGTGTTAAAGAATGAAGAATTGGTTAAATCCTTTACAAGTTGAAACTTGAATTCCAATGACATTTCTCTTTGGACAGGTGGAATGATGACATAAAGGGTGTGTTATAGGTACAGAGTAAATAGGTAGTGATTAGCAATGACTATTCAGTAACCAGAATGGACTTTAGACTGGCTAGGTAATTCAGAGTAATAAATAACAGGCTAAAAAAGAGGCAGAATATTCTTTTCCCTTGGCATATCTACAAGGTTATCAACATTTTACATTGAGTACCACATGAGGAACACCTCCTTCCTTTTCAAAATTAAAAAATAGAGGGAATTGGGACCAAAGACTAAAGAGAGTTCTGTGTGGCTGCTCTTGCAGAATACCCAGGTTTCATTCCTAGCACTTTCATGGCAGATCACAACCATCTATAAACCCAGGTCCAGGAGATCTGTTGCCCTTTTAAATTCTCTGTGGGCATCTGATATAATTGTGTTGTATAGAAAACAATGCATTTTAGAGAAAAACAATTAGAGGGAATTTCTGAACAAATAATATATTTGGTGGTGTTTTTAAGACATACTTCCACTAATGAGGCTGCAAAGTGGTGTTTGGAATCTTCTCAATCAGCCTTAAACATCTGAGATTTATTAAGTCCCTAACATTTAAACTGTGTTCCGTATGGATGGTAAAATTTCAAGTCCAGGTGCTCAGAATGAAGCCTTTGTTAAAGTGGTCTAGATGAATGAAGAGGGCAGGTGAAACATAAAATACCCCTCAGCAATTATGATACCCACTGTCTTCAGGCAACACTAAACACATAATTACTTCTCTCTACCCCAGAGAAAGACAGCATCAAGGATACAATTACATAAACTGTAGACATTATCATATTGCTTTCATAGTACAAACAACTCACATTATATTCAAACAGCGGGCATAAGGAGATGCAATTATCCTTCCCAGATATAATTATCTAGATAATTTAGAATAAAAACAACTTAAAGTGAAACCAAAATATTTTTGTGCTATTTAAAGGAGAAAGTGTAGAGCAGCCCCATACCATGCATCATGCATATACACATATACATATATACTTTGCAACTTATCTAGACTTAAGGCTAAACACACATGCTACATTACAACTGCATGTTACTCAAGGAGAAAAAAATAATTAGTTCATACTGCCCCTCTTATTTGAGAGACTTACTGTTTTATAAAAACTATAATATATAGACTTAAGATGAAAGCTAAGTGTTTCCCAAAAGTCACCATCTAGATTATCTGTGTCAGAAAGAGATTACTGAAGACTTCTGTGTAAAATGGAAGACTATAAGCTGCCTCCATTTAAAAACAAAACAACAACCAGACTTTATTCCAGAGAGACAAAGAACAGTAAATATTTTACAAAGCCAGTAAACACAGAGAAAATTCGGTGTGACTAACAGAAGAGAAGTTAAACTGAACAGCAGTCTAGTGTCATGGCTCCTGTACAGTGGGTAGAGGCAGAAGCTTTTTGTCAGGTAGAAGATGAGTAACCCTACCCCCCAGGACAAGCCCAGAGCTCTCACAGGCTCCAAACTCACTTTCAGCTTCACTTACTCAGGTTGTACTCTCAATAGATTCCCTAGCTTAGACAGAAAATAAAATCTCAGTAAAATTATCACAACTGATTTTATGGACACAAGAGGCTGGAAAAATGGCTTAGAGGTTAAGAGCACTGACTGTTCTTCCAGAGGTCCTGAGTTCAATTCCCAGCAACCACATGGTGGCTCACAACCATCTGTAAGGGCATCCGATGCCCTCTTCTGGTGTGTCTGAAGACAGCGACAGTGTACTCACATGCATAGAAAATAAAAATAAAAAATGAAAAAGATTCTCTATATTTACAGAAGCAATTGACATAAAAGTAAAGGAGTAAATAGGCATAAGCTGACTACGGAGCTCAATTATATGTGGCATAATATATTTCCTCCTAGGGGATTGAATTTGGGCTCTCACATATGGTAAAATACATAAAGATCAATCATCATAGAAAATGTTCATCCTAAGGATACAAGATTAATTTAGCAAACAAAAGTCAATAAATGCAAACAACATGTAAATAGACAAGAAGTAAAGAAACCACATGATTATCTTGACCTATAAATCAAAATCCTTTGGAACAGTTTCACACCTCTTCCTGATTTTAAAAGAAACGAATATATACTTTGAAGAAACTAGGAATATAAGAATCAATAGCTTATCATAATAAATAAATCAGGAAGCACTGAAAGCATTTTCCCTAAAATGAGGAACAAGACAAGTTTACCCTCACAATTCTTATTTAGTATCGTTTTATACTTATGAAAACTCACTTAGCAACAGTGAGATATGGAAATATTTTTAAAGCTATAAATAGAAATGGGAGGAATTAAAGTATCACTATTTGCAAATTACAGCTTTCTATACATAGAAGGTTCTAATGATGTCCCCAGAAAACTCTTTAATTTGATAGTAAGACATTAGGGTATAAAAGAAATACAGAAAAACTGGTAGCCTTCCTTTATACCAGTAATAAACTTTCTGAGAAGGAAACTGGAGATAAAAAAACACATTTATAATAATCTTCAGATCAATAAGATACTTATGAATAAAATTAGCCAAAGAAGTAAAAAAAACCTCTATTTAAAACCTAAGATACTAAAGAAAGAATGTGATTATCTAGACCTTATCTACAAGGTCAGAAGGTCATTATTGTCCTCAGATAGGCAGAATAAATATGTTAAAAGTTATATTACTGAAATTAATCTAACCATTCAATGGAAGACCTATAAAAACTCAATTGTATTCTGCATATAACTGGAAAACAAACAATAATATTCACATGGGAAAAAAAGAAACAAAACCCTAAATAAACAAGACACTCATCCTCAATATCTAAAGTGATCATAATCAAATTAACAACACCAGAGGTGTTACAGTACCTGATTTCAAACTATACAAATGAACCTTAATGACAAAACCAAACTTGTACAGGCACAAAACACACATGTGGACCAGTGGAATAGAATAAATGACCCAGAAATAAGTCCATAGAACCACAACCATTTAATTGTTGACAAGGATGTCAAAACATACACTAGGATAAGAGTGGTTTATTCAAAAGGAGTACTGGCAAAACTAGATCCATTCCTATGATTCCCTTACAAAAACAAAACAAAACAAAAACAAAACAAAAAAACACCTCAAAAAGGATTAAAACCTTTAAGCTGAGGCCTAAAAGCTAGAAACACAGGTAAACACTTCAAAATGAGTACACAGGCAAAAGGTTTCAGAGAAAGCTTCTTATTGCATCAAAAGTAATCCCAAGAATATACCAAAGAGAATGTCAGAAATGAAAAACCTTCTGGATATAAAGGGAAACATTCTCCAAAGTAAACTTTTTTCTTGTTTACTCTTTTCTCCATGTTTACTACACCAATAACATTCACATCAGCAGTCAAGATTCTTTTTTCCCTACATTCCTGTTGGTGATGCAAGACCCAAATTAAGTCTTATTTACTTGAGGAGACTCCCATGAATGAGACAAGAGATTGGGGATCAATGTAAAAGCAAAAGGTTTACTAGTCTAGTGCACTGGGGTGGCCAGAGGAGAGGCAACCCAGAACTTCCTGTTAGTACAGTTTTTATTCATTTTGTAAAGGGCAGGCTGTAGCAGTGGTGATTGGGCATGCACGCATTTGGGGGAGCAGGGTCATTTGACTTTTAAGGTGATTGGCTGCTGTCAATTTGAGCTGTGTTGGGATTCTCGCCCCACCCTCCAAGGACTAAGCTGTGCTGTGATTTCTAGACCCTCACTCCAGGGGCTAAGCTGTGCCTGGATAGGGGCATGTCTAGATAAGGTTAGAACATTTCTTCCTGGGAGGAAGGGTTGATTGGTGCCCTGGAGACATTCCAGGGACTGTGGCTAGATAAGATTGACACATTCTTTCTTGGAGGGGAGGGGCTACTTTGTTCCTTGTGGCTGGTGGAAAATTATTAACCTTTTCAGTGGAAATATAAACCAGTCTAAATAGGATGGACATCAAAGCTAAAAATGGAACTATTTTATCATGCAACTAGAGCACTCTTGGGTATGAACCAAAAAGAATTAAAGTTTGAATACAACACAGGTACCTGTACAAACATTTGTTGTGGTGCTATACATAATAAACAAGATATGAACTAAATATATATCTCATTAATAGATCTGTATATGATAAATACACACACAAACACACACACACACACACACACACACACACAAACACACACACACAGACACCCTACACATATATACATACCCTACACATACATACGTATTATCAGATTGGAGAATAAAAAAGTCACCTCTTTTGAAGAAAATAGGAAGAACAAGATCACAATAAAAGAAAGAGACAACTTTAGAGGGAAACATTTTCTCCCATATGTGAAATCTAACTTGAAATACAAAAAGGAAAATTTTTGGAAAAGAAAGAAATGGCATGGAGATGTAGAGAAAAGAGAGCGTAATGCTTGAACACTTTCAAAGTCTATGACATACACTGATGAAAGTGCCCCAATGAAACCTATTATTTTGTATGATATGCTAATATCATTTGTATTATTATTATGTATATTAATATTAGTATTATGAATATTAATGTTAGTGTATAATATTTGTATTATACACTAATAAAGTTATTTCCTAAACAGTGCTTTGGGAGATTTGTCATGAAGAGTCTTAAGAGTCTTGAGATGAAAATATATATTGGAATTCTTCACTAGTCCCTGTCCCAGAATATAATAAAAACATATTCAAGCAAAATGGCCTGGTGTGTCATTTTATGAATGGGGTAGTTTTATATTGACATATGGATTAGTTGTAAAATAAAATATGGAAAAACTGTTTAAAATAAGTTGGCAGATGGAGGCAGTTGCCAAGTTTTGAGGTCCTTGTATGCCAATTAAAACGATAAAAAAAGATCTAATTGGGCAGTGTTTCCTCATCATTTGTCCGAAGTGAAAGTTTCTGTCTGTGTCATGTGATGCAGACTCATGTGATGTTTTACTGAAGTAAAACCTCTGGGAAGTCATGATGTTTGGAGAAAGTATAAATGACTGGGCACTTGCACAACTAGTTCTATCATCACTTCATTGTGAGAGGCACAGTATAGAACTCCTGGCATTCGGGATGGTCCTGGTTGTTCCTATTGCCTTATGACCATTTAGCAGAGGCCTGGCTGTCATTACTGAATCACAATTGAGCAACAAATCAACAAAAACCCTACAGAGAAAACCCCATGCATTTCTACAACTAGATTCTGCTTTTTAAAAATCCCCTTATATTTCTTCGTCTAGCCTTACTCTTATAAAAATCTGTTCTGTCTTCATAAACATCTTACATAAAGAAATACTGACATATCTTAGGGATGATACTGCATACCAGTGAAACTGTTTCACAAGTGGTGGATCTTCAGACAGAATCTGAGGACCCCCACAGACTCTTATGATAACAGACCAATTGCAAGGAGACAGAGACTTCAATCCTTAGTGAGGGTTTCAAATTTGTATAGAATAAACTGTAATTGATCAGACACTATACATCATAACCAAAACAGACTCCACTGAGAAAAAAAAGCTACAGATAGAAAGATATTAAATACGTTCAGCATCTTAGGAATCAAGTTTATAAAAAGTATTGATTGTATGAAAGAGGGTTAATTACCTTGCCCATTATATAAGTAAGAGGCTTTTTTGTTTATCACAGGGTACTATGACGATACAAAATGGCATCTTTTTTTTTTTTTAAGAAAAAAATTTTTTTTAAAGCTTCTGCACTAGGAAAAAAAATGCCGAAGCTGAAAGAAAGAAGGGAGAGAGTAGTATGAAGTGAAGAAATGAGAATCCAAGAGGGAGAAAAGGGGGAATAACACAGGGAAACAGCAAGTGGGAACAGCAATGGTGCCCCAGTATACAGGTTTAGAATCGGGAGCCTATAACTGTTAAATTATTTTTATGTTTTAATTATTTTTATTTTTTTTTCAACAAGTATCATGTGGTGCTTCATCCCTGAGGTCTGTGTCCAGGCAGACATAGGTAAAATGCTGGAGAAGGATAAATCTCCCAATATTCTGTTAACATTAGCCCCTTGAGAATATAATATAGAACCCTGTGGCCAAAGAGTGAACAATGAGTTTGGGGAAGAGCCCAAGGACACAATGAATGAAAAAGCTGACCAAATAATGAAATTCAGTTATTGATGAAAAGATCATTCAGAGACTGCCTCACCTGGGGATCCACCCCACATACAGCCACTGAACCCAAGCACTATTGTTGATGCCAAGAAATGCTTACTGGCAAGAGACAGATATGGATGTTTCCTTAGAGGCTCTGCCAAAGTCATATAGATACAGTTGAGGATGCTTGCAGCTAACCAGCAGACTGAACATGGCAAACCCAATGAAAGAACTAGAGAAAGGACTGAAGGAGCTGAAAGGGTCTGCAACCCCATGGGAAGAACAATATTATCAACCAACCAGATCCTCCAGAACTCCATGAACTAAACCACCAACCACTGAGCACACATAGGTCCAGTTGCACATGTAGCAGAGGATGGCATTCTCTGGCATCAATAGGAGAAGCGGCCTTTGGTCCAGTGAAGGCACATTTTCCCAGTGTAGGGAATGCCAAGGCACTGAGGTGGAGAGGGTGATTGGGAGAGCAAGAACTTTCATGGAAGCAAATGAAGGGAGAGGGGGCATGGGAGCAGTAGGGGGAAAGGGGATAACATTTGAAATGTAAATATAGAGAATATCTAATAAAATAATTAAAAATATAAGGCATTTAAAATAAACTAAGTCTTCCCCTTGGGCAATATATTTACTTTTTAAAAAAATGTCATGGAAATAAAAAGAGAAAAAGTTTCTCTTTAACATTTTTCTATATTACTCAGTGTAGGCTTAGGCTCAGATACACTGCATATCTGTGTGGCTGTACCTCACCCAGGAGTCCATCTCTTTTGTCACTATCTTATCTCATTAGGTTCAGTGTCAGCAACATCCCATGAGCTGCACTCAAGTGTCTGAGGATCTCTAAATGTTTACTCCCGTGACCTGGATTCAGATGATACTGTGTGAGATGAATTCTGCAATTTGAAAAATTTTGACAAACTCCATCTCTCTGTGGATACATTCAGCATCATCTTATATTTTCAGTTTCCCCTGTTGCAAGGAAATTCTCCAGCACTTAACCATTTAACTGTTGGAGCAAGGTAATTAAGGAGTGATTTTCCTGAGTTGACATATGTGGCCTTGGGAGAGGAATCAGCTGTTCTTCTGGCAAGAAAGATTTCCTAACTGAGTGTGGCTTATGGTAACGGGAGCAGATGTTTACCGAGGTGGGGAATGAGACTGATTATTGATTTGCTATCTTCTAATGGCTTCAGTGGAGAGTGAGAATAGACTGTACTACTTGTATTAGAGTAAATAACCATTTTTATATTACTTGCTTTCTTGCAAATTGCCTCCTGGCAGCCAGAGTAAAATATATGGCTGTCTTGTATCTCAAAGCTCTAAACAAACTGCATTAGAGGAGCACAGTGAAGCATGGGCGAGCATTTGCTGATATTTATAGCTTGAGATTGGGCTGAAAACTCTGTATTAAAAAGTTCACAATCCTCCCCGTTTATTTCCCACAGTCGTTTGGGTATTGCATCCTCAATGTTTAGCTGATGCTGTTATTTCAGAATAATGTGTAATTGTTTATTCCCTTACAACACCGACAAAATACTCTGAGTCTCGTATCAATTTGTCATTTCCTTGGCAAAGTATGTGTGATTTTTCTGGGCTGTTTTTTTTTTTTTTTTTTTTTTTTTCAAATAGAAGAGTCAGAGATGGTACACAGAGAAAGAATAGAGGAGAACAGGGATGTGACTTCAAGATGATTTTTACATAAAGACTTTGTAAAAATTTGCTGTGTAATGTGGGCTTTCATTTACCTTTGTGCTTTAACCATAATACCCCACCCCTCCCTTCTCGCAAGCTACACTTAGCTTATGAAGGCTATAGTGTGACTTATCCTGGGGAGATGTCAACAGACAAATCAAAGAAAGAATCCCATCAAGCCTGGCTTGGAGAGCCAGTGAGTTCAGTGTGGTTTCTTACAGAGCATCAATGACTCTAATGTCGTTTCATCACTGAAAAGCCCACCCTAGCATTCGTGAAAATCCTCAAAGGTGGCATTCCTACAGCTCTCTAGGCTACTTGCAAGCAGCTAAGCAGGTTTGAGAGTCATCTTCCCCCAGCACATATTATTGCTTATGTGACCTTGAAGAGCAGTCTTCTTAGCCTTCTTGGGACTTACAAAATGCATTTATACCCTCAGTCTTATCAGTCTGCTCCCAGGAGGAAATGCTACAATTCAGAGGAAATGTCTGAACATAGAGCTGTGTAGACATGCTCACCTAATAGCTCTCTTCTCCCTACATGTTAGGCTACCCACAGCTTAGATTGTACTTACAGTCTAGAAGACATAGTTTAATAACATTAGTACCAAGGCAAAAGTGTTAATTACCTGCCCATGATTTATATTAGTACTATTTGGGGAAGCATAGGAGGCAGAACCTTACTGGATGAAGGGGTTTGCTTTGAGGAACCATTCCCAGTTAGCTCTTATAACCCAATATATGCTAATATGCAATATAAATTTTATCAGTATATATCAGTATATATATATATATATATATATATATATATATATATATATCAGGTATTAAGTTATCCATAAACTGTGATGTCTCTCTCTCTCTCTTTCTCTCTCTCTCCTCTCTCTCTCTCTCTCTCATCACAGACACGCAGACACACACACACACACACACACACACACACACACACACACACACACGCACACCAAGTAGCATTAATAGCTATTATCCTGAAGCCTTTTACTTTGTTTTGTTTTCTAGAGCTGATTTACATTTGAAAAAATATTTCATTTTAATTTGCTTATTACTTTGACTTGCCACACAAAATAATTATTGTTCCTTTCTTTAGTTACAACAAACAAGAGCTATCTTCCCATTCAATGATGCCTTTCAAATAAAACCCATATTTTGTTAGGGATTCATCCACAAACATGCACACTGGCTTTATAAAGCATACTTTATTTGATATTTCAGTGATTCTCAGCCTAAGATGATTTTTACCCTTAAGTGGATCTTGGGCATTGCTGGAATACACTAGAGGCTGAGGAGGCTGAGGTTGGTATTTAGAGAGTAGAGGACAGGTTTTCTTTTTAGTATAAATTACAGTCACCTATAACCAAGTGTTATCTATGTCTGGAAGTCTCATATACCTCCTAAGTAACAAGTATAATTTTGATTTAATAAGATAATTATAAAATATAATGAAATATCCATGAATCACTATTAAAATTTATTATTGTTAACCTTGGTTGTCAATAATCTTGGACACTAATAATTACCAAAACCAGACTACATGTCAAGACAATTGAAAGCTGAAAAAACTTGGAAGATTAAACCATATAAGATGTTTTTGGGTTTTAGTAGGAAATTAGTCTGGAAATGAACAAAGGAAAGAGAAAGAGCATTTAAAAGTTAATCATTAATGCAAAAGCACTCTATAGTTACCAGTGAATAAAGGAGAAAATGGAAATTATAAATAATATGTCACACATAGAATCCCAGGGTATGTGTGTGTGTGTGTGTGTGTGTGTGTGTGTGTGCGCGCGCACACGCACGCATGTGTAATAAAATTATTATAGGAATACAAGATTACTTCAACATTTGAAAACAGTCTACTACTCTAACAAAAGTCAGGAGAAATCTGTGATCTACTCAGTATAAAAGGAAATATTCAACATAAAATCTAATATTTGCTTATTAATAAAAACACATTCAGAAAAATTGAATGAAATGTGATATTCTTTACTCTGATAATGAATATCTACCATTTTCTCCTCCAAAATTCCCAAAGATAACAACTCCCTTAGAGAAGACATTAAGCATTTTCTTCTTGAGTTAGGGAACAGATCACCAAGGATAATTCCTACAACCCACAACCCAGTCCCTTCTGATACATGTTATCTACATGCAGCAACATATTTCTTTGGCTTGGAAATGATACTTCCCAGCTATCTATTTTTAAGGACACATGCAAACCCTAGTTCAGTAGTTTGATTCTATGGTAATGCTTAAGTAAGAATTTCCTTTTCTTTGCATATCCTGAATTCTTTTGTCCTGGTTAATTTCTGTCTACAGACTCAGAAAGAACATTTATATCTAAAACATACTGCTGTTCCGTGTTTGTGGACATAAATGTGATGATTGGATTAGTAGCATTTGTGAAAGTGGATGTCTGCAGAGGGCACCATTGGGACCTGACAACAGTGGCTTCTCAAGCTCAAGAGGTGAGAGTATGTTCTGGCCCAGCATAAGTCACAGACAATACTTTGTCTACAGAGAGCTTACAAATTATAAATGCAGATCACTGGACAATATTTTTATAGTTCCAGAGTGCCAGCAGTCTTAAATAAAAGCTGAGTCAAGCCAGAATCCTTGCTACTGGGCAATTGAGTCTAGATGACTCAGGCCTAGACTTGTTATGGTCACATGACCATATTCCAAGCAGATACACAGACATCCTTGTGGAAGCCTACTTATTGTATGCATTAACATGATGCAGGCAAGATATAGGACTCATCAAAACAGACACACTTTATAGCTTTTTTTTTTTTAACTGAGTGCTCCTCAAAATTCTTACAACACCAAGCTAATTTGGTGGCAGTCTTGGAAATCAGTAGTGACAGAGAAAGAGAAATAGAGAAAATGTTTTTATCTCAATGACCCAGAGTTAGTCTATACATGTGAAAGATTTTTGTTAGATTTTTTTTAGAAAGAAAAATGTGCTCCTTTGCCTGTTATCAGAATAATGCTAATAGAACCAAAGTTACAGCCAGAAACAACAAAAATGAGGCACTAACTTTATTACACGATGCAGCAGAGACACAAAGGGGAGAGATACCCTAGCCGAAGGCCTTGCAATAACAGTGAGCTGATGATAATCACAGGTTCCTTCTTCCTGCTATTATGTTATGACAGATTTGTTTATGAAAATTTGTAGTCAATAGTTATAAGATTATAAACACAGAGACCATTTGGTTCATCAAATTCAGACAGGAAAACCAACCCATTACAGGTATTAAGGTGCAGAGACATTAATTATATGGATGAGTACCTACATGAATATGGAAAGAGAAAGTCAATATCTAGAGATGTGGGTAGGGAAACTAAAGTGATGGACAGACAAGCCAGGTGAACAAATCCCAGCTTGGCAACAGGTACAAGCACATCTGGCCACTGGCCTTGGGCTCCTAGTGAGACACTATGTGGGAAACTGTTGCCTGTGTGTCTCAATTACTAAAGTGAGTGTAGAGCCAAGCACCTGGTTATAGGTTTGGTGCTGGTCTTGTGCATCAAAACAACTGCCAGCAAAGGCAGATGTAAACTATATGGCAGGCAGAAGTGGAGACTGGCTTTGTATTTCACACTCATTCATCACTGAGTATGAAAACATCAACTTTCTAAGAGCAGTGACTTCTGAATAAGTTCCTGTTTTGCCTATATCTAATCTGAACAAAGTCAGTGAAGAGCAGCCGAGGAACTACATTTGCCAAGGGTAGAAATCAATTTTAGGTATCAGTGTGACTAAAGGAATACAGAGAAACATGGGTGTGCTTGTGAGAAGGTTTTCAGCAAACAGTCACCAACCGAAATGATTTAGTAGGAAAAATAGCCTCTTCTCATGGACAGTACAATTTACCATCTGGGGACCTAAAGTAAACATTTTGGAAAGAGAATTGGCCTATTTTATAATAGTTGGGGCAGGCTTATTTCTGCTGGCTTGGACATCAGAACTGTAGGCTTGCTAGCATTGGGCCCAAGAAATTTATGCCAGCAGATATCCTGGATCTTAGGCTTCTGGTCTTGGATAATGCTACATTCTCCAACTCTCCTGGCTCTGAAACATTCATGGCTGCTGGACTAAGCCAGGTTTTGGAATTCTGTGACTTCCAGTCTGTAGCTCATCTCCTTCTGTGGTTCTCCTCAGTCTTCATAACTATGTAGTCAGCCTCACTAAAGAACTTTCTCACATAGATGAATCTCTAAACCCCTCTGCACACATTCTGTTGGTTCCTCTCCTAAGCAAATCTTAGCTAACCCATCAAGTACATATTAAACAAAGCAATCCAATCTCTCTGTTGTAAATATGAGGAAAGTTCAAAGTAGCTGCTAATTACACCATGTGTTACACTCATGATTTGCTTAGTTTTTTCTGATGTCACACCATGTTCCTCATCATCTTCCTATGACAACCAAATGCTACTTCACTCTCTCTACATTGCACATTGATATGTGTAAAGTTTTGTCACTGTGACAACCCTCCTGAAAAAAACAAGGAAGAACTTATTTTAGCTCATGACTTCAGTTCATCATGTCAGAGAAGGCATGGAAGAGCAGAGCAACTCTCATCATGGTACCCTGAAAGGAAGTGGGTTCTCCAGCTAGGACCTACACAACAGCTCATGAACATTACACATTCAAATCACATGTAATGGACTCATATGTTTGAATGCTTGTCTGTAGGGAGCGATACTTTTAGGAGTTTTGGCCTTGTTGGAGGAAGTGTGTCACTGTACAGGTGAGCATTGAGATCCTACATGCTCAAGCTATGCCCAGTGTAGTATACAGTATCCTGCTGCCTAGAAATCAAGATGTAGAATTCTCAGCTCCTTCTCTAGCATCATGGACACTTTAATGCTTCCTGCCATGATGATCATGGACTAAACCTCTGAAACTGTAAGCCAGTCCCAATTAAATGCTATCTCTTATAAGAGTTGTCTTGGTCATGATGACTGCTCAAAGCAGTAAAACCCTAAGGCAGTGAGCCATAGACTAGTGGAAAGTCACTCATCCATGTATAGTCATCATATTTTGAATTTGTAGTGTTAAAAAAAATAATGGTCATGGAGTTAGCTATATTCAGAAGGGTATAATCTTAGAAAAGCTGGGGGGGGGTAAATATGATCAAAATACATTGTAGGGAATTTTCAGAGAACTAATATAATACTAGGAAAGAATGCTGACAAAATAAACTGAAGAAGATACAAAAATTAGAGGCACAGTTTACCAAACCATGATGTGTAATGAGTTTTCTATTTTTTTTAAAAAAGATTTATTTATCTTTATTTATATGAGTACACTGTAGCTGTCTTCAGACACACACCAGAAGAGGGCATTGGATCCCAATACAAATGGTTGTAAGCCATCATGTAGTTGTTGGGAATTGAACTCAGAACCTCTGGAAGAGCAGTCAGTGCTCTTAACCACTGAGTCATCTCTCCTTCCTGTAATGAGTTTTCTTAAGAGGTGTGTTCTTATGTATGATGTCTGACATATACGGAAATGTTATGACATTTCCAGTGACTACATACAGAAAGTTTTCTGTAGTAATACTGTGGAGTCTTGCTTTGTAACATGTTCTGAAGTAATGTTTCTGGTGACAATTGTTCTGTACCCAGGAAATTTAACAAATTGCCAGCACATGGTACCTGTGCAAATACATGTCTCTGGATATCATATTTTTCACTTGCAATTGATAAAAATATACTGTCCTCTAGGCTTCCAGGGCCTGCATGGAAACCAGGTAAAATCACTCATCTAAAGATTTTGTGTTTAAAACACTTAAGGTATTCACCAGGCATGAGAAGCTACATTTCCTCATCATGGCCTCAGCTTCTCCAGTTATCCCATATGATCTCTGCCAGCAATTTGGGCTCTCAGTCACATTTAAGCTTCAGAATGTACTAATTTTGGGTATCCAGGGAGGATTTGAAGAAGACATGAGATAAGTTCAAAATATAACCTTCAAGTAAAGAAGTAGACTTTAATAGCCTAATTGTTAACTGTTCCTTTAAAACAACGGGATGTAGGTCACCTAGTCCCACCATACCTACAGTTACACCTCCAGCTTAAAGAAAGCCTTGAGCTAAGCTCCCTCTGCAACTCCTTGCAAAGCATGAGGCTGTGTGGGAGTTATACCTCGGGCCCAGGTACAGAGGGAGATTTCAGGTTGGTTATCTCTCTGCTTCCCAATCCTTTAAAAAAGCTGTGTTTCTAATCTGTGCCATCAAGACCTTTGCTTACCCCTGTTAGATTAAATCACAGGCCCCCTTATCAGCACAGAGCCACGAGGAGGCTTGCAAATTGAATATCCACTGTGTCTGTGAGCAGCATGAAAATCAGATGAACCTGGCACATCATTGCCAGTCACACACATTGTTGTTCCAGGTGTTGGTCCCGCCAGGGTGCCAGCTAGCATGCAGAAGGCAATTAGGTTCCTCAAGCCAAGAATTTGGCAATAGCTTAGCTTTAAAAATAACTCATGTAAGGAAGTTACTTACACTGAAATCTTTGCTGTGACTAAAATATTAATAATAAAAAAAGGGCTAAAGAGACAGCTAGTTCAGTGGCTACGAATGCTTCTTCATCTTGCAGGGGTTGAAAGTTTGGTCCCAACAACTATCTCAGGTGGGTCACAATGGCCTGTAGCTCTAGTTCCAGGGGTTTTGATAACTTCCTTCTTCTGGTCTTTGGGAGCACCTGCACATATATGAACACACATACACATAAAAATGCAAACGCTCACACACATAATTTCATATAAATACAAAGAAAATAATAAATAAATAAGTTTTAAAGAAGGAAATGGAAGGAGCTTGAACTAATTGCACAGGTAAGGACTCTCCAAAGTTCTTCTGAAGCCTGAAAAAAAAAATGCCTCGGAGAAGCAAACACGTGGTGGGTGTCCTCGCTATCTCTACCCCCATCTCTACCTCACTCACCAGGTAAGCCACATGGTGCAGCAGAAAGGTGTGAGGTTTTGGCTAGCGTAAACTGGTGGATGACCTGATTGTTTTCTTTTGGAAACCTTGGATTTCAATTTCATTCTTAGACCTGTGTAAAATAGATATGGCACATATCCATGGATATGTGTATTTTGAGATGAGCTTTCTATGTAACCTAGTCTGGCCTCAATTTAGCCTCAGCTTTCTGAGTGTGAACAGCTAAAGGAAAGGAAAGCAAACAAATCCAGCAATCTGTCCCTAGTCTCTCAGTTCACAAACAGAACAGAATTGGAAATGACCCAGCACTGAGCAAGGAGATCAGAGTAGGCTAACTTAGGATAGGTACCATCTTCATGTCTCTGAATCATTGTTTCTTTTCTGCTTGAGAGAGAAGGGAAGTATTTGCACAGGAGTGAGCAGAAGGGGACCACCTTCTTCTACTCACAATTTTCCCACCATGCTTGTAGTTTCTGCTATGTTGAAGTTCTGGGCAGGGAACACAAGTTGTGATGCTTAGCACCACCAGACCATTCCAACTCATTTGCAGTCTTCAGTGACTTGTTGATGGGTCAGCATGCCAGACTCCCGTTTACCTTCTGATAAAGAGTAAGATAAATGGTGTCTGCTTACCACCTATCCTCTCTGATCTACCTCCTTCCCAGTATTGCACAAAGAGAGCGGGTCTGTGAACCATAATTGGTGCCTTACTGCACAGGAACTTCAGAGATATTTCTTGAGGACTCTTTTGTACCCAAGCTCCTCAAGCAGAAGTCAATTTAGACTTATAATAGTAAGGGCTACTACAGCTATAGCCAAATGAGGAGATTATAAACTACAGAAAGGGCAGGTTGGACAAGTCATAATATATGTGTCCATAAACATGCAAATTGGTGTTGGCTAGAATTAAAATTCCCAGCAGAACCTAGTTGTCCTGGAAGAAGAAGTAGATTATAAAATGTCCAAAAATAAAAAAGAACCAGATGTTATAGCACCTGAGCTAATTACATATACATACCTCAGATGTTTCCATATTAGTAGTTGAGGCAACAGCTCCAATATGACCAGCTATTGATTCTGGAAAAGAGAGCTATTGGGAATGAAGAAAGACCTTTTTGCTCACAGTCTTTGCTTGAGTGATGTGGTTTCCATAGCACCAGAGAAAATAAAAAATAGCATAAACAAGTAGACACTTCAGGCTTATACAAATTATCAATAATTCTTAAAACTCTTGAGCTGGATAAAACATAAAAGGACAGTAGTCACATAGCCAGTGTAAGGGGCCAGCATAGAGCCTGCACTGCCTTGTCCCTGAATTACACACAATGTCAGTCAACAAGGTTCTGTAAATTATGACAGTTGGACTGGGACTTTGCATTAAGGACACCACAGGCTTGAAAAAATAGAGTTGCTAATACTTGTTTATCCCATCATTGCCCTTTTCAAGAATTTCAATTCCTGTTCTCATGACCTCATCCCTTTACCGCCTCTAAACCCTTACAACCTGCAGCTCTTATAGAAGCAGCTGGAATCTGGGCTACACTTACCAACTCTCAATTAGTCTCAGTAAGCCCTCTCTAGTACAAGCAAGTCCAGACCATGTCTCAAACCCAGTTGAAAGAAAGATTTTTTTCCCCTAATTAACAGTGTTTTCAGCAAGAGTAAGACAAACCTCAGGAGGCAATCAGTTATATACATGTCTGGGAGGACAGGAACTCAGAAGATACAAAAAAGGTATTAGCAACTGCTAGGGAAAGGGACTCTGGGCAGTTGAGTGTCAGTGAGAAGATGTATTGGACTGTTGAGCCACCTGCATACTGTGAAGAAAGCCTTCCTGTGCATCATAACCAGTGCTGGCGAGGATTTCCAGTGAAATGGCTGCTTTTGAGTCATCTCTAATTTTGCTAAGTAAGCTTTCATGCATTACCCTATTAGTGACTCCCCAACCACGCTCCTGCTAGTAACCCTGATAAAAACTCACTGAATGACCAAGTTAGTCTTTGGTATAGTTGTTATGTTGGACCATCCTGTGCTCACTTTCTGAGGTGAATAGATGTGTATTTTATATCCTATGGGACACAGGACACAGGCAAATTCTGTCACATAACAGACCCTTATTAGCCTGAATCTAGGTTTTCTGAGCTCCCTTTTATCTAGAGATACTAGCCTTAGGCATATAATGGTCCCTTTTCAGAGTTTAGTACCTTAGCTTAAACTATCCTTTCTTCTAAGCTTTAACAAGTTCACTCCTTTGCCTTTGTTTCCCATGTCAATCAAGGTATCTGCTTCCTAATCAGATATCACCAGAAAATATTCCATTTATGATTACTCAGTACACCTTATTTCTAGTCAATGGTGCTTTATTTTATTGCAATTGCTATTTGTATATTCATATTTCTTAACAGCTACTAGATTTGGTACCAAAACTCAAAGCTTGTAGGTTTGAAGATCATCAATATTGTAGGTGAATTTGGGACAACCTGTGCACACAGTTATGCTCGTCAATAGTAGAAAGTGAGATGTGGCATATGTGTGGCAGGCAAGAACATCACAACTGAGCAAGCTGATGTGTTCACTCAATGTTTTGCCTCTGGCTTCAGCTTTGTCAGTCTCATGGGTAGGAAATAATAACTGTTTACGTTAACAGTTGAATGAATGAGACACCACAATCAAGGCACCACAATCAACCCTGATAGGAGGGCTTCCTTCTGGCTTAGGGTTTTAAAGGGATAAGACTTCATCAACTTAATTGCTATCACTACCTGGCAACAAAAACAGATAAGATCCCTCACATATCAAACCACAAACAAGAAGCAGAAATGGTACACTAGGAATGACAGACAGGTATGATTTTATATTTTTGAAACTATAATTATATAATTTCCCTCCTATTTTTTCTTTTCTTCTAACTATGGACATCCATTTTTAAATGTAACTTGTGTGTATGTATAACCTCAAAGTTTTCCTAGAGGAAGAAGTTAAGTCACTGTTAATAAAGATACTAGACACAGGACCAAAAAGCTTGGGCTGAATCTGACCTGAAAAGGATATAAAACATTTCATCATTCACGGATACTTGTTAAGAAATAAATAAAAAACAAAACAAAACAAAAAAAAAAAAAACAAAAAAAAAACCAAACAAAAAAAAACCAAAAACAAAACAAAGAAAACGCCTCAGGAAGTCCCTGAAATTGACCAGTTTCTCTAGATCCCTTCTTCCCAAGTGCATATAAGCAGAAAAAACTATTGAGAGTATTCCAGCTGTCTGGAAGAGGCTTGACCAATAGAGCCATCAGGAAGGGATAATCTCCAACCTGCAGTCTGTGCAGTATGTTCCAGATTCCAAGCTGTTGTGAGCTGTCAGCCATGCTGTTGTGGGCTTTTGTGAGCTGTCACCCACACTGTGGTGGGCTTCTGTGATGCAGCTGTGTTGGTATCACTTCTGCCCCCATCAGTAACCCCTTATCCATCTATCCATCTATAAATAACCCCAATAAAGCTGGCTCACTAAGGAAGATGTTGATGATATCCATACATTGATCTATTTCAATTCTCTGTCTTGAGTAAGTAGGCACTTCTTCATGTCTTCCCAGGAACCATGTTTCAAAAAAGCTGCTAATAACTTTTCTTGAGCAGCAGATTAAAATCCATACTCGATCAGCTTTGGTTTGTCTACATTAATTATTCCTTCCTTCTTGTGTCTTTGTTCTGATACATAGAGGAGGAGACTTTCTTCCCTCACCCTTTCCACTATAGTTGGAATAATGTACCATTTACCTCAAGATTCAATGCTTTGTGACAGGATCTTGCCATGTAGTCTATGCTGGCCTCACACTTGAAGCAACCACCACAGTGTGGAACTTGATCTTGGTCTTTACATCAGTGGCTTCTTCTCACCTTGTGCCCTCAAGCCCCTGTACATTTTGTATGTATCCCTGCGTGTCATACACACACACACACACACACACACACACAGAGAGAGAGAGAGAGAGAGAGAGAGAGAGAGAGAGAGAGAGGGAGAGAGAGAGAGATGGGGGGGGGGAGAGAGGAAGGAAAGGAGAAAGACCACCTTATTTTTTAGATAGGGTCTTTCCCTTGGCCTAGAGTTCTCTGAGCAGGTCAAGCTGGTTGACCAGCAAGCTGCAGGGATCTGAGTGCATCTACCACTATGCTCAGCAATGGGGTTCTAGACATCAGACTCAAGCCTTTATGTTTGCATAGCAAGCATATTAGTGACTCCCCATCTCTCTTTATGATGCTTAAGATGTAATATTAGTGAGAAAGAGAAAATTGGCCATCTCTATCAGCTCCTGATGCCCTCTGGAAGCCTCATGTTTTCCTAGATATTCTTGGCAGCCCTTTCAAGTGCTCATCACACTGCCAATCTCACAGCAATTGAGAACATCTGGAGCCCTGTAGTTGACACAGCTGGAAAAGACTGGGAGCAACAAAAGCAGGGAGCAGGAGGCAGGGCTGGCAGAGAGGAACACACAGATTAGTTGGCAAGGTGCTCAGCAAATGATGCATAGTAAGAAAGCCTCTGTTCATTGATTAAACCCAACTGCTCAGCAAGGCAGTCTTGCATTCTGCCAAACAGCCAGGATGGAATGCAGGGCAAGAAAATTTTTTTCTTCTCAGTTCTGGGAATTGTTCAAGATGTAAGGCTCTGCGATTTGATTTTTCTGTATCTCCTACTGTTCAACCAAGCAGAGCACAGACACATGTTACATAAACACAGATGTTAGAACTTGCTGGAATGCAGTGTGATTTTTGTAGATTGGGAATAAATATCATGTTGGTGTATTCAAATGCCCACAGAGGACTGAAGACTGGTAGTTCTGTTCCATAAAGACATATGATTTCCAGGTTTGGAAACCTGATTCACCAGTTTCTTTTTTTCCCCATAGCTACTCTCTGTATTTATATTTGAAATGTTATCCTCTTCCCCCACCTCACTTCCATACCCCTGCCCCACCTTGTATTCAGTAAGGTGCAGTTCCTCCTAATCACCCTCTCTACCCCATTACCTTGGCATTCTCCTACATTGGGAAAACATGCCCTCCCTAGACCAAGGGCCTCTTCTCACATTGATGCCAGACACTGCTATCTTCAGCTACATATGCAACTGCAGCCATAGGTCTCTCAATGTGTGCTCAATGGTGGGTGTTTTAGTCCATGGAAGTGTTGGAGGGTTTGCTTGGTTGATAATGTTGTTCTTCCCATGAGGTTGCAACCCCTTTCAGCTCCTTCAGTCCTTTCTTTAGCACCTTCATTGGGGTCCCCATGTTCAGTCCGATGGTTAGCTGCAAGGATGCTCAGCTGTATCTGTATGACTCTGGTAGAGCCCCTGAGGAGGCAACTCAATCTGGTTCCTGCCAGTAAGTACTTCTTGGCATCAGCAATAGTGCTTGGGTTTGGTGGCTGCATATGGAGTGGATTCACCAGTTTTTATAATCTCACAATAACTGGTAATTATTATTTCATCTGAAGGTAAAGTAAGAAATTCTGTGTCGCTGAACTGGTTAATTTCCTGGAAATAGTTATTTCTTCACATTAACATATGAAAGATATAAATCTTCCTTCCTTCCAGATAAACTAAATTGCTTTAAGGTCAAATTTAAAAATCTTGTCTCAGAAAAAAACAGCCCTGAGTGAAAGGCATATATATATGTATGTGTGTATATATATATATTCCCCCTAAAGTAGGTATCTTTGTTGAACTTATCCACCCATTTAAAAATATCTCATTCTATTAAGCACATGAAACATTTTTAGAATATTCATTGGAAAGCACATAAGAAAAGCAACATTGACTACTGACCTGAAAAACTTTAATAAACTCTGTCACACATCATTGTTGTTTCACAAATCTAAGATACTTGAATTTTTCAAGTGGACAGGCAACTTGAGATTTGAGAAATGATTGAAACGTTCCTATTTTTTGAGGTTAGAGGATGTGTCTTCTTATGTGTATAAACAGTGTCACATTAGATACTTGAGTTCATAATCAAGTGCTACAATGATTCTAATAACAGCCCAGTGTTCTCATTTAGAACTTAATGACTATGCACAAACACTTACTCTTCTATACAGAGGGAGCTCTAAGGCACAAAACTAGCATTTTACCCAATAATTAAAGAGTGTTGAAACGAATGAATGAGTATCTGATGTTTTAGCTCACAGTGGGTGAGCTTTTTACTGTTCATAAACCACTTTTATAAAAGTTATATCAACAGAGACAAGAGAATTTTGAAGCAGGTATAGTATAATTTGCGTTCCATCACTTATTGAGTTCCAGAAAGAGAGTGATTTCAGTAAGATTCTCACCTCTGTTCCTGTAGCCAGGCAGTACCCATGGTAGAGTGGTAGAGACACTAACCCACCCACAAAACTTCCTACCCAAAATTTATTCTGTCTATAAGAAATGCAGGCATGGAGGGTAGAGCAGAGACTGAGGGAATGGCCAATCAATAACAGGCTCAACTTGAGACCCATCCCATGGGAAAGCACCAATTCCTAACACTACTAATGATACTGTTATGCTTGCACACAGGAGAATGTTGTCCTCTTAGGGGCTCCACTCAGCAGCTGACTTAGGAAGATAGAGACAAACAGCCAAACGGTAGATGGAGTTTGGGGACTTTTATGGAAGAATAGGAGGAAAAATTGTGAGCCTTGAAGGGGATAAGAACTCCACATGAATAACAAAAGAATCAAGTAACCTACCCCTGGGGCTCTTAGAGTTTAAGCCAAAGAACATATAGGGCTTCCCACACATATGTAGCACATTACAACTTGGTCTTTATGTGGGTCCCCAATAATTGGAACAGGAGCTACTTCAAAAGCTGTTGCTTGTGTGTGAGATATCTTATTCTAGATGGCCTTGTCTGGCCTCAGTGGAAGAGGAAATACTCTATCTTGGCAGATACTTAAAGTTCTAGGGTGAGGGCAAGATATCCAGGCAAGACCCACCTGCTCAGAGGAGAAGAGGGGTGGGGGTAGGGGAAAGGTTGTGGGAGGGGGTGACTAAGAATAGGGCAGTGAACAAGATGTAAAGTAAATAAGTAAAAACATATATATTAAATAATATATATATATATATATATATATATATATATATATATATATATATATATTAAAAAAAGATGTCCACCTCTGCTGACAATGGACACAATTCCTTTTGATTAAACTATTGAACTTTGAGAATGTCAAGCTTCCTTGACTTACCTAATAGAATAAATTCCACTGAAGATACTTAATAAAGAAGAAATCAAAAATAAAACTCCCTCGATCTCTTACCCTCATTTATGCCTGTCCAACTATACTTCTTTCTTTCATGTAAGCTTCAAAGTTTTAAGTTATATTGCAATAGAAAATCTGTACAAATCACTGAGACAGGAGAATAGACAAAAGAGGGAGGAGGATAAGGATGAGGATGCATGTTATCAGAGGAAGGTTAAAGGCCCTACCTACCCACACTTTATTTAGCCTACAGATCATGCTTGGCTACAAAGTTCTGCTCATAGCTGTGGGAGCAGCGCCCATCTAAAATAATGATACTAAGAAGACATTTTCCTCTTCCTTCATCTATTTACTCTGGTTCTCCGATCCTAGGATGGTATTACCCACATTGAAAGTAGATATGCCTTCAATTAAGCTTCCCTATGGGAAATACCATTAAGTACATACTTGAAGGTGTGTGTCCTGGGTGATTCTAAATCCAATCAAATAGACACAGACAAGTTCTTATCATTCCAGAAAATGCTTCATACTGTTTAATTGTAGAGCCAATAGACTACACAAAATATTTTGGCCTCAAACGGGATCCCTGACCCTATGAGCTGGCTGAGTGAGAATATAGACTAATCTATGTGCCATTGATTTATAGGTCAGATGGGTTTGCTATTTTCTCTGTTCTCCATTAAGATGACATGGATTATAACAGTTCACATCAGTGTTTACAAGTGAAGGCAAATAATAACATATGTAGATAATTCAGCTATAATAATCATACATTCCATCCACACTACTGAAGTTTACAGAGTCCTAAAAGAGTGCCTATGTAGCAAAAATATTTTCTTTCTTTATCTTTCAACTTGGTACCAGGGAGTTTGGAAATTATTTGCCTGTATACCATCATTTTCCCCAAACAGAAAGTTTAATCTTCTGCTGCCCTTAGAACTCCCGCCTTCCCATGGAGCCCCTGGTCTCTTAGAGGACACAGTAACTTCATCCTGAGCACTAGTATAATTTTTATGTCAGTATTTAAAGTACTAAGTAAAGATTGTCAGAATTTTACTGCCTGTTCCTTAGTTCATCTGTACTTGTGTCAATCACTGAAGTCACAAGACCTTAGCATGGCTACCAACTGGTTCACCCCTGAACATGACCCTGATTGTCTAATAACTGATCATGGGTTTTCTTAAGATAAGAGTGTGAATGAAAAACTGAGTAGACTAGCAGCAGATAGTTGATTTTATCCATGGACTGCCACAATATTTCAGAGTGGGACAGTGTGGGTATGGCTCTATTATCCCCAAAGATGGAAGCATACAGAACACTATGGCTGGATAATACAATGCCATACCCCCAAATGTCACTGGCAATAAAGTAGGGTCTGGTTGAGGAAATTTATGCTGATGCTACTTTGCTGAATTCTCTTTGGTATTTGATGGTTTATTTTTGAGGATAAAGATGCCACAGGGACTAGGGGGCCTGAGAGAGCACAGCAGAACTCTGAATAGCTGCTGAACAACTTCTGACACTTCTGTTGATATTCTGTTGTTCTGGTGGTGGCTTTGTGAGGGAGTTCTAAGCAATCAATGTGCAGTAAAGTGACACACATTCACCATACCCTCTCACTAAGTATAACAGTGTTGGCAAACTAACCACAATTAATGTTTCTTTGAGCCACAGAACAAAGCAATCCATAGGTTCTTCATTCTTCACTAAAGGCATAGCTATTAAAAAGTTTTGTGAGATACTGCTGCTTGGAATTAATAATAGTGACTGGGCACAACTTATTTCACAGGGCCTTAAAAAGCTTTGCTCATTGTCAGAAGATTGACTGGATTGGGGAACATGTCTGGTTAGGTTAGAGATGGTTGGTGTGATTTTTAATTCTACCCTATGTAGGATCAGTGTTCCCCCTCTACATTGTATCAGTAAATAATTGCCCATTGTCATAGCTGGTGAGGTTCTTGTGGATCCAATGGTATTGAAGAACCAGTGCTCTTTACTCTTTTTTACCAGTGCTCAATTTCTACATTGCGCAGTTTACTACCTTGATTTGTCAAGCTGCAGAGAAGGACATATGAAACTATGGAATATGTAATGTTTTATTCACGTGGTATGATCATGAGGACCAAAGGCAAAGAACATTTTGTTAGGCTCTCAGCACTCTGGTTCTTCCCAGGCTCTGTCCTGGGATGGGTAAGTAGACAAGATATCACTACTCATGGAAGCAAATTGACTGTCTTAGAAGCCATGGAACCAAGAACAAAAAAGACTTAAAGGGATTGGAGTAGTGATGTGTCAGAAAGGGGAAAATGTCAAAGGTCAAAGATGAGAGGTCATAATGGAGGTACCTGGGAGATGTTTTGGGCAAAGGTCCTATTAAAAAGCCTGTGTCAGGAGTAAAGTTAGGAGTACAGTTATTCATTTGAGCATAGCTAGCTTTGAGTTGGGTGAAGGGTTGGGGTATTTCCTTGGCTACAACTCCCTCCCAGAACCTGTAATGCACTAGCTTAGCAAGATGGAGCTGACCATTGAAGATGGCAGCTCCTTCCATGAAACTTTGTAATTGCCTATAGCCAGTCTTGAAGGATAAAAAGTAAGTGTCTGACTTGTGCCTGTACTCCTCACATATAATACAGGTAAGTTCAGATAAATGAAGCTACATGGGTAAATGCGGGAAGAATTGTTACAAGTCCAAATCAAAAGCCAGAGAAAAATGAGGCCCGATTCCCTCATGCTCTGTAACTCTTTTCATCTAATCAGCAACAATGTCAATGAATAATTCTCACAAATCTAATTTTCTCTTGTGTTTTTCTAGGAGTACTTTCAATACTTTAGTCGTGATACTGGTGTGTGTGTGTGTGTGTGTGTGTGTGTGTGTGTTTGTGTGTGTGTGTGTGTATGTGTGTGTGTGTGTGTGTGTGTGTGTGTGTGTGTGTGTGTGTGTGTGTGTGTGATTCAACACTTCTTGCTTAGGATTCTGGAATTCAATATCAGTCTACTACCCCTTGTCTCCTTGGCTATGAGGGGTATGGTTATGGGGCAGGTCTGACCAAGGCTTCTAGGTGCTATATCCTTCACCTACATTGTGGCAAATGTTAGACATAGGCTGTAAAACTTAATATTTTTATTTTCCCAGTTATATTTAACTTTTGCTTTGGTTCTTCTCCTTATTTCTGTGCTTTTTATCCTTTTGGACTAGGAATGCTTTTTTTTTTTCTGTGACATTTCATGTTGTGAGTGTGAAACTTGGTTTTGGTTTTCAAGTAGAATCCAGATAAGAATCTGCCTTGAGTCTCAGGGAAGCTATTACCTTGGGCATTTGGAGAGTGCTCAAACTATTAATACAACAGGTACCTGGACTGAATGTGTGATGACATAAATATGCACTGTTGGGGGTCCAGGAGTAGAATATTTAGGTGGCAAGCCTGTGTGAAATAAGAGTAGAAACTGGGTCGGAAGCCTGCCAAGGTAGACACATTCTATTTGTCCTTCACTTGTCTGTCTTCTGTTCTCTCACTCTCCTCTCTTCCTTTCTCTCCCTGTCCCTTACTCTCCCCTTTTCTTCCTTCCTCTCTCACTCCATCACTATGTCTTTTCTTACCTTTGTAAAGAAAGAGTTTGTCTTAACTCAGTTGAAGGCATGGTCAATCATGGTTTGAAGGGAGCACTTTGCCTCCAGGATTAAGAACAAAGAACAACAAATGTTTTCTGATAATCAGCTGTACTTATTACAACTACTAGATAATTCCTGTTTTTTATTAAAGAGTTAAGTCAAGTGCCTCCTAACTCATTTAATTTTTGTCTGTCAAATAAATAAATAAATAAATAAATAAATAAATAAATAAATAAACAATCAAGCATAAAAGAGTGCATGCCAATGGCAATGGGAAACTACCAATCACCTTCCTCTTCCCATGGGTTTTCTAGGTTCTACATTAGATAGTCTAGGCAAATGAGTGGTCTTGCTTAAGGTTGTTGTATACAAAGGGCATAGCCTAGGAGGAAAATAGTAGATATTTGACAATTTAGTGAAGCAATCCTTGGCATCTTATCTTTTTAATTGTAAAATCTGTAATATATGATACAAAAAGTAAGCTGTTTTTCCTGTAGTAGATTGTTTCGAATTCATCTTCCATTGGCCTTAACACCCCAAGAGGCTAGAAATAAGTTCTGCTTCCTCATGTTTTCTTCTTATACATATTTGGAGAAAACTGAGAAGAAATGTGTTTCATTTTCTTTAATAAAGCTGTTGCACTATAAGTTGACACACAACTAGAGGAGTCAGTGAACAGAAATTGGAAAATACAAACCAGCTGCAACCAAATAAAAGTTCTTGGGGGTAGAGGCAGGAAAATCAGTGCAAGCAAGAAGACAGGAGTTAGCAGGAGGGATGCCAACTCCTGTCTCCACGCTGCTCTGATCACCATTCTCATCAATTATTTACACAAGAAAGATCTACTTTAAAATTAATCATGAAACACTGAATTGCTCCTTTACATTAATAATAAAAGAACTTCAGCAAATGCAAACAAATCCTGGCAATAGAATATAAAATAATGTCTAACAGAGAAAGGGAAGTGGCCTATTTAAGGGAAATACCAAGAAGCTAATTAGGATTCTCTCATGAGGGTTATGGTTGATGACCCAGATTGGCAGCCATTACATCCCCCAAATGTTGGTATTTGCTTCATCTGCAGTTGTTATATTAAGAGTTACATGCAAAGTTGTCCCAGTCCCTGAGAACCAGGAAATTCAAGGAAATTATGAATAGTCTAATTACAGCAATGAGGAAAGGTTCATGGAAAAGATATCTTGGTTTCAAAACATGGCAGAGCAAATACAAATTCCCAGAGGCAATGGTTTCCCTTCTACTTAGACATAGCACCCATGCCTTCACCACACAGCTGACCTCTGTGTATGAGGACCTTCTCGTTTAGAAATATTTATGGAGTACTATTTTTCTTCTGCATTAGAGCATTAGCTGTGCATTTTCTTGACATCCTTACTGCTTCTGTATCTTAGGATGCATCTAACATAGTCTATATCCTCAAGCATTTTCTGTGTATTTTAGTCATTTTTTGCAATCATCAACTTTGTATTTCTGTGTTCCTAAAGAATGACCCAATGGTATCAGGATGTATAGTTATACAGAACCTTTATTTGACAAAACTTAAAAAGTATGGAGGATAAGGTTTAAGAGTCAAATTTTCATGCTAGGCAATAACAAGAAACTCCCTCAACAAGCCTAAGGTCTGGCATAATCACTTAGTTACCTTGGCAGGTAGGGGGTAATGATTTAATAACTTGCATCTCTTGTTCCCTCCTAGGTAAGTGGAACAAAAAACATGCTTGTCTGGTCTCAGATTATTTGAATTTCTGAGTCTCCAGAAGTTTAGATCCTAGCTAGCAGACAAACTTTTGTTGTATTGGGTAAAGACATAAGTTCTGGACTCCTTCTCTTGGGTTTCAACCTGGCTTTGCTGCAGTATTATTAGCTTCCAATAACTACTTCCCAATCTACTGATAAGAGTTTCATAGAAATGTCTTAAGAAAGAAGCACAAAGCAAATGTTGGCTAGAATTGCTTTTGGAAATCCTGAAAGACAATCTTATGTAGCTTTTAAGCATGTTGCTAAGAATAAGAGTAAGGTCTCAGTGGTTATAATTGCCACAGTTGCTGTTACTATTATAGGAATGTTAAGAATTCACCTACGAGCACAGGTTAATTCCTGTTTTCATGTCTTCCCCACTGGTAAGTATAAATTAAATTTTGATTTTTGATTCTCCATTAAATTCTATATTTATTCAATATCATGGCTTATTCTGCAGTTATGTACAGGTTCATAACAGCCTGGACAATGCTAAGAAATATACATTTCAACAATCATAAAGCTTCAAATGTTCTTTAGTCCTAGCCACAGTTTTAATCATGGATCAATGAAAAAGAAAATTTTAAACATTTTATCAAATGCCGAAGCACCTAAAACACACATTTTTTATTTCTGATCAACAAATGTTTAATGATGGCTGGCACCCTACAGAAAGTGAAGAAAAGTTCTTGTGTTGAGATTGTCAGAAATGCTTTTCTGGTGCTGATTTATTCTTTTATAATCTGGGCAAGATACAGATGAGAGCTCGGCTAACCCAGGATACAGTATCCTGGGATCTCCTGTCTTCTTTTCTAATGATAAATATATCTGTCTCCTTGTATTTGTGTTGAAAGTAAGAGCTGCAGATTCCAGGAAGAAAAAATGGAAGAAAAAAAATCATCATTCATGTTTTCATGTTAACTTAGGAACATAGTCAACAACACCTAACATTAAACTTCCCTTCAAGAGTTCCCTTATGTACCACATCCAAACTCATCCATTTGTGGCAGGCGGAGTCATGGTATAGAAGATTTCTAATAAGCAGACAGAATCCCTGACCTTCTGGGCATTCCACTGATATGTGTTGTCTACTATCCACAGTTGCAGGAGCCATAAACCAGAGGGTCATAAATCAGTTGCAGGAAAATTTATTTTTCTTCACCCAGACAGTGTTGTCTTTTAATACATTGCTTCACTGGAGAATTCAGAGACTCTGGACCAGCAGAGGTTAAGGTCCTTTCATCCTTTGTACAGAGCTGTTGGTGAGCTGTGACTAAGAAACATCAATGACATGAGAGGATGATATAAGCTCCAGGGTTTCTCTCATACAAAAAGGTGGACTATGACTATTGAGAATAATTTAAAGCTAATTTTCCCCAAAGTATGTTCTAGGAAAGCAGTAGAGTGATAAAGAATGCATTCCATGGCCCAGTGATCCTTTGCCTTTGGAGATTTTGGGATCCTATGGGCTTAGCTCTGCCTTATGCTGACAGGGTTCAGAGGAGTCTGCCATGTATCTCTATGTATTCCCCCTTCAGCACTCAAAGGCAAACAGCTGGATTCTTATCCCGCACATCCATCATTTTAGAATAACTTCTACAATGTTGCACCGAGAACTCATGCCTCAAAAAATTCATTAAAGTAATAGAAAGTTGTGGGGATTTTATTTCTCTGGATATCTCCAACTTATGATTACCTATTGTCTGAAATTCTCACCTTGTGATTCAAGGTTACATCTCCTAGTATTTATACCTCACATTATATGCTAGGAACAACTGGAAACTTTAGTATGCAAAGAGTTAATTTTGAATAAGTGGACAACAGGATCAGCATTCAGGACTAACATTTGATATTCTTGGGCAACTAAGAAATGAAAAGAAATTTGGGGAAAGAAGAGAATAAGGGTTGGGAAGAAATTCTGAGAATCTGTACATGTTTCCAAGTCTCACTAGAGTATCTCTTACACCAATGGAATCACTCAATATTCCCTTAATTGGTCTCCCTGTTTGTAATTTGACTTTTCAAAGCTGTTCATCTATGAGTCAGATACAATTTAAATTCAAATATTTTCTACTTAAAGCCCACCAATGTGTCACCATTAACTTTAGAGGAGCAGAGATGACTCTTAACACTAGTTTGTAAAATTTTATATTATCTGGGTTCTATGTTTATTTACTTGGATTAGGAACCTTTACTTTGCTTCAGCTACCCTGTGCTCTACTCTTCCTAAGATCCACAGACATGTTTTAAGTTAGAGCCCTGGTGTGGTCTGATCTCTCTACGTGACATGCATTTCCTATAGTATCCCCATGACTTTTCCCTCAACTCTTTGCTGAAGTAGGGACAGCCTAAGGAAGCCTTCTCTGCTAACCTCACAAATGCTTTGTCTCCTTTTAGTACTTGTCAAGTTCAGCATTTGTTTTTTTTTTATCTGTTCTTATAATTTACCCATTTGTTTTATTTATCTGTTCTTATGGCAGAACACAAACTTCATATAAGCTAAGCAGAGGCTTGGATTTGTTTCCCCTGCTGGGTTCTTTAATGTACAGTGGCTTCTCCATAAACACTCTTGTGTACTTAGCTGATTTTGTGTTAACTTCTTAACTTTATACAAGCTAGAGTCATCAAAGAGAAAGGACCATCAGTTAAGGAAATGCCTCCATGACATCCAACTGTAAGGCGTTTTGCCAATTAGTAATAAGTGGGGGAGAAGACAGCCTATTGTGGGTTGTGCCGTCCCTGGGCTTATGGTCCTACGATCTATGAGAAAACATATTGGGCAAATCATGGCAATCAAGCTACTAAACAACACTAATTCATGGACTCTGCATCGTCCCTCCCTGTTTGAGTCCCTGTTCTGGCTTCTCCTACATAAACTACAGCAATATGGACATGTAGGCCAAATAAACCCCTTTCTCTTCCAACTTGCTTTTTGCTCATAGTGTTTCATCACAGCAATAGAAATGCTAACTAAGGCAGTCTGTAAAATTCCACCAGAGAAATTCTATAGCCGATAAACAAGTTCAGCAAAATGGCTGGATATAAAATTAACTCAAACAAATCAGTAGCCTTCCTAAACTCAACGGACAAACGTGTGGAGAAAGAAATTAGGGAAAAGATACCCTTCACAATTGTCACAAACAATATGAAATACCTTGGTGTGACTCTAACTAAGCAAGTGAAGGGCCTGCATGAAAAGAACTTCAAATCTCTAATGAAGGAAATCAAGGAAGATCTCAGAAAATGGAAAGATCCCCCATGCTCATGGATTGGAAGGATCAACATTGTAAAAAATGGTCATCTTACCAAAAGCAATCTACAGATTCAATGCAATCCCCATCAAAATTCCAACCCAATTCTTCATAGAGTTGGAAAGAGCAATGTGCAATTTCATTTGGCATAACAAAAGACCCAGAAGAGCGAAATCTACCCTCAACAACAAGAAAACATCTGAGGGAATCACTATCCCTGACCTCAAGCTATATTACAAGGCAATTGTCCTAGAAACTGAATGGTACTGGTACAGAGATAGGCATGTGAATCAATGGAATAGAATAGAAGTTCCAGAAATGAGCCCCCACATATATGGTCACTTGATTTTTGACAAAGGAGCTGTAAACAATCAATGGAAAAAGGACAGCCTCTTCAACAAATGGTGTTGGTCCAACTGGCACTCAGCATGTGTAAGAAAGAAAATAGAGCCTTTCTTATCTCCTTGTACAAAGATCAAGTACGAGTGGATCAAAGATCTCCACATTAAACCAGATACACGGAAACTATTAGAACATCAGATAGAGGCCTAATATCCAAGGTATACAAAGAACTCAAGAAGCTAGACACCAGAGAATCAAACAACCCTATTTAAAACAGGGTACATACAGAGCTAAACAAAAAGTTCTCAACTGAGGAATATGGAACGCCTGAGAAGCATCTAAGGAAGTGCTCAATATCCTTAGCCATCAGGGAAATGCAAATCAAAACAACCCTGAGATTCCACCTCACACCAGTCAGAATGGCTAAGATAAAAAATTCAGATAACAGCAGATGCTGGTGAACAGGTGGAGAAAGAGGAACATGTCTCCACTGTTGGTGGGGTTGCAAACTGGTACAACCACTCTGGAAATCAGTCTGGTGGTTCCTCAGAAAATTGGACATAGTACTACCTGAAGACTCAGTTATTCCACTCCTGGGCATACACCCCAGAGACACTCCAACATACAACAAAGACACATGCACCACAATGTTCATAGCAGCTCTATTTATAATAGCCAGAACCGGGAAAGAACCCAGATGTCCTTCAGTAGATGAATGGATACAAAAATTGTGGTATATTTACACAATGAAGTACTACTCAGCTATTAAAAACAATGACTTTATGAATTTTTTAAGAAAATAGATGCATCTAGGCACTATCATCCTGAGTGAGGTAACCCAGTCACAAAAGAATAGACATAATATGCAGTCACTGATAATTGGATACTAACCCCAGAAAGATCTGAACACCCCAGAAACAACTTATAGACTATATGAAGTTCAAGAATAACAAAGGCCAAAAAAAATGAAAAATCATTATGCTTAATCTTTACACACCAAGAAAACTTTGACCATTTCCAGGTTATATTTTGTTTTACATGTACTTTTTTTTTTTTTTTTTTTTTTTTTTTTTAAGGACTGGGAAGGTTATTTACTTATTTATTTATTTATTTTTTATTTTTTTTTTAAAGATTTTAAACATTTTTTGCTTAAAATTATACATTTTTGTCAGTACTGTTTTTTCAGACATTAAAATAAATTTTACATAAAACCATGTGAATATGTTTTTTAGTCGGTACTTGATTTTTTTCAAGGGCTTGACAGTATGCATTGAAAACATACTAGTTGCAATAAGCGTAAAGTACATGCAAAACAAAACGCAACATGGAAATAGTCAAAGTCTTCTTGTTTTGTGAATATATGTATAGTTTTTGTTTTCTTTATTTCTTGGACTTCATACAGTCTGTGAGTTGTTTCTGGGGGAGTGCAAGCCTCTGGGGTTAGCATCCCACTATCAGTGACTGCATATTATGTCTGTTCTTTTGTGACTGGGTTATCTCACTCAGGATGATCTTCTCTAGATGCAGCCATTTTCTTAAGAATTTGGTTAAGTCATTGTTTCTGGTGGCTGAGTAGTATTCCATTGTGTATATGTACCACAATTTTTGTATCCATTCGTCTTCTGAAGGACATCTGGGTTCCTTCCAGCTTCTGGCTATTATAAATAGAGCCGCTATGAACATTGTGGGGCATATATCTTTGTTGTGTATTAAAGTGTCTCTGGGGTATATGCCCAGAAGTGGAATAGCTGGGTCTTCAGGTAGTACTATATCCAATTTTCTGAGGTATCGCCAGACCGATTTCCAGAGTGGTTGTATTAGCTTGCAACCCCACCAACAGTGGAGAAGTGTTCCTCTTTCTCCGCAGCCTCGCCAGCATCTGCTGTCATCTGAGTTTTGGATCTTGGCCAATCTGACTGGAGTGAGGTGGAATCTTAGGGTTGTTTTGATTTGCATTTCCCTGATGGCTAAGGATGTCGAGCACTTCCTCAGATGTTTTTCGGCCATTCGGAGTTCCTCAACTGAAAAAGATTTGTTTAGCTCTGTACCCCATTTTTTAATAGGGTTATTTGATTCTCTGGTGTCGAGCTTTTTGAGTTCCTTGTACACCTTAGATATTAGGCCTCTATCTGATGTGGTGTTGGTAAAGATCTTTTCCCATTCTGTTGGTTGCCGTTTTGTTTTCTTGACGATGTCCTTAGCCTTACAGAAACTTTGCAATCTCATTAAGTCCCATTTGTTAATCTTTGACCTTAGAGCTTGAGCCATTGGTGTTTTGTTTAGGAAATTTTCTCCTGTGCCTATGTGTTCTAAGGTTTTCCCTACTTTCTCATCTAATAATTCCAGTGTATCAGGTTTAATGTGGAGATCTTTAATCCACTTACACTTGAGCTTTGTACAAGGAGATAAGAACGGGTCTATTTTCATTCTTTTGCATGTTGAGTGCCAGTTGGACCAGCACCATTTGTTGAATAAGCTGTCCTTTTTCCATTGAATGTTTACTGCTCCTTTGTCAAAAATCAGGTGACCATATACATGAGGGCTCATTTCTGAATCTTCTATTCTATTCCATTGATCCACTTGCCTATTTCTGTACCAGTACCATGCAGTTTTCAGCACAATTGCCTTGTAATATAGCTTGAGGTCAGGGATAGTGATTCCCGCTGATGTTTTTTTGTTGTTGAGGATGGTTTTCGCTATTCTAGGTCTTTTGTTATTCCAGATGAAATTGCACATTGATCTTTCCAATTCCATGAAGAACTGGGTTGGAATTTTGATGGGGATTGCATTGAATCTGTAGATTGCTTTTGGTAGGATGGCCATTTTTAAGATGTTGATCTTTCCAATCCATGAGCATGGGAGATCTTTCCATTTTCTGACATCCTCCTCAATTTCTTTCTTCAGAGGTTTGAAGTTCTTGTCATACAGGTCCTTCACTTCCTTAGTTAGAGTCACACCAAGGTATTTCATAGTTTTTGTAACTATTGTGAAGGGTACCTTTTCCCCAATTTCTTTCTCCACATGTTTGTTTTTTGAGTATAGGAACGCTACTGATTTGTTTACAACAAAATGCCCACATACACATGGAAACTAAACAACACTCTGCTAAAGGATAGCAGGGTCAAAGAAGAAATAAAGAAAGAAATTAAGGATTTTCTAGAATTCAACGAAAACGAAAACACAACATACCCAAACCTATGGGATGCAATGAAAGCAGTATTGAGAGGAAAACTCATTGCTCTAAGTGCTTCCTAGAAGAAACTGGAGAGAGCTCACACCAGCAACCTGACAGCACAGCTAAAAGCCCTAGAACAAAAGGAAGCAGATTTACCCAAAAAGAGTAGACGGCAAGAAATAATCAAAATTAGGGCAGAAATAGACCAAATAGAAACAAAAAAAACCATTGAAAAAATCAACAAAACAAAGAGTTGGTTCTTTGAGAAAATCAACAAGATTGATAAACCCCTAGCCAGACTAACTAAAGGGCAAAGAGAGAGTATCCAAATTAACAAAATCAGAAAGGAAAGTGGTGACATAACAACTGAAACTAAGGAAATTCAAGAAATCATCAGATCCTACTACAAAAACTTATACTCCACAAAATTGGAAAATCTGGAGGAAATGGACGAATTCCTAGACAGATACAAGGTACCAAAGTTGAACCAGGACCAAGTAAACCATCTAAATAACCCTATAACACCTAAAGAAATAGAAGAAGTCATCAAAAGCCTCCCAACCAAAAAAAGCCCAGGTCCAGACGGGTTCAGTGCAGAATTTTATCAGACATTTATTGGGGATATAACACCAATATTCACCAAGCTATTCCAAAAGATAGAATCAGATGGAATATTACCCAACTCATTTTTTGAGGCTACAATAACCCTCGTACCTAAGCCACACAAAGACCCTACAAGGAAAGAGAACTTCAGACCAATCTCACTTATGAACATTGATGCAAAAATACTCAACAAAATCCTTGCAAACCGAATCCAAGAACACATCAAAACCATCATTCATCATGACCAAGTAGGCTTCATCCCTGGGATGCAGGGATGGTTTAACATAAGGAAATCCATCAATGTAATCCACCATATAAACAAACTTAAAGACCAAAATCACATGGTCATCTCACTAGACGCCGAGAAAGCATTCGACAAAATCCAACACCCCTTCATGTTAAAAGTCCTGGAAAGAACAGGAATCCAAGGCCCATATTTAAACATAATAAAAGCAATATACAGCAAACCAACAGCCAACATCAAACTTAATGGCGAGAAACTTGAAGCAATCCCACTAAAATCAGAGACTCGACAAGGCTGCCCACTCTCTCCCTACCTATTCAACATAGTACTGGAAGTCCTGGCTGGAGCAATTAGACAGCAAAAGGAGATCAAGGGGATACAAATCGGAAAGGAAGAGATAAAAACATCACTCTTTGCCGATGACATGATAGTGTACTTGAGTGACCCCAAAAATTCCACCAGAGAACTCCTACAGCTGATAAACAAGTTCAGCAAAGTGGCGGGATACAAAATTAACTTACATGTACTTTATGCTCATTGTAACTAGTAAGATTTTAAGGCATACTATCAAACCTTTAAAAAAAAACCAAGTACTGACAAAATGCATTCATATACTTTTATGCAAAAATGGTTTTAAAATCTGTACATTTTTCTTTGTTTTTTAAAATTAAGCTGTTCAATTAAAAAAAGAAAAAACCTGCTATAAAAAATATTAAATCAGATAATTTCATGAAAGCAGGGGTATTTTAAAGAACAGAGAAATTGCCCATACTTGTTGATGTTAAAAAAAAAAAAAAAAAAAACTCAGTAGTTTCCTTATCTCTTACTCTTAAGGTTAAACTTTCTAAGAGTTCTTATCATTAAAAAAAAAAAAAAAACTGCTTTGTAAACATTCTTAGTACAATGGATGAAAAATGAAATGAAATTTAATTACTCATAAATACATCTAACGTTACAGAGAAACTTCCAAAAACATGGGATTTCTATTTATTCTCTTTTGACCATTGATATGAAGCATTGGCATGTCTCTCAGAATATCCTTATGATCAACTTAGAGAAGAAAAGGAGATGGGCCTGAGTCCAAGAAGTTGAAGTGTAAGAAGATCTCACTCAGGGGTGACTGATACCAAATAGGGATGAGAGAGAGCAAAGAAACATGTATGTATCTGTTGAAGACTTATAAATGTTTGTGCAGATTAGTGTGGGTGTGGAGGAAGGGAGGAGCTGGGGGAGGAGGTACTGCCATCAGACTATATTGTATGAAAAAATTTTTGATAAAAGTAAATGTAGAAAACAAACACTAAGGTAGGAATTATTTATGCCTTTATACAAAATAAAACAACTCAACAGTAGAAGTATCTAGTCTTTAGCCATGTACCTGTGTAGAGGAGCCTGTATGCCTCCCAGTATGTCACAAGATGCCTGAGAAATGATATTTAATCTATGACTTTGTCTCCTTAGATAAACTACCTGTATGTTGGCCCTAAAGCTTTACCTGATATTCTATCCCCCCCCCCTTTTTTTGGTAGATTTTATCTCTTCAGTGAGAAAGCCTACTGTAAATTCAGCCAGGTTTTATACTTCATTGAGTTTTAATTCTCTTAAAATTGACATCATTCACTCTTTCCTGGTCTCTGGTGGTCTCACCTCCTTCCTCAATTATTTGCATATTTTGTTTCTCATGATTAAACTAAGTCATCATCTTGATTTAATTTACTAGACTTGTGGGAACCTATAGCTCACCAGATGTCTGCAATTAAGTTGACACCGAAAGATATCCCCGTCAGCAGCTTGCAGGGCTCTGAGATGCTCAGCTATGTTTCTTTGCTTTCTCCAAGCTTGTCTGGAAGTCACATTGTGGGAAGCATGACCTGGAAAAATAAGAGTTGTAATTTTTTTTCAGTTCCAACTAGCCTTTGAAATTTTCTGTCAGCTCACCTCCTTGGAAACGAACAATCATTAGTTATGAATATAAATTGCCTTACTTCAGTTTTTCTTTTGAGTATGATACAAAAAATATTAAGGTCCTTCTTGAGCATGTGTTTGTTCTCAGCTTTAACAGTCAAGACTGAAACCCTGAGAGATCTAGTCTATTTGTCTGAAAGTGATTGTACTGTTTTAACGGGATGTGGGTAGAAAAGCCAAGTGACTTTTAACCATAATCAAGGCAGTTTTCAGAAGAGGTGGTGGAAAGTGGGGATATGCTTTTAATTACACAAGCCAAAAGAGAGAGATAAGCAGAGCGATTTGTTGGAAAGGTACTAAGAATTAAACAGACACTCTATACCATTGCAGATTGTAGAAACTTCACAGGATGACCAGAAACATAGGTACTGAAAGAATGCAGCTCATTAACACTCTTATATAGGTAGTGAAGCTTTATAATTATTGCTTTGAACAGACTTAGCTGAGTTTCTGATTCGGAAGTTATTTTTCTCCATAGCATAGGCATGTTGGTAAAAGGAGCTATAATGGCTTAGCCAAACAATTTGCCATTGAGTCCAAAGGAATCCTGTTTTCTCAGAGAAGCTGAGCAGCATTATGAAGAGAGCTGAGCCAAAATTACCCCTCTAAGACTGGAGGAAAGCTGAGAAATTGAACTGGAGATGGAGGGAAAACTCTGCACAAAGGCACCCTGAGGTTATACACATGGTGCTTGAAACAAAACTAAGATAAATCCAAGTATAGATTAAAATAGTCACCGTAGAGAAAAGTTCTAAGCACCCTATGAATCACCACAAAAATAGAACACCTCAGACAAGTAATCCTGTTACACATATTAAGCTAAATGCCATAGACATTCATGAGGAGTGTGTGTGTGTGTACATATATGTAAACATTAATGTCTTAGATATTTAGTTCCTTAGTACATTCCATTAATCATAAACTGAGTCTGACTCTCTGTCATCCTATTACAGTGAGAAAATGAGGTGCTAGTAATTGAGTATATTTCTCAAAGCCAGAGAACATTTGTAAAGCCCATGGCTCAAATCTAAATGTCCAGAACTTTCTACTTTGAACTACTTACTATACCTGTCTCTATCTGTCACTTTAATATTGGTGTTGCCTGTATCTCTCTGCAAGGTATCCAAAGTAAAAGCCATGAGCTGGGATGCAATTCAGGTCAGCATGCCAGAAAAGGCCTCTTCTGTCTCAGTTTTAGGTTCAGCTCCCATAAGCTATGTGTAAACTGAATCCCTTCAGCTTTATCTCAAAAACATAAAAATGGCATTCTCTACTGAGGAGGTTCTTTGTTGACAAGGTGTTTATGTTAAATTTTATTACTACAAGTATCAAACACTTCTGTGAATTCTAGAGGATCGATCCCAGTATCATAAAGAAAGGTCTTTGTGACACACCAGATGAGATTTGTCCCAGTCGTGAGATAAAGATTCTAGATAGAGTATGAGAACATTTTAATGTTTGATAATACATCCATTCCACAGGCTGGTTCTGAGAAGAAAAGGTGCCATAAAGCCATATGCTTATCTCAAGAGACACAGAAAAAAATCATGACGAGACTCTATTATCTGTTTGGAATAATGATCCTCAAGAAGAGTCACCTGTGAAAAATCAGGGCTGTAAGCATAAACAGTGAAATACTTCATGGGTCTCATATCAGTAGCAAATGTCTAAAATCACGGTTTCTGTGGTGTAGTGGGTACAGTGCCATAAGTTCTGAAGGTAATTAGGAAATAAACTTTGATACAATGCATCCACGTGTGAAAGAAATTGGTAAAATTTCTGCATGTTTAGGTGACATAGTCTTGTAGACATACACACACACACACACACACACACACACACACAAATTAAAAAACCCACTAAGATCCTCATAGACCTAACCATACTACAAGATATAAAACATAAAGAGACCATATAATTAAGAACAAGTATTATTTTAAATAAACAATGAAGAGTGAAAATATTAGAAGTTTAGTAAATAATTGTGAACACTCTGAAACTTGCTAACATTTTGTAAGAGACACAAGGAAGCCTAATGAAATGGAATGTTACTCCAAGTTCATGCCACAGAATGTTCCATATTTTGAGGTGGAATTATTCTACTTGCTCCTGTTTCCATATTTTTAATCACATAAAACCTGAACTTCAAAATTAACCAAGAGCTATTTTTAAATACAGAAGCTTACAAAAATTTTAAGAAAAGCATAAGGCTAAGGCTAATGTTCAGGGATCCTGAGTCTGCAATGATAATTTACACGAACAAACAAGCAGTGATAAAAGAAACTGAGAGAACTGAACATCACTAGATTGAAAGGCTGTTATTACTCAGAGGATAGTGCTAACAGACAGAAAGACAATTCACAGGATGAATGCATGAAGAACTAATTTAATCACACAATAAAGATAAACCAATTGAAATGAGTTCTAGACTAGAATAGAGATTCCTACAAAGCAGATGAATTTTACAACTGTGTAAAGCATTTTAAGAATCATTATCCTTCAGAGTGATCTCTCTCTCTCTCTCTCTCTCTCTCTGTGTGTGTGTGTGTGTGTGTGTGTGTGTGATGGTAGCATGTGCATGCATGTTCACATATTATATGCCTACCCATATCTGTTCACAACTGGAGGCCAGGATTAATATTGTATTTCTTCCTCTATTCTCTCGATTTTTTTTGACATATTTTCTTTCACTTAACTTGGATTCTGCTGTTTTAGGTCACCTGACTGGCCAGCAACTCCCCAGGATCTATCTGCTTCTACTTGCAATGCTGTGGTTAAAGGCACACACACAAACACACACACACACACACACACACACACACACACACACACACACACCACTACCACCACCACCACCAACACAACCATGCTCAGAATTTACATGGGAGCTGAACTCAGCTCCTCATGCTGAAGGAACAAGGATTTTGTCCAGAAGTTATCTCTGTAGCCTCCATCAGAGCATTGTAAATCCAAATCACAACCAAGAGTCCTTTCTACTGGCTAGGAGAGTAAAAAGACAATTAGTACTGGTGAGAAAAGAAACTAGATCTTTCTACAGTGATAGACACCCTGACATTTAAGTAGTGCTTAGAAATAGTTACTTAATGATCTGCCATGTCTATTTTTAGAAACATGACCAGAGATTTCCTGCTCAGCCAGAGAACCTCTCTTTTTCGGGTCTCCAACCGTGCCAGGAGCAGAGCCTGGGCACTTGATGCATAACCATACAGCCCACATCCCAGTTGCAGCTTGGATTTATAGGTATTCTGACATAGCCAGGCTCACAGGCTCACAGGAAGGACAGCTCCAGTCAGAGACAGGGATTCTGACATAGCCAGGCTCACAGGAAGGACAGCTCCAGTCAGAGACAGGGATTCTGACATAGCCAGGCTCACAGGAAGGACAGCTCCAGTCAGAGACAGGGATTCTGACATAGCCAGGATCACAGGAAGGACAGCTCCAGTCAGAGACAGGGATTCTGACATAGCCAGGATCACAGGCTCACAGGAAGGACAGCTCCAGTCAGAGACAGGGATTCTGACATAGCCAGGATCACAGGCTCACAGGAAGGACAGCTCCAGTCAGAGACAGGGATTCTGACATAGCCAGGCTCACAGGAAGGACAGCTCCAGTCAGAGACAGGGATTCTGACATAGCCAGGCTCACAGGAAGGACAGCTCCAGTCAGAGACAGGGATTCTGACATAGCCAGGATCACAGGAAGGACAGCTCCAGTCAGAGACAGGGATTCTGACATAGCCAGGATCACAGGAAGGACAGCTCCAGTCAGAGACAGGGAGAGCAAATTACAACAAAGATAACCAGATAGAGAGAGGCAAACACAAGAACATAAACAACAGAAAACAATTTGACTTGGCAACATCAGAATCCAGTTCTCCCACCACAGCAAGTCCTGGATACACCAACACACCTATAAAGTCAGATTCCAGTCTAAATTCTCATTTCATGAAGATGCTGCAGAACTTTAAGAAGGACATACAAATCTCCCTGAAAGAAATCAGAATATAAGTAAACAAGCAGAAGCACTTAAACATGAAACACATAAATCTCTTGAAATAAGGGTAAACACAATCAAATAGGTGAAAGAATTGAACAAAACCATCCAGGATCTAAAAATAGAAATAGAAACATAAAACAAAAATTACCAGGAGATGGCCCTGGAAATGGAAAACACAGAAAGGAGAACAGGAGTTACAGATGCAAGCATCACAAACAGAATAAAAGAGATATAAGAGAGACCAGCAAACATATTCAACAAAATTATAGAAGAAAACTTCCCTAACCCAAAGAAAGAGGTACCCATGAACATAAAAGAAGCCTACTGAACATCAAACAGATGGAATGAGAATAGAAATTTCTCTCATGATCTAACAATTAAAACACCAAATGCACAGAATGAAGAAAGAATATTGAAAGCAGTAATGGAAAAAGCTCAAGTAATATATAAAGTCAGACCTAACAGAATCATACCAAACTTCAACAGTCTCTAAAAGCCAGAAGATCCTGGCCAGAGAAAAACTCATGATTACCATAAATGGAGAAAACAAGGTATTCTAAGACAAAACCAAATTTAAACAATATCTTTCCACTAATATATCCCTACAGAGGATAATGGAAAGAAAAGTCCAACACAAGGAGGGAAACTATACCCAAGAAAAAGCAAGAAATTAATCTTTTCACAACAACCCCCAAAAAGAGAAACACAGAAACATAATTCCACTTCTAAGAAAAAAAAATAACAGAAAAGAACAAATTATCCCTAATATCTCTCAACATCAATGAACTCAATTTCTCAATAAAAAGACATAAGCTGGATATGTAAAAAAATGAACCAGCATTTTGCTGCGTATAGGAAACATACATTAGTGACAGACACTACATCAAAGTAAAAGGCTGAAAAATAATTCCAAGCAAATGGTCTCAAGAAACAAACTGGAGTAGCCATTCTAATATCCAACAAAATATACTTTCAATCAAAAGTTATTTAAAAAGATGAGTAAGGACACTACATACTTATCAAAAGAAAAAAATCAACAAAAAGAACTCCCAATTCCCTCAATTCCACCCCAAATACAATGGCAACCATGTTTGGAAAAGAAAAGTTACTGAAGCTACAAAGCACACATTGAACATCACAAAATAATAGCAAGAGATTTCAACACCCCACTCTCACCAATAGATAAATCATAGAAAAAGAAACTAAAAAGAGACACAGTGAAACTAAGAGAAGTTGTGAACTGAATGGATTTAACAAATATCCACTGAACATTTCACCCCAAAACTAAAGAATATACCATTTTCTCAGCACCTCATGGCACCTTCACAAATATCAACCATATACTTAGACACAAAACAAACCCCAACAGATACAAGAACACTGAATTAACTTTATATATACTACCAGACCAACACAGACTAAGGCTGATCTTCAACAGCAAGAAAAACAGAAAGCACACATACACATGGAAGCTGAGCAACTATCTACTCAATGATAAGTTGTTTAGGGAAGAAATGAAGAAATAAATGAATTTTTAGTATTCAACGAAAATGAAGGCACAACATATCCAAACACATGGGAGACAATGAAAGCAGTTCTAAGAGGAAAACTCAGCCATGAGTGGCTTCATAAAGAAATTGGAGAGATCACACACTAGCAGCTTAGTAGCTCATTTGAATGCTATAGAACAAAAAGAAGCAAACACACCAAAGAGAATTAGATGGCAGAAAATAACCAAACTCAGGGCTGAAATCAACCAAGTAGAAACACAGAATTGTACAAAGAATCAGAAGAACCAGGAGCTGTTCTTTGAGAAAATCAACAGGATATATAAACCCTTAGCCAGACTAACCAGACTAACCAGTATCCAAATTAGCAAACTCAGGAACAAAAAGGGAGACATAACAACAGAAACTGAGAAAATTAAAAAAAAAAAAAATCAAATCCTACTACAAAAAAAAGTAATCTATACTCAAGAAAACTGGAAAACCTGGATAAAATGGATGATTTTCTAAACAGATAGCAGGAACCAAACCAGGATCAAATAAACCAATTAAACAGCCCCATAACCCCCAAGAAAATAGAAACAATCACTATAAGACCCCCCAACCCAAATAAAACCTACCAAGGGCCAGATAGTTTTGGTGCAGAATACTATCAGACCTAAAGAAGGTCTGATTCCAATAGTTCTGAAAATATGCCATAAATTAGAAACAGAAGGAACACTACCCAATTCTTTCTATGAAGCCACAGTTACACTGATAACTAAATCACAAAAAGACCCAATAAAGAAAGAGAACTACAGACCAATTTCCCTTATAAATATCCATGCAAAAATATTCAATACAATTCTCCCCAATAAAATCCAAGAACACACCATGATCAAGTAGGTTTAATCCCAGAAATACAGGGATGGTTCAATGTACAGACATCCATCAATGTAATCACTATATAAACAAACTCAAAGTGGGGGGTGCATGATCATCTCATTAGATGCTAGAGAGGCCTGTGACAAAAAGATTCAACAACCATTCCTGATAAAATTATTGGAGAAATCAGGAATTCAGGGTTCATACCTAAATATAATAAAAGCAATATACACCAAACCAATAGTCAACATCAAACTAAATAGAGAGAAACTCAAAGCCATCCCATTAAAATCAGGGACAAGACAAAGTTGCCCACTCTACCTACCTATTCAATACAGTACTTGAAGTTCTAGCATAGCAATTAGACAACAAAAGGAGATCAAAGGGATACAAACTGGGAGATAGGAAATCAAAATATCACTATTTGCAAATATGATAGTATATATAAGGGGCCTCAAAATTCTATCAGAGAGCTTCTACAACTAATAAACAACTTTGGCAAAAAGGCTGGATATAAAATTAACTCAAATCAGTAGCTTTCTTCTACTCAATGGATAAACGGGCTGAGAAAGAAAATTGGGAAACAATATGCTTTACAGTTGTCACAAACAATACAATACTTAGTGTGACTCTAACCAAGCAAGTGAAAGATTTGTATGACCAAAATTTCAAATCTCCGAAAAAGAAACTGAAGAAGACTTCAGAAGTTGGAAAGTTCTCCCATGCTCATGAATTGGCAAGATTAATATAGTAAAAGTGGCTGTCTTCCCAAAAGCAATCTACAGGGTCAATGCAATCCCCATCAAAATCCCAACTCAATTCTTCAGAGTTAGAAAGAGTGATTCTCAAATTCATTTGGAACAACAACAACAAAAATAACCAACCAAACAAAAAACCCAATAAAACCAAGGATAGTGAAAACTATTCTCACCAATAAAAGAAATTCTGGGACATCACCATCCCTGACAACAACCTATACTATAGAGCAATAGTGATAAAAACCACATGGTATTGGTGCAGGGACAGGCAACTAGATCAACAGAACAAAATTGAAGACCCATAAATGAACCCACACACCTTTGGTCATTTGATCTTTGACAAAGGAGCTAAAACTATCCAGTGGGGGCAGGGGTGGGAGACAGCATTTTCAACAAATGGTGCTGGTTCAACTGGAGGTCAGCATGTAGACAAAACTGCAGCTTACCTATTGGGAAAAGATCTTTACTAATACTATATCCAATAGAGGGCTAATATACAAAATATACAGAGAACTCAAGAAATAAGATTCCAAAGAACCAAAAAAAAAAAAAAAAAAAAAAACCAAAAAAACAAACAAAAAAAAAAAAAAACAAAAAAACAAAAACCCTATTAAAAATGAAGAACAGAGCTAAGCAGAGAATTCTTAACTGGGGAATCTCACTTGGCTGAGATGCACTTAAGAAAATGTTCAGCATCCTTAGTCATCAGAGAAATGCAAATCAAAACGACTATGCGAGTCCACTTCCCACCAGTCAGAATGGCTAAGATCTCCGGTGACAGCAGATGATGGCAAATATGTGGAGAGAGAGAAACACTCCTTCGCTGGTGGGATTTCAAACTGGAACAACTACTGTGTAAATAAGTCTGGTGGTTCTTCAGAAAACTGCATATAGTGCTACTTGAGGACCCAGCGATACCACTCCTTGGCATAAACCCAAAAGATGTTCCAACTTATAATAAGGACGCATGCTCCATTATGTACATAACAGCCTTATTTATAAAAGCCAGAAGCTGGGAAAAAATGTCCCTCAACAGAGGGATGAATACAGAAAATGTGGTACATTTACACAGTGGTGTACTACTCAGCCATTAAAAAAATAACGAATTCATTAAATTAGCAGGCAGATGAATGGAACTAGAAAATATCCGGAGTGAGGTAACACAGTCACAAAAGAACCCATGGTATGTACTCAGTGATGAATGAATATTAGGATAAAAGCTTGAAATATCCATGATACAACTTACAGACCATTTGAAGGTTAGTCCTACTTAGAAGGGGGAACAAAATAATCACAGGATCTTGAAGGGAGCAGAGACTTTGGAGGAACAGAGAAGGGGAGAGGAAAAAAGGAGGGTCAGGATTAGGTGTGGGGGCAGAAGGGCAAGACATCGAAGTGTCAGGAAATTGAACAGAGGTGTGCAGCAATGCAGGATGGAGAACTGGGGATAGCCACCAGAAAGTCGTAGATGCCAGAAAAGCAAGAGGTTCCCATGATCCAACAGAGATGACATTAGCTGAAATGTCCTAGAAAGGGAGGGAAAACCTGTAGAGACCATATCTAGAGGTTAGGCAAAGCCACCCTTCACAAAATTTTAACCCAATATTGCTCCCATTTAAAGGAAATATGGGGACAAAGAGTGGAGCAGAGTCTGAAGGAAAGGCTATTCAGAGACTGCTCCTCCTGGGGATCCATCTTTTATGCAGCCACCAAATCCATACAATTGCTGATGCCAAGAAGTGCTTGCTGACAGGAGCCTGATATGGATGTCTCCTGAGAAGTTCTATCAGAGCCATACTGATACAGATGAGGATGCTTGTAGTCAACCACTGGACTGAGCATGGGAACCCCAATGGAGGAGTTAGGGGAAGGATTGAAAGGGCTGAAGCTGTTTGCAACCCCACAGGTAGAAGAACATCAACAACTAAATACCCCAGAGCACCCAGGGACTAAATCACCAACCAAAGAATACACATGGAGGAACCCATGGCTCCATTTGCATATGTAGCAAAGGATAGCCTTGTCTGGCAGTAATTGGAAGGGAAGCCCTGGCTCCTGGTAAGGCTTGATGCCTCAATATAAGTCCCAGGGTTAGACTGGGTGGGTAGGTGGCAGAGCACTCTTGTGGAGGCAGAGGGAGAGAGGTGGAAAGTGGGTTTTCAGAGGTGAAATGGGGAAAGGGGATAACATTTGAAATGTAAATAAACAAAATAACAGAAAAAAAGAAATATGACCAAATCAAAATACAAATGGAAAGGTTCAAAGAGTATGTTACATCCATTTTATACTAAAATTTTACGATTAAATAAATCCTTTTAAGGATTCTAGATAGGAGTAACTGTGGCTAGCCTGTGTGCGTGTGTATGTGTGTGTGTGTGTGTGTGTGTGTGTGTGTATAGTCCTGTGACACTCAGGTAGTTCTAGTTTCATTTTCCTATGCTTGGGAAAAGTGTCATCAGACAGTGGGGATGTGTTTGAATTCAGAGGAATTGGAGTAAGAGCTGAGCTCTCCAAGACTCCCAACACATGACTTGGACAGAGAGTATGAATGAAGCCGACCTTGTAGAATTGTGGGCCTGGTGGCTGAGTGGCCTACGTATTCTATCACAGGAGCATGTGTCATGGAAGCATCTTGTAGGTTTTCTCAAGGCCACTTGTAAGTAAAAAGGACTTTGAGCATCTATGGTTCCTTTTTTCCTAACCATATATCAAATTTTATTATGAGCAATGTGTGTCATAACATGTGTTTATACGAATGTAATTTTGATTTAAATGCCATGCTTTCTCTTATTTCCAAAGAGATTAGGAATTTTTGGGGGATCTTTTATATATGGTATTCCCAAACAACAATTCCCATATATAATAGATCAACAATGCCCATCATTCAGGACAAAAAGGCAGCCTATAGAATGAAAAAAGGCTTTACCAACACCACATCTGATGAGTGCTAATATCCAAAGTGTATAAAGTATATGTAACTTGGTATAAAAAGTCCAAAATAACACAATCAATTACAGATCTAAATGGGGAATTCTCAATAGAGAAATTTTAAATGGCTAACAAACAATTAAAAATATTTTCCATCCCTAGCCATCAGGGAAATGTAAACCAAAGTATTTTGCGATTCTATCTTCTACCTGTCTTTTCAATGTGTCCCAGGTTTTCTGCATATTTTGTGTTATGGACTTTTTGGATTTTGTATTTTCTTTGATGTACTGATGTCGTCTATTGTGTGTTCTGTACCTGAGATTCCCTCTTCCATTTCCTGTATCCTGTTGGTGATGCTTACGTTAGCAGTTCTTGTTCTTGTTCCTAGGTCTCCATCTCCAGGATCCCTCAGTTTGTGTTTTCTTTATTATTTCCACCTGCCATTTCAGTTCTTGGACAGTTTTATTCTTATCTTTCAACTGTTTGGTTGTATTTTCCTGAATTTCCTTGTAGTTATTAGCTTCCACTTTTAATGCATCTCCCTATATGAATGTATTTTCCTATATTCCATTAAGGGATTTATTCATGTCTTCTTTAAAGGCCTCTATCATCTTTATAAAATTGGTTTTAAGATCTTCTTTTTGTGCTTCAATTTCATTAGGAAGTCCATGGATTGTTGCAACAAAATAGCCTGGTTCTGATGGTATTATATTGCTTGTTGATTGTGTTCTTAAGCTGTCTTATTGGCATCATATTTTCCCTGATGTTGCCCGGATAATACTAATGGCAGCAGGACTTCTTGGGAAGGTGTGATGAGCCATGGAACAGACAATGGAGATCAGGGTACCTTACTCTCCTGGCTGTGCCTCAGACCGCACTCTGCAGGCTGTGTCCTGGACAGATGCTAGCTATTCTGCAGGTCATGTGCCAGGCAGAGCCAGCTTGGGTGGCAGGTAGGCCCAAATAGGATGAACTATGAACTGTTGCACAGAGTTCCATGCTGGTTAGCTTTGGGGCTTCCAAAGGTTTCCACAGGTGGCAGGATGCTCTTGGGGTACTGAGAAGCTCCTCTAGACTGGGAAGCCAGGACAGAACTAGGGCTCCAGGGATCACTTGTGCACCTCTGCTGGTTGTCCCAGTGGACCTCAGGTGTCTAGCAAATCTATCTAGGAAGGGTAGTTAAGTTGGATTCCAAGCTGGTTAGTTTTGGGGTCCCTGAAGTTTTCCATGGGGTTGGGCTGACAGTATGCTTTCAGGGTCCTACAAGACTGACTTTTTACTTTTCTAAAGACTGACTTAGTTATTAATTGTTCTCCAACCACATGCACTACACACACACATACACACACACATATGCACACACGTACATATACACATTAATAAAAATACACACATACACACATGTGCACATACATATGTTATCAATTATCTTTCTGTTTTGTAGATTGGATTCTTTATCATAGAATTCCAAGTAAGTCTTTATCACCCTTTCTCTTCTTCAATATCTTACAAGCATTCCTGGCAATGAGAGGCTCTGTTTTCCTACAGACAGAGAAAAGTGAAAGTCACATGTGCCACAAAGAATTAAAATTGTATTGATACATATCTAATGTAGAAAAATCTCAACCAAATAGAATTGGCCGCTTACATTATACTAACAAATCGAGTTAAATGGGACCTAAAAATTGAAGATCTGAGAACACATGCAAAGTGTTTTTATAGATGATAAAATAAGTATTCCCAGAAATCTTTTCAAGTCAGACAGTTTGTTGTAGCTTCTTCCATACTTGAATTCTTATGCTGTATAAATCTATTTTTCTAATATGGAAAGCCTAGAATCTATGCAATTCAATTCACAAAGCAAGTAAAAATCATTTCAAAGAGTAAAGATGCCAATAAAAGAAAACTGTGAAGCAAAGAGACTTAGAAGTATTCAAAATAAATATTAGTAAATCTAGCTGAGTAGTGGGAGCATAGTATGTAGAAAAAAGAAAAAAAAAAAAAAAGGAATCAGCCTTGAGCTAAAAATCATGGCCTCTTATTTTAGAGTTTCCACCACATAAATAGGTAGAAGACACACATCATGTTCATTAGTATTAATCATTGAAAAGCTCCGATTCTAATCCTCATTTGAAACTCTTGTAAATATAAAAATTGTCATAGTATGTTTTGGTGATAATAACTGTATGAAACCATCACCTTAAAGTTACAGGAGAACATTTAAGAGGTGACAACCAAAAGACAAAATTGAAGCCCATACAAAATATTTCATACAGAAAAAAATCATTCATGTGGGGAATAAAATCCCATGTTTGAACACATGCCTAGAGTAAATAAGAGACTCTGGGACTGTAGCCTTTAGATTTCTTTATTGCCCACAGTAATACAGTTATTTGCAAAGGTCCAGTAAGAATCTTTCTTCATAGCAACCAAAGTCTAATTAGCCACGTGTTTATAAACATGACCAGACCAGAAATGTCAGCATTGAGAGTGTCTTGCCACTGGTTGGGTAGGAAGCATGTTCCCTGAGAACAGAAGTGGTTTTGTCACATTGCAAGACTGGTGAACTCTGATCTGGGACCTGACCAATACCTGCCATGCAACTATGCTTGGAAAAGAATGCCAGTTGTAGGTAGATCTGAAAATTTGCAAACCTAGAAGTTTCCACAGTCAATACTTTTACTTAAAACTATAGAACAAGAAGCATGTGAAACAGACTATGTGGTGTTAGCTTTTCTATTCCCACAGGGGAAGACCAAAACAGATCCCTTGATCCAGCTAGATGAAACTGATTGGCCCCTAAGGGCTCAATCAAGCTTCCAGACAGAGGCAGATGATATTCTTAAGTTCTGTGAGTATGTAGGTAAGGTGATTTTTTTTTCCCTAATGTATTAATCATTTTTTGGTGCCTCCATGTGAACAAAAACGTGCGAGATTTTAAAAGAACATGCAGTTTATGATAACAACTTGCTAATCATAACATTATGGGACAAATTTAACTGGTCACACCTGAACCTTAGCTGGGTGTGGTTAACCATGGAAGGTAGAGGTGAGGTGGAGGGAAAAGGTGAGCAGAGACCAAAAAGCAAATTGACATTTTCCTCTAATGCAAACATGGTGACTGGGAAGGGACAGGAACTTTCAGCTGTACTTCCTAGAGGCACTCCAAGATCCTTCCTTACCACTGTGAACACTTTTCCTGCCCGTCTTCATTTTTTTTTCTTTTAGATTTGTTTATTTTTATTTTATGTATTTGAGTGCTTGCCTGCATGTATGTGAGTGTCTGGTGCCTGTGGTGGCCAGAAGGCAGGGTTCCAGATCCTCCGTAATAGAAAGTTGGGGACAAAGAAGCTGCCAGGTGGGTTCTAAGAACTGAATCCAGGTTGGTCCTCTAGCAGCCAGAGCTGTTAACGTTGAGCCATCCTCCCACCCCCACACACCCATTCTTTAAGAACTACCTGTTTCTAGGGCTCTATTCAGTCTTTTAGGACTTAGATCAGATTCTGAGAAGAGGTGTAGAGAAGCCCAACAACCATGTTTCACATTTTCTCTAAAGGAAACAATGTCAACGATGGACCATGTCAATATTTGCTTATAGGACTGAGATAGAAATAATGACAAATCCAGTGACCGCATATGTTACATAAATCCCATCAGTCTCACAACATGGTGGGCCTTTGGGGAGCCATGTGATGTGAAAAGTCAGGTATAGAAAGACTAATACTGCATGACCTCAAGGACAAAAATAATCTGACTCACAGAAGCCAAGAGGCAGTTGTTCAGGGATGAAGGATGAGAGAAGATGAGAATGTGATGATTGAACTGTGTGAATTGTTAAAGAGGATGGGAACAGCTAGAATTTTACAGTGCATATAGACAGCCATTAGCTAAACAATACTCCAGATTGAATCTGCTGAAAGAGTAATCTTAAGACTTCCAACACACACACACACACACACACACACACACACACACACACACACACAAACACACACACATGCACACACACTTGTGAGCACACATTTATAAGCCATACATACAAAAGATAAAAATGTATAATACATCACATTGTACACCATATCAGTATTCTCTCTCTTTCTCGCTCTCCCTCTCCCCTTCCTACTCCCTCTCTTTTGTCACTCACACTTCAAGAAAGCAGAATGAATTATCAAATACCAATGCTTCTTTTGAAAGAAAAATCATTAATTACATATATTTAATTACTAACATACTTTAAAGAGTCTGATGTTAAATTTAACCTAGAGTTAACAACTACTTAAATTTCAAAGACCAGAGACCTAATTTAATATTTTAAGTTTATATTCATTTCTTGAGAGTATGTTTTTAAATGTTTATACATTTTATGCCTTCAATACCATGAATCAACTTTGACTATAAAGAGCCAAGGAAAGTTTCAGTGACTTGCCTATGTTCAAAGCTGAGAGAAAACTGAGCTGTGCTTCTACCTGGGCGGGGGATATAAAGCACATTTTTTCCTTTCTCTTACTGATGCCTTTAATTCACTGATGCCTTCAAGATCAGGCTTTCAATTAGTTAAATGGTGTTGTGTGTCACAACACTGTGTGCTCTGTCCATATGTCACACTGACCTCAGAAGGGACTTGTGGTTGTCTTATTTCAGTTGACAGGGCACAGAGGAACCTGGCTGCCCTCCCAGAGTTGCTGAGGTGAGGCTGAGGTCCCCACATCTCCCATGCATTATGCCCACCCTGGGCAGCAGGTCTCCATGATATTTCATGGATCCTCCACATTAATACAGGTGTCTGCTCTAGCCAGCTCTATGAATGAGCCGCACTGGCTTTGCTTATTTTAAAAACTCTTTGTTCTCTGAACTTTGATTCCAAACACTTTTGGTAATTTCTGCAAAACAAAGAAATCTAATCCTTGTAAACTATAAAGATTACCCAGGGCTTTGAGGATCAGTTTTCAGGGGGTGGGGGATGGTGCAGGAAGATTCTGAGCTCTCTGAGTAGCTAGAGAAGGTGAGGCAGTGGGGCTGTGTAAACACTAAACCACAGTCAGTGGGTTAGCCACAAGTAGTTAAATTGTCCTTGGGTGAATGTTTGCTTCACTATGGGGCTGCTCTATCAAATAAGACAAGTCATCAGAAACAACAGGATTTCTCTTTGTCCTTAAATGTAGCTTGAATTGATTTTTCTAAACAGCTCCAAAATGTATGCTTTCATTTTATAATCCATCTTAAGTGTTTTAAAATAAAAGAACTATCAAATCACTTGGCAGAAGGAGGCTATTGATGCCCTGAAAGGGCAATTTATATTCAGTTGGCACCCTCCAAAGCAGCATGATGGATATCATTCAGATTGGAGACCCAAAGTGATAAATAGTCACACATGGCCAAGCGCTACACTCCAGGGCTCATGGACCCCTGGTGAGTTATTGTTTTGTTTTGCCCCTGGTTCTTGCAGGCTGGAAACTTCGTTTTCATAAATTAATCAGTGCAGGCATTTTGCATTTCTGATTTGCTGCCTTACTCTAGGGCTTTTACTCACAGCTTGTTTGCTGAGTGGGGCACTTTTAAGCGGTCCAAAGAGATAGGAGACAATGAGAAAAACAAAAGGCTTTCTGTCCAGTATGGCTGCAGATAAATATGGAACTCTCTTGAAGCTTCCTTGAAAGGAGTTTCTAAAATGATTTTAAGACATGTTGAGTGCATATAAATGAGGCGTTTCTGAAAGTATAGAAACTAAGCCGGCAATCAGCAGGAGAGATCCCATATCTGTTACCCGTTTTAAGGAAAACAAAGAATTAATGAAACACCCCCTTTGAAAACTTCTGTCTGATCACTGTAGATTTTGTTGTAACCCTTCTCCTGTCAAATATGACCACCCTGCTCAGTTTGGAAATTAATAATCCATTGATGTAAGTGTTCTGTATTCTGGGCAAATAGAGTCACTCAGTGTAGAACCGTGTGATTTACTCTTTGCCCCTGTGGAGTAATCAGCAGATTAAATCACAGATGCTCCCTAAGCTCCATTTGGTGGAGACTTGATCCTCATCCCTGTGCCACTAAGATGACGGAACCTAAGGAAGAAGTCCTGGGAGGTCTCCTCACCTGACAGGATACACTATGGAAGGGGCAGGTAGACTCTGTATCCGTTGTATCTCTTGTTCTTTCATTTGCTTCTGTCATGATGCTCAGCCTTGGTCAAAGTGAGAGGCAGTTCAGTCAGAGACTGAGACACTTAACAATCACAAACCAATATAACCCTTTTTCTCTTTAGAGAGTATCTCAAGTGTATAAGTGACACCAGTCTGCCTAATACAACATTTTAGCTATATCCATCTATGTTGATACCTAGAGCTGTATTTTATTTTCATTACTACATATGATCCCATTGTCTTCCTATTCATCTTGGTCTTTCTTGGTCTTTAATGACCTGACACTTTTTAGGAGGAATGATTAGTGACGGTTTAATATTTTCTCATAACTAAGGTCATATATTTTTGACCAGAATATCACAAATACTGTTGCAATATCCTCAAAGGACATGAATCTTAGTGTTAAGATTTTCATCTTTCTTCATGATTTCTGAAAACAATTTTCTTAACCGCATTTTATTCCCTTGTCATATTTTAAAATTTTTATTATTGTTTTACAAGCATGGGAATCACAATATGTGTACTATTTGTGGGCACCATCTACTTGAGGATATTCCCTCTGCAACAAGTGAAGATTAACTCTGATGCTGCAAGCTCATCTCTGATTCAAAGGATAGGGAAGGCACTTGCATCTGCCACCTCCTAAAAGAACACAAATCAGCAAACTCCAACTGTGTGACCCTGGCAGACTCTCTCCATCTGAATGTTTCTTCCAGTGTGACCAGGAATAAGCAGTATCTTGACCTTTTGTATAGAATAAAAGGGTTTATAACTGTGACACCCTCAGATCTGGGGAGAGTCAGTGCATAATAATGTCTTAAGATGACCAACTACCATTATAATATAGTTAACAACAAGGAGAGATTTTTGATGTCATTTCTGCCCTAGCAAATGATGTAGACAGCAGAGCTGCTATGCGAGGGAGAACTGTGAGGAACCCCAGCATGTAGGGACACTCAGTGCTACCTTAAACATTTGTATGCCCAATTTAAATTGCACTTGTGTCAACACTGCCCATTTATTTTTATTTTTTACAAATTCATCACTCCTGGGTAGCTATAAATACTTGATATTACTCTTTTTATAGGTTTCGCTTACCTGACACACACCTTTGAGAGATTCTAATTCAAATCACTCTTTAATCTATCAATTTCCCTTTCAATGACATAACAATTTATACCATAAGTGACTGGAAGGCCAAATTTTGTGATTAAATAATAATACATTTTATAATCAAAATCCTTTATATATATCCATTTGAGTATATTTATGTGTGGAAGTCATACTTGTTTGTTATCTCATTGGAAATGAAGACACAGTTTGATGTGTTAGATATTACCCTAAAGAAATGGTGTTTGATTTGGCCTAGAACAGGGAGCAACCAACACAGGAAGCCTTTGAAACTCAAAAGGCTCATCCAATGATTACTGTCTTCTTTCAAAGCCAGCAGGTTCCTGCTTCTGAGTGGCTTAGCTCTGGACTGACTCAAAGGACTTTAGGATAAAAGACTTGCTGTTTTTAAAAATTAAAGGAAAATACCCTCAGCATTTAGTTTTATTCCTTAAGTCCTTTCCTCATTCCATATAAAATGCAACATTATTCACTCAACTCTGTGGGATATGATTAACACGAAGATGATTACAGGCTATTTGTCACTGAAAATATATTTCTATATGTGTAAATACACTGCTCATTCATTCAAGGAATTCATTTGTAAATTATTTATACTTTATATAGAAAACAAGCCCGGTAAGATTTTATGAGCAAGAATCTGTGAGTGAACAAATTAAGGTCTGAGAATCAAAGTAAATTCACTGAAATTTTCTGGCTTGTAAGCTCTCCATCCTGACTTTGAAAGAGCCCTGTTTGGTTCTAAAGCTCTGTTCCACAGAGCAGGTGCAGAAAAACCCCTAGAACAGGTTTGTGGCAAAAATTTCTTAATGGCATTTTCCAGGTACAGGAAGCCATCACCAAGACCAATCTCATGGGGTTTTCCCCACCCCAGAATAGCATTAACTAATTCACTGTCTCTAAAGTTCATATTTACTTCATTGGAAACCAACCCACCAGGCATGTCTTAGAGCTGCAAACTTTAGATTCCATGGAATTTGAAAGCAACATCATACACAGAATCCCTTTCAATTTGTTCCTCATATGTAACATTCTGTATCATTCTAAAACAATGTCAACATTTGTTATAATTTATTAATGTCACCAGTTTTACATGCACACATTTGTGTCTGCTATGTGTGTATATGTACATGTGCTATGAATGTGTTTGCATGTGTTGTGTGTGTGTGCATATATGAGTGTCCATGTGGAATGTCTGCTTATGTGTCTGTGTATGCTCTGAATGATATGTCTGATGTATGTACCTGCATGCAGTTGTGTTGTGTATGTTGATGTATGTGTTTCTGTAAAATTTTATGGATAGTGAAGAGTCACAGAACCATCCTCAACACAATCAGGATGTAGTATTACTTTATCACCACAGGTCACCTCATTCTAAATGTCTATATTTACAAATTTAAACTGAACACTTAGATAATTGCTACACATAGAAACCTCTTCGACACTTAAAATTAATGTTTAAGAAAAGAACTACACAGGAAACACAAAAATGATCTGACTCAATCTACTTCCTATGCATATTTTACTTTTGAGTGAGATTCAAGCACCCTCCCTGGGTCCTCTTTGTAACTTAGCTTCTTTGGGTCTGTGGATGGTATCCTAAACGTTATGGCTAATATCTCCATATAACTGAATACATACCATGTGTGTCTAAAATGCAGAATGATTTTTATTTTATGTGGACTGGAGTTTCACCTACATGTATATCAGTGTGAGGCTGTGAGGACTCCTGGAACTGGAGTTTCAGACAGTTGTGAGCTGCTATGTGGTGATTATCTGGAAGAGCAGCGAATAAACTTAACCACTGACCTACCTTTCCTAACCTGGGCCCATGGGGAATCACAGAGACTGAACTGCCAACCAAAAATAATGTCTGAACTGGACTTAGGACCCCTACACATATGTAGCAGATGTGCAATTTGGCCTTCATGTGGATCCCCTAACAATTGGAGCAGGACCTGTTTTTAACTTGGACTATGTTGCTTGCCTTTGCATTTCTCTAAGGCACAAAACTAGCTTTTAACCCAATAACTAAAGCATGTTGAAATGAATGAATATTTGGTGTTTTAGCTCACAGTGGGTGAGCTTTTTACTGTTCATAAAGCACTTTCATAAAAGTTATATCAACAGAGACAAGAGAATTTTGAAGCAGGTATAGTATAATTTACATTCCATCACTTACTGAGTTCCAGGAAATGAGTATAATTTTAGTAAGATTCTCACCTCTATTCCTGTAGCCAGGCAGTAACCCCAGTGAAGTAATGGAGACACTAACCTACCTACTAAACTTTCAACCCAAAATTTATTTTTGCCTACAAGAAATGCAGGCAAGGAGGATGGAGTAGAAACAGAGAAAATTGCTAACCAATAACAAACCCAAATTGAGACCTAATCCATGGGCAAGCACCAATCCCTGACACTATTAATGATACTCTGTTATGCTTGCAGACAGAAGCATGTCCTCTGAGGGGCTCCACTCAGCAGGTGACTCAGACAGATGCAGACACCAACAGGCAAACAGCAGATGGAGCTTGGGGATTTTTAAGAAAGCATAGGAGGAAGGATTGTGTGTCCTGAAGGGGATAGGAACTCCATAGGAAGACTAACAGCATCAACTGACCTGGAGCCCTGAGGCACTTAGAGCCTGACCACCAACCATAAAACATACATGGACTGGACCTAGGCCTACCTGCTCACATGTAGCAGGTGTGCAGCTTGACCTTCAGCAGTCCTGAACAGCTGGAACTGGGATTATCCCAAAAGTTGTGGCTTGTATTTGGGATATGTTCTCCTAGCCAGGCTTCCTTGTCTGGCCTCAGTGGGAAAGGAAGCACCTACCCTTGCAGAGACTTGAAGTGCCAGTGTGGGGAAAATAGTGAGGGGGTACCAACCCCATCTGCCCAGAGGAAAAGATAGTAAGAATTGTGGGAAAGGGTAACCAGGGTGGGGGCAGTGAGCAGCATGTAAAATGAATAAGTAAAAAAAATTAATGAAAAATTAATTATTAATTAATTAATTAATTAATGAGGAAAAAATGAAGCTGACTCTTAAATTTCTTAACTGGGTAACACTTTGGTTTGGACAATTATTTGCAAGACACTGGGTCTTAGCTTAGAAGAGATGGGAAATTTCCTATCATTAAAATGTATACAGTTAGACTGACAGCTAGGAAATGTGGGCTAAGTGTCTTCACTCAATATCTCTGTTCTCAGGACTGTGCTTTTGACTCCAGAGGCCACTCTTTTGTCCTTTGTGGAAGGCAATGATGTACTTAAGGTCACATTTTCTAAGGCTAGCAAGTCAGTGCAAGTGAACTAGATTATTCAAGCAGAACCCTTTCCTCTGCTATACACCCTACTCAGCTGTATCCATTCCCTCACCACTTAGGAAATACGAACATCATGGGTGATTTGAAAACAGTGTCCTCCTGGGCAACTGTTAAGTAATGACAGAGTTTAGTTTCCCAAGACACAAAACTGTGTGATAACTTACAGGGAAGAATCTTTACTGTCATGGAGGGAGGCTTGATTTGTCAGAAAAGGCTGAAGGACATCTTGGTTTACATACCTATTTATTCATTATTAATTGGAGATCACTGGGACAGAAAATAGCTTTTGAGTTTTTTGGCTCATCATATGCAAGTACACCGAAGAAATATGAGACAATACAGAGAACAGAGAGTTGCCACTCAAGAGTTCTCACCAATTTTCTCCAAGTAGTGGGAGTACCAAGGAGTGAAGAGAGAGAACAAACCCTGAGCTAAGGACATAAGAAGCTTCCTGTCAATTAGCATGGGGACCTTGGCCAGTCATTTGTTATTTTTAAATCTTAGAGTTTTGTTGTTTTGCAGGGTGGCATAGGACATGTCTGCCTATAGATCTTACAGGTTGTTGAGATGAAGAAACCAATGAACACTGATTAAAATCACATAATTATATATAAATGTAATAATTAATTTTAAAATGAGGCCATGAATTTTAAACAAAAGCAAGGAGGGTTTGAAGAAAGGACCAGGAATGGAAAAATGTTGTAATTATATTATAGCTCACAAAATCATATGGCCAAGAGACATATTATGTATATTTGGTATGTAAGTGGAATATAAGTGTGAGTTGATTAAGTCTCAGCTTGCAGAAGATGATCTGTACAAGTTAGTGGTAGGTACCAGACTCTGATAAACAAGGAATCAAAGAGACATCAGTGGAAACGTAAAACAGAGAAAACTCAATTCAAATAGGGAAGAAGACATCAAAATATAGGCAGTCTGTGTACTTGGCTTCAGAAATTGTTTACTAACAGGTGGGCAAGCTCCCTTTAGGAAAACCACTGGGATCTGAGGCTGAGGACAGGAGCATACCCCTAAGTCCCAATTAATAATGAGTGGCTTTAAGCCATACTTCCTTGAAGAAGAAATATTCTGGTTTCAATATTAGAGCTGAGATCATAGTGAAACTTGTTCACTGGATGAGGAAATAAACACACAGAGGGTGCCTGCTTAAATGAGCATTTGTGGTATGGCTCTGAGCTAAGCTGATGCTTGAGTCCAGCTCTCTGGGGTTTTTTGTTTGTTTGTTTATTTGTTTTGTTTTTTTTTCTATTATCAAGACCCAAGGCCTATTCTAATTCCTCCTAAGTTTTATTTTATCTCATGGTGACATCAGATGGTTTGGAAACTCTGAGATTTTTACATGAGTATTTCACACAAAGCTGGCAGTGAGTTTCAAGAGAAGATTTTGATGTATTACATAAAGCTAGAAGTATTCTCTACCTACTATTAGAGGGAAAAACACTAGAAATAATTATATTCTTATTATATGTCTGGATAAAAGCTTATTTTTACTAAGAAAAGACACTCAAGCCTAATTTTTGCCACATAGGAATTATATAAAGTAAAACTTTCAGAGTTGTTTAGTATGTAATACACAATTTGAATTCCTCTCCAATTATGCATGAAGGAAACAAATACCACTTTCTCAGAAATAAAGTGACTAATGAGTGAAGAAAAATATAGTCCTCATGAAGCCAGAATTTTCACTTAAAAATCTCATGCATCTACTATTTTGTTGGTGGGACTCTGTTCTAGTTTCATTTTGTTGCTGTGGAAACACCATGACATAGGAGAAGAAAGGGTTTATGTCCATCTCACACTTTCAGTTCATTTGATTGATGGCAATATCGAATCAAAAGCACAGGGATGACTATTTCATATTCTTACAACATATTACCTTCAACTACAGATCTAGCAGGCAAGGAAAGAATAGCAGAAAGCCAGAAGGAACTCTGCTTGATGGCTAACTCACAGGTTCACACTTACGAAGTACAAAGACTCCTGCCTAGGGACTGTGTTGTCCATAGTGGCTTCATATATTCCATGTCAATCAGTCCATAGTCCCTCAGCCACACCCACAGATGAACCAAATGAGACAATTGTTCAATTAATACTCTCTTTTAAGAATTTTGGGCTATGTCAAGTTGACAGTTACAGCTGAGAAGAAAAGGCTGATATGCAGGAAATGTTCTCAGAATTCATTACCCAGTTCTTTCAAATTATGGGATCAGCTTGAAAAAAAAAAATAGGTAATAGATCAAAGCCTAAACAGATCACTGTTCAAGGCTGAAGTGAAATGTTTAAGATCTTCTCACAGAATTATTTGGACAATTACAGCACTCCACAGACTGAGAAACAAGATAAAATGAACCTAAAATTCTGAGATAAACATATCTATTCATTTTTTTGGATGTGCACTCCCTGGCAGACTCCTCAAAGCCTCAGCTACGGTTGACTCTTCTGTAAGAAATAAGAGTCTTGTACGCATTGAAAATTCTGTATTCCTAATAGACTCAAGATTTTCCTAAGATGTGAACACTGTCTAGGGTGTGCACTTTAGGCACCTACTACAAGCTCATATCTAAGGTCAACTTAAAAGAAATGTAAATATTCCCGAAGTTATTTATCATCAAGACTATGGGCCTGGGACCTGATTTTGTTTTTTGTTTTTTGTCTTTGTGTGTATGTGTGTGTGTGCACGTGTTTTTGTTTTGTTTTGTTTTTGCTGTTTTGTTTTTTGCCTGTGCAGGATACTAAATGAGGGATTTTCTCTTTTGCCTATGTGAATGGAGGGGTCTCTAAGGCCTGGAGTAAAATATATACTGCAGAGCTTTAAAATGTGTCGAAGTAGTACACAATACCCAAGAGAACACCATTAATATCCTCTCTGGCCTCTATCAGTGGGGAAAATTGAGTTTGCAAGTGTTTCTGTCTCTTCTCCACCCCCATTTATTCACACTCTCTCCTGCCACCTTTGATCCTGTCTGTGTATTGTCTTCCTTAAAACCACAGTAAAAACAAGACTGAAGAAAATATATTGAAGTGCTGCTGTTATTAAGTTGTTTTATTGTAACTTCCTCAAAATAGCCAGATCATCAGAAAAGGAAAATGAGCCACATATAAGTCCATATAGAGATCCTTGGAGAAGTGATTGAAGTGTATATGGGGGGAAAAGAAAGGCCATTCTGATGAGAAATTCCCCTAGACTTGGGATATGACAGAAATGGAAATACACCCATCAGGATCACAGGGTGCCCATGAGAATACCAACAAACATTAGAAATGTATGAGATGATTTCACTCACATCTCTAACTTATGACATGGTGTCCTGGGGAGGCCACTGAAAACATGAGATGGGCTCCAAGATAATCTGGTACTTACTGGCTCTGTGCTTCCTAGTGTTCCTCCTGTCTCCTCTAATTCTCCTGTGTGTGTGCACTGACCTTTCTTTTAATTTCATTTATCATCTCTACAATTTTAGTATTTAAAAAGAACACTGAAGTGAGTTTAACACAGTAAAATGAAACTCTGCTAAGCACACATTTCATTGAGTGTTGAACAAGTGTTTGTATGCCCCGCCTCCTTCTGTCCTTAACTCTACAAAGACCCCCATGTCCATTCTACTAATCCTTTATCAACTGCATAGCTTACAAGCATAAGTGTGACAAATCCCTTTAAGCATTTATTCCATCCAATATTATACTTTACTTTTTAAAGACACTTATCTTCAATGTATTTTCATGTTTTGTAGGATTTATAATAACTTTTTACTCTTGGATTTGTATTTTAGGGCTAAACACAAAATGTCAAGATACTGGTCAAATATATATATTTGAGGAAAAACAGGTAACAGAAAAACACCCAAACAAGGCTGAAGAGAGATGTTCCAGGCATTCTAAAATATTATGTGAACAATCCCAGTACTCAACAGCCTGGGGAATAGAATTAACATAATATAAAATATGAGTTGAATATTCTATGGAAGCTCTTTAGGTGATATAGTCAAAGAGATTCGGGAGCTTCCTAACTGTGGAAAATATGTGCCTACCTGCCACCTGACTATAGAAGTGATGAGCCCAGTGATTCACATTCCTGCTATGATGTCTTATAGCCCAGGCTTCTGAGCCAAAGTAACCTCTTCCTTCAGTGGTTTTATATATTTTGTTACACAATTAGAAGTAAGCAATTCACTTCCCAATGTCACATAGCTAATAGGGAAAAGAGTAAGGGTGTAATCTATGTCTTGGAATCAACTCACAGTATATCCTATGCTGTCACTCTAATTCAATATCTATTCCTGAGCCTGACTAACCCACCTCATCAGTAATGACTCTTATACTTGGATCAATTACTTTGGAGAGCTCCTACAGAGCTAGGAACAAGCAAACATTAATCAGTACTGGGATTATTCATTTCCTAGCCCATGGTTGCATCTTGTTCCTGCCTGAGCAGACTGCAAGCTCTACTTTGTGAAAATATTCTCCGTGACTCGCTGAAACCCTCAAGGTCCTTAAGTACCTACTGAAGAATTTGAATGGAAAGCAGATCCACCTGCTCCCTGCTGTGCAAACAGAGTTGAGTACTGGCACTGTGTCTCTTCCTTCTTCCAAAGTGCTGAATAGAGAAACTGGGACATGGCTCTTTGGTTAGTGAAGCCTAAAATATTTTATAACACACTTTTTATAGAAGTTTTCCCATCTGCAGTACAATAGAAAATGCTAAACTTGTGGGAAGATAGTTGTGATTTCAAATTCAGCCAACTTATCAATCAGAACTCTAATAATAATTTACAAACACCAGAGAGTCTGATGATAAATTTTCTAAGACTAATGACCTAATATATCTATAGTGAAAATCAGAAAGGACATGTTGCTGCAACTAACAACTTTTGAGTGTTAAATAGTTCATCATCTGTGCAAGCTTATTTAACTTACGAAACACAATTGATGGTGGACATTTTAAAAATTCTGTATTAGAAGACAAAGTGACATTTTTCTGATATATATACAGATACATAACAATACAAAACAATACAAGAATATCTTAGTCAGGGTCTTTATTCCTGCACAAACATCATGACTAAGAAGCAAGCTAGGGAGGAAAGGATTTATTCAGCTTATACTGCTACATTGCTGTTCATCACCAAAAGAAGTCAGGACATGAAGTCAAACAGGTTAGGAAGAAGAAGCTGATGAAGAGGCCATGAAGGAATGAGTTTCCTGTTTTACATTGTATATACATACTGCATTTTCTTTTCCCCCTTTTTTATTGGATATTTTATTTATATTTCAAATGTTACTCTCCTTCCTGGTTTCCCCTCTGAAAACTCTCTATCCCACCCCCTGTGCTTCTATGAGGGTGCTCCCCAACCCACTTACCCACGCACTTTCACCTCAATGTCCTAGCATTCCCCCACACTGGGCACTAAGCCTTCACAGGACCAAAGGCCTTTCCTCCCATTGATGCCAAATAAGATCATCTTCTGCTACATATGCAGCTGGAGCCTCACCATGTGTACTCTTTGGTTGGTGCTTTTGTCCCTGGGAGCTTTGGTTGGTTGATGTTGTTATGTGGTTACAACCTTTTCAGCTCCTTCATTCCTTTCCCATACTCTTCCATTGGTGTCACAGTGCTCAGTCCAAAGGTTTGCTGCAAGCAGCTGTATCTGGATTGGCCAGGTTCTGGCAAAGCCTCTCAGGAGACAGCTTCATCAAGCTACTGTCAGCAAGCACTTCTTGGCTTCAGCAATAGTGTCTGGGTTTGGTGTCTATATATGGGATGGGTCCCCAGGTAGGTCAGCAGTCTCTGGATGGCCTTTCATTTAGTCTCTGCTCCATAGTTTGTCCCCATATTTCCTCTAGATAGAAGTAATTCTGCGTTAAATCTTTGGAGATGAGTGGGACATTCCATCCTCCAACTGGGGGCCTTCTCTAACCTCTGGATATGGTCTCTTCAGTTTCTCCCTCCCCTTTGTTGGGTATTTCATCTAATGTCATCCCTGTTGGATCCTGGTAGCCTCTTGCTTTCCTGGCATCTGGGACTTTTTGGTGGCTACTTAGTTCCCCACCCCCCATGTTACATACCTCTGTTCAATTTCCTGACCCTCTGTATATATCCCCTGTCTCCTCCCATACCTGATCCTTCCCTCTTTCCCTTCTCTCTTCCTCCCAAGTCCCTTCTACTCTCTGCCTCCAGTGAGTATTTTGTTCCACCTTCTAAGAATTACTGAAGCATCCATACTTTAGTCTTCCTTCTTCTTAAGCTTCATATGATCTCTGAGTTGTACAGTGGGTATTCAGAGCTTTTCGCCTAATATTCACTTATCAGTGAGTACATACCATGTGTGTTCTTTTGTGAAGGGGTTACCTTAGGGTGGCATTTTCTAGTTCCATCCATTTGCTTCTGGATTATATAACCCAAGACAACCTTCCAGGTATGGAAATACCCACAATGGGCCTTCCCACTAGATCACTAATTGAGAAAATGCCTTACAGCTGGATCTCATGGAAGCCTTTTTCTCAAGGGAGGTTCTTTGTGATGACTCCAGCTTGTGTCAAGTTGACACATAAAATCAGACAGCACAAAGGATTTAAAAGCAGTTAATCTGAAAATTTATTTGAATTCTGTGGCAGGGGCATTGCCTTTCACTAGTCATTCACAAAGTTGGGCTACTGCTACAGGAAGCACCTTTGATTGATGATGTTATCATATATTAGATTATTAAATTAGCTAGGATGAAGTTGACAAATACTAGGAAACTATACTTGTGAAAGGAAAAGGATGGAATGAGCATGAAGCAAGTGGAGAATCTGAAGAGACTGGGTCAGCTCATTGTACAGTAGGAATGACTCCTTCCTGTCATAGTTGGCTCATTGAAAATAGCCAACAGTCACACTGTGTAAGATACTCCAGAAAAGGCATGGTTCTGTGGCTAACATACTCTACACTTCAGGAACAGGAACTGTCAGATGAAGGCTGCCTGTTGTTCACAATTGCTAGAATTTGTAGCTGGGGTCCTTTTTAAGGGAAATCTTGATGTATCATCTCACCCTTCAATCCACTTTGCATGACTATCCACTTTTGCCTTGTTCAGATATTCATCTTCCTATTTATTTGGAGAGCTGGTTCGTCCAGAATGCCTAGGGGCTTTGGACATCCAGAAACACTGCTGATGCTCTCATCTTCTTCTTACATTGTTTTTATTGCATGCATGCCATTCTCAATGAACAGCTGCTTATGGTTTGGTCACATACATAATATGAAATCTCTTGTGGATTTATGATCAAAATAAGCTCACAGAATACCACAAATCAGGCAAGAGCACTGCCTGGCATCTTCCAATATTACACTCATTTCCTTCGTTACCAAATAGGTGGCACCAAAGATTCATAGGGAAATAATTAGTCTTTCTTCTTGTCATTGATGGAGAAAAGGAGATAAAAGATGCCAATTAGAAGCCATTGCTTACACAAGAATAAAGCTTCTGTGTCCACTTGGAGACTCATAACTCTAAATCCGGAGAACACCGAGTTGCATGGATGAATCCTCAACATTTTAATAATTAAAGTAGGTGACAAATTGCAAAATAGATCAAGACAAAACTCTAGCCTGTTTTTGAGAAGTTACTATTGATATGTCTACTCACTGTAAGATGCCTAAAGAAGACCTGTAGAAGTATAACACCACCAGATAAGCCAACATGGAAGGGGAGAAATACTATGGGTTCCCCCACCTATAGACAGGCACTAAAGGTAACTAATGAATGCTGATAGCAAGAGAGCTAGTTTTCCCCAAGGAGGAATCTCCTAAGATTATCCAATACCAAGGAGTCATCTTCGAATGCATAAACATAAAAGTACAAAAAGACTGACTGAACAAGTTGCATTCATATATTTAGGTTATACTTCTGCTCAGTCTGTGATAAAATTCAAAATAGCAAATTAAGGTACATGTCTCTTAATGTATAACAAGCAATTTAACATACAATGCAATGGCATATGCAAACATCTTAATAATGCAGAAAAAGCACAGATTTTTCAGAACAATAAGACAAATTCAGTCTCAAGAGAGTTGGAGTTCCCCCCACTTAAGGTCTCCTAGGTCACATATTCAGTCAACTAAGTTAACAAGACCTATACTCGAAGTAAATAGTCTAACATGACAGCTAGCATTTAGAGAGTAGTTCATTTTATAAAAGTAGGTACTGTTTTAGCAGCATTAAAGGACTCTCCTAGTACTGCCTGTGATCTCCTTCCCAAGGCATGGGTATGCCTAGAAGAAATGAGATAGCGGTCACAGCTGATCTGTTGAGGCAACCCCCTCAGCCCCCTAGGGTTGTTGAAAGCAGGCTGTATGTCAGTGTTTCACTCATGGCTCAGACTTCACCTTGGCTCAGTGTGGACCAGCACTGGGAGATTGACCAGTCACCTGAGAGCCTTTGCTTAGCTGCAAATAGTCATGCAGTGAGAAGCAGGGCCTGGGGTGGGGACAGGGCCCTCTTTTTGAATTGTCTGCATGCTCCTCTCTCTCAAGCAGTGGTCATCCACATTAATAATGGACTACATCACCCCCTTTGATCTGGATCTGATAAACAAATGCTTTTAGGAGACTTTTTACAAGGCAGGAGTTCAGCTTCTTCTCTATGAACCACTGCAAAGCAAACCATCTACACAGATGTAAGTAGGGGTGGGGAAGTATTCCAGAAACATGAAAAGAATCTGAAGTTCAAAGATTCTTCTCTCAAGTTACAAAGGAGTCATGTGAACCGAAAATAGAAAATACTTATTTCATGAAATTAAAAAGTCAAACATCTTCACAAAGAAGATAAACATAAAATATTACACACATTTATCTAGACACAGAGTTTTTTTTCATAGTTTTGTGATGAAGCTTTCTTCTAAAATTGCCCTGTATTAGGAAACATCTGAAACCTATCTACCAGCACTCCAGTTATTAATTGTGTGTTGGGGAATTCATTTTAAAAATATGAAAATTAATTCAGGCTCTAATAAGAAATCAACCCTACATCTTCTTTATTATTTACCCTTTAACATAATATAAAATTTATATAATGAAAATAAAAAATTTTCTACTGTGAAATAAAGATTTCCTTTCTCAAATTACCTATCATTTCATATTTTATTAATAAAAGTTTGTAACTGTTTCCAGTACAATTTCACAAAATATCATTTTACTAAGAACCATTGGAGTCTTTAAAAGTAATGTATAAAACAAGTAGATTTTTTACTGTATAATAATTTTCTTAAACAACCTAATCATTAGTTGTGGGGCAATGAGCCCTCACGATGGAAGAAGGCAGAACATGATAACTCAGTATGAGTTTTTCTTATGACTTTCTTCCCCCAGCAATGTATAACTAGGTTTCTTTTTGTTGTTGTTCCTTTTTATCCCCAGCAATAAGTTTCCATTTCCATGGAAAATAGCCCATTTCCTCTCACATGAACTAGACGCCCCTCCCTCCACTGCACAGGAAGGGGTGGAGGGATATGTGCAGTCCACTCTTACCCTGAGCAGCCAACATCAATCCCTTATTGTTGCCTGGCAGCCAGGGACCCTACTGCAGCTGAAAATGTGCTAGAACACCAAGGCAGGGCCCCTACCCCAGCCATTCATGATAGAAACAAAGACCCAATCTCTGCCATAGGAGAGACACATACATACCTTTAGACCAATGGAGAAATGCAGGAATCATGAAGCTGAACACCCTAAAATCAACTAAGAACCCAGACCCTCTGAGGATCTGTGGTCTGCCAGATTTGGGCAGCTCTTCTCTACTCAATATGACAGCAATGATGCAGAAAAAAACATCACTCTGTTCTGGTCTGCTTTTTAATTATTTGGGGGAGGAAAAAGGAACCTGACTGCCAGCACTGGGTGTAAACTTAATTGTCACCTTATCAATAAGAAAAGCCAAAATGAGAAAAATATGATTGCTGAATTCTATGATGAAAAATCACACACACACACACACACACACACACACACACACACACACACACACACCCCTAAAAGACTTTGCTATGTGGCAGCAAAGAAAAAAACAAAAAACAAAAACCAAAACAAAAAAACCCACCAAAAATCAAAAAACAAACAAACAAACAAAAAACCCCAAGATTCAAAGTAATCAACCTTAATCTTTACCCTACAACAAAGCAAAACCAAGAAAAGCATCATGGCTTCCATATACCCACAGCAGTATCATACAGTGCTGGTGATAGTGGGGAAATACCATGTTTGATGCAATCACCACAGGGAAGGATTGACTATTGCAGAATTTTCATTATTTTCAAAGTATATTTAAAATGTATTTGCATTTAGCAATAAGGTCTTCTTTAATCCTTGACTCCTCTAGTTCATAGAGTTACAGAGAGACAGCTTTTAAGCAGTTCTCATTGCTTCTTGCTTAACAAACAGCTTGTCCTCCCCATTCCTCTCTTCCCCTTTCCCCCTCTCCCTGTCTCCCCATGCTCATGGCTTGCCTCTACTCTACCCCCTTCTCTGTCTGCCTTCCTCTCAACTCCGCTTCCTATACATTGAATAAAATATTCTATACTAAAAAATAAAAATAATTAGCACCTATAAATTGTAAATATATCTCTCTCTCTTTCTCTCTCTCCTCTTCCCCTTGTATAAACACATCTATGTATGTGTGCTATATATACAGTATACATATACACCCATTTATATATCTAATTGTGCCTTTTGTAAACTACATGGGGAAGGTAGAAAAATTAGATAAATATTATCTTAGTCAGAGTTCTATTGCTATGAAAAGACACCATAACCAAGGCAATTCTTATAAAAGAAAGCATTTAATTGGGAGATTGCTTCCAATTCAGAGGGTTAGTCCATTGACAAGTCCATTATCATCATGATGCAAGCATGTTGGCATGAATGATGCTGGGCAGTAGCTAAGAGCTATACATTCTAAACCACAGGCAGGCTGGCTGGATGGCAGAGAAAGACAGCTTCTAGGCATGACACAAGAGCTTTAGAAGTTACAAATCAAACTCCCAATGACACACCTCCAACAAGGACACACATCCTAATCTTCCAAAGAGTTCACCAACTAGGGACTAAGCCTATGGGGTACATTTTCAATCAAACTACTACACACACTGAGAAAAAAATGTAGCCTTTAGTAAAGTAATAAATACAATAAAAATTCCAAATGTTTAAAAGCAGCAATTCTCAATTTGGGACCCAGGAGGCCCATGGAACTTGATTGTGAGTAACACGGTGTTGGTAAAGCTGTTCCAGGCAGTGCAGACAGAGCTGCAAGGGCACCGGAGGAGTCCCTGCCAGCCTTACTGCCCAGTGCCTAGGACTGCCAACTATGTTCACCCAAGACTGGCTAGTATGAACTGATAAAACAGTTTATTTTTCTTGGTATCCATATCCTGGCAGTTATTTGCGTATTAGGTGTGATCAATTGGAAATATCCATAAGACATTCTGCCCCACATGGAAAGAGTGGTGGCTTTGAAGAAAACTGCCCATATAATTTTGCCAGAAACTGTAATTAGCTGACTTAGTTTTTCAGTAGGACACTATTTTTACCTGAAAGAAAAGATGACAGATGTACGATGTACCAGAGAGACCAGGGCCAACTCACAGGACAGCCTGTCTCATGTTTTGCTGATTTCTTATTTTAAAATTTGAAGTAAATCTTAGAATTTTGTAAAACTCATCTCCAATTCCATGAGGCCAATGGTATCCAAATATAAATATTAAATTTATTGAAATGAATTAATATTAGATTATTAAATAATGTAGATATTTGAGATTGAGGATAATCATAGTCTGTCATGCTTTTGCTATTGTCACACTAAGTGTGTCAAAACTAGGAGATTATTAGAGAAGAAGCAATCACCAATACCTGAATAAATATCTCATTCTCCCCTACGATGCACAACTAGGAAAAGATCTCCTCAAATGTCTACCAAATTCAAATATACTAAAAATAAAGGTACATTTATTTGGTTTCTGACTCATGCAAAATTGGTTTTAAGGAACAGCCTCGCTGAGTTCGATAACATCAAAGGAAAATATCCAAATATTTTCCAAAAATGTATGAATCCACATTTTCTCAAGTATGCTTCTGATACCAGATATGTTCCATATATTTGATCAAAAGACTGCATTGTGACAGGTTGAATCTGTTGATTGGATCCTGAAAAGAATCATTTGTCTAAGACATAAAACAATTTGAAAAGATAAAGCATGTATGAGGTTCTCCCTAAAAAATATTTATCAATATGGTGTTACTATTTAAAATTATTTTTAATAACTTGGTGATAAACATTGTAAAAACTGTCATTTAAACTCAGGATCATTTATCAGGTATAACCCAGATTAACAAATGCCATCTGATGTGTTCGATCATTTATGAAACTACAGAGGGACTCAGATAACAATTTACCAAAGAATATTTTTATAAAATATTCAATTTAGCAATGTAATAATAAAATTCATGAAAACACCACTGACTGTTTCCCTTCTCTCTGTGTGTTCAATTCACATGCAGACAAATGTATAAAAAATTAGCTTTCTCCAAGGGAAACTTCTCAGGAAACAAACCACTCTTAAGGCTCTATGCTCAGCAGTAGATAGCTAACACAAAATTAACTCCATGAAATCTTTGGAAGATCTATGTTCATAATGTAAAGTCAGAGCACCCCTAGCAGCTTACAAGTCCTTTGTGTGTATATCATGGTTCCCGTTTGGGAACTTTATGGTGTGTGTGTGTGTGTGTGTGTGTGTGTGTATGCACACATGTGTGATTGTGCACATTGGCATCTATAAATTTATTGTGCCTTTCTTTTGGCTTTGGTTTGGCTGTTTTGTTCTATCATATTCTGACTTATTTGATTTTTATTTAATTAATTTCATCATTATTATTCCTTAGATACTTGTTTGCTTTCTAAGGATAGACAAACAGATTGTGGATCCTGATGAGACAGAAGGACAGAGGAAATGAGGAGAAGGGGAAAGGAAACTGGATTCACAATATAGTACATGAAAAAAAGATTTTCAATAAAATGAATGAATAAATATGAATAAATCTTGTACCATTAATGAGATGGCTGTGTGAGCCAGGCTGTGCCAGCCAGGTCTAAGGTCTCACTCAGCTACTATGGAGGTGGATGTAGGAAGCTCACACTTCAAGGTCTACACAGCTAGAAGTTCAGGGCCATCCTGGGAAACTCAGTGAAATCTTATCTCAAAATAAAATTAAAATAGGCTGACAATGTAGTGACATTGCTTGATTGCTTGCCTATCTGTTTTCTTTTTTTTATAAACTTTATTTTAAAAAACAAAGATAAAAAAAATTTAAATATTTTTGCATAAATGTATACAAATACAATTGTGTCAGTGCTTGGCTTTTTTTTTTTTTTCTTTTTTTTAAGGTTTGATACTCTGCATTAAGGTCTTACTAGTTACAATGAGCAAAAAGTACATGTAAAACAGGATGTAACCCGGAATTAGTCAACATTTTATTGGTGTGTAAGGATTGAGCATAATGTTGTTTTTGTTTGTTTTTTTTTGCATTGTTTTCTTTTTTCTTGAACTTCACACAGTCTGTAAGTTGTTTATGGCGCAGTCCAAGCCTCTGGGGTTAGCATCCCACTATCAGTGACTGCATATTATGTCTGCTCTTTTGTGACTGGGTTATCTCACTCAGAATGATATTCTCTAGATGCAACCATTTTTTTTAAGAATTTGGTTAAGTCATTGTTTCTGATAGCTGAGTAGTACTCCATTGTGTAATGTACCACAATTTTTGTATCCATTCATCTACTGAAGGACATCTGGGTTCTTTCCAGCTTCTGGCTATTATAAATAGAGTTGCTACGAACATTGTGATGCAAATATCTTTGTTGTATATTGGAGTGTCTCTGGGAAATATGCCCAGAAGTGGAATACCTGGATCTTCAGGTAGTACTATGTCCAATTTTCTGAGGAATCGCCAGACTGATTTCCAGAGTGGTTGTATCAGTTTACAACCCCACCAACAGTGGAGAAGTGTTCCTCTTTCTTCACAACCTTGCCAACATCTGCTGTCAACTGAGTTTTGGATCTTGGCCAATATGACGGGTGTGAGGTGGAATCTCAGGGTTGTTTTGATTTGCATTTCCCTGATGGCTAAGGATGTGGAGCACTTCCTTAGATGTTTCTGAGCCATTCCATATTCCTCAATTGAGAACGTTTTGTTTAGCTCTGTACCTCATTTTTTAATAGGATTGTTTGATTCGCTGGTGTCTAGCTTTTTGAGTTCCTTGTATACCTTAGATATTAGGCCTCTATCTAATGTGGAGTTGGTAAAAATCTTTTCCCATTCTGTTGGCTGCCATTTTGTTTTCTTGACAATGTCCTTACCCTTACAAAAACTTTGCAATCTCATTAAGTCCCATTTGTGAATTTTTGACCTTAGAGCTTGAGCCATTGGTGTTTTGTTCAGAAAATTCTCTCTTGTGCCTATGTTTTCTAAAGTTTTCCCTAGTTTCTCATCTAATAGTTTCACTGTATCTGGTTTAATGGGGAGATCTTTGATCCATTTACACTTGAACTTTGTACAAGAAGATAAGAAAGGGTCTATTTTCATTCTTCTGCATGTTGAGTGCCAGTTGCACCAACACCATTTGTTGAATAGGCTGTCCTTTTTCCATTGAATGTTTACAGCTCCTTTGTCAAAAATCAGGTGACCATATACGTGAGGGCTCATTTCTGGATCTTCTATTCTATTGCATTGATCCACATGCCTATTTCTGTACCAGTACCATGCAGTTTTCAGCACAATTGCCTTGTAATATATATAGCTTGAGGTCAGAGAAAGTGATTCCCGCAGATGTTTTCTTGTTGTTGAGGATGGATTTCGCCATTCTAGGTCTTTTGTTATTCCAGATGAAATTGCACATTGATCTTTCCAACTCAGTGAAGAACTGGGTTGGAATTTTGATGGGGATTGCACTGAACCTGTAGATTGCTTTTGGTAGGATGGCCATTTTTAAAATGTTGATCCTTCCAATCCATGAACATGGGAGATCTTTCCATTTTCTGAGATCTTCCTCGATTTCCTTCTTTAGAGGTTTGAAGTTATTGTCATAAAGGTCCTTCACTTGCTTAGTTAGAGTCACACCAAGGTATTTCATAGTTTTTGTGACTATTTTGAAGGATATCTTTTCTCTACGTTCTTTTTCCACATGTTTGTCCTTTGAATATAGGAAAGCTACTGATTTTTTTGAGTTAATTTTATATCCAGCCACTTTGCTGAACTTGTTTATCAGCTGTAGAAGTTCTCTGGTGGAATTTGTGGGGTCACTTAAGTACACTATCATGTCATCTGTAAAGAGTGATGTTTTTCCTTCTTCCTTTCCAATTTGTATCCCTTTGATATCCTTTTGCTGTCTAATTGCTCCAGCCAGGACTTCCAGTACTATGTTGAATAAGTAGGGGGAGAGTAGGCAGCCTTGTCTTGTCCCTGATTTTAGTGGGATTGCTTCAAGTTTCCCACCATTAAGTTTGATGTTGGCTGTTGGATTGCTGTATATTGCTTTTATTATGTTTAGGTATGGACCTTGGATTCCTGTTCTTTCCAGGACTTTTAACATGAAGGGGTGTTGAAGTTTGTCAAATGCTTTCTCAGCATCTAGTGAGATGACCATGTGATTTTGTTCTTTGAGCTTGTGTTTATGGTGGATTACGTTGATGGATTTCCTTATATTAAACGATCCCTGCATCCCAGGGATCCTACTTGGTCATGGTGAATGATCGTTTTGATGTGTTCTTGGATTCGGTTTGCAAGGATTTTGTTGAGTATTTTTGCATCAATGTTCATAAGTGAGATTGGTCTGAAGTTCTCCTTCCTTGTAGTGTCTTTGTTTGGTTTAGGAATGAGGGTTGTTGTAGCCTCAAAAAATGAGTTATGTAGTATTCCATTAGATTCTATCTTTGGAATAGTTTGGAGAGTATTGGTGTTATGTCCGCAATAAATGTCTGAAAAAATTCTGCACTGAACCTGTCTGGACGTGGACTTTATTTGGTTGGGAGGCTTTTGATGACTTCCTCTATTTCTTTAGGTGTTATGGGATTATTTATATTGTTTACCTGGTCCTGGTTTAACTTTAGGATCTTGTATCTGTCTAGGAATTCATCCATTTCCTCCAGATTTTCCAACTTTGTGGAGTATAGGCTTTTGTAGTAAGATCTGATGATTTCTTGAATTTCCTCAGTGTCAGTTGTTATGTCTCCACTTTCCTTTCTGATTTTGTTAATTTGTATACTCTCTCTTTGCCCTCTAGTTAGTCTGGCTAGGGGTTTATCAATCTTGTTGATTTTCTCAAAGAACCAGCTCTTGGTTTGTTGATTCTTTCGATGGTTCTTTTTGTTTCTATTTGGTCTATTTCTGCCTTAATTTTGATTATTTCTATTTGATTATTTCCTCCTCTTGGGTGTATCTGCTTCCTTTTGTTCTAGAGCTTTTAGCTGTGCTGTTAAGTTGCTGATGTATGCTTTCTCCAGTTTCTTTTTGGAAGCGCTCAGAGCTATGAGTTTTCCTCTCAGTACTGCTTTCATTGCATCCCATAGGTTTGGGTATGTTGTGTTTTCGTTTTCATTGAATTCTAGAAAATCCTTAATTTCTTTATTTCTTTTTTGACCCTACTATCATTTAACAGAGCGTTGTTTAGTTTCCATGTGTATGTGTGCTTTTTGTTGTCTTTGTTGTTGTTAAATACCAGCCTTAGACCATGGTGATCTGAGAGGATGCATGGGAGTATTTCAATCTTCTGATATCGATTGAGGCTCATTCTGTGTCCAATTATGGGGTCAATTTTCGAGAAGGTGCCATGGGGTGTTGAGAAGAAATTGTATTCTTTTACTTTAGGATGGTATGTTCTGTATATATCTATTAATTCCAGTTGGTTCATAGTCTCTGCTAGTTTTACAGTTTCCTTGTTCAGTTTCTGTTTCCATGACCTGTCCATTGGTGAGAGTGGGGTATTAAAGTCTCCCACTATTATTGTGTGGGGTGAAATGTATTTTTTGAGCTTTAGTAGGGTTTCTTTTATGAATGTGGGTGCTTTTGTATTTGGAGCATATATGTTAATGATTGATAGTTCCTCCTGACAGATTACACCTATAATGAGTAAAAAGTGTCCTTCCTTATCTTTTTTGATAACTTTTGGTTGGAAATTTACTTTATTAGATATTAGAATAGCCATTCCAGCTTGCTTCTTGGGGCTGTTTGCTTGGATGTTTTTTTCCCAACCTTTTACTCTGAGATAGTGTCTGTCTTTGTCTCTGAGATGAGTTTCCTGTATGCAGCAAAATGCTGGATTTTGTTTATGCATCCAGTCTGATAGCCTATATCTCTTTATTGGTGAGTTGAGTCCATTTATGTTAATAGATATCAAGGAATAGTGGTTGCTGTTTCCTGCTATTATTGCTTTTTTAGGTTGAGTTGTGTCTGTGTCTCTTTCTTCTTTTGGTTTTCTTGCTTAGGAATTTTCTTGTTTTTACTAGGATTTAGTTCCCCTCATTGTATTGGGTTTCCCACCTATAATTCATTGTAGTGCTGGGTTTGTGGTCAGATATTGTGTAAATTTAGATTTGTCTTGAAATATCTTCATCTCTCCATCTATGGTGATTGATAGTTTTGCTGGGTATAGCAGCTTGGGCTGGCATTGTGCTCTCTTAGGGTGTGCATGATACCTGTCCAGGCTCTTCTAGCTTTCATAGTCTCTGCTGAGAAATCGGGTGTGATTCTGATTGGTCTGCCTTTATATGTTACTTGACCTTTTACCCTTAGTGCTTTTAGTATTCTTTCTTTGCTTTGGGCACTTGGTGTTTTGACTATTATGTGTTGGGAGGTATTTCTTTTCTGGTCCAACCTATTTGGAGTTCTGAAGGCTTCTTTTATGCTCGTGGTCATCTCATTTTTAAGGGTAGGAAAGTTTTCTTCTACAATTTTGTTGAAGATATTTACTGTGCCTCTTAGTTGATATTCTTCTTTCTCTTCTATTCCTATTATCCTTAGGTTTGGTCTTCTCATTGTGTCCTGGATCTCCTGGACATTTTGGGTTAGGAGCTTTTTGTTTTTTGCATCTTCTCTGGCTGTTTTGTCTATGTTTTCAATGTTGTCTTCTGCCCCCGAGATTCTCTCTTCCATCTCTTGTAGTCTATTGGAAATGCTTGCATCTGTGACTCCTGATTTCTTTTTTAGGTGTTCTACCTCTAGGGTTATCTCTTTTAGTGTTTTTTTTTATTGTGTCAATTTCCATTTTAAATTCCTTCTTCCATTCCTTCATCTCTTTGGTTCTGTTTTCCTCTAGTTCTTTGAGTTCTTTGAGTGTTTTTCTTGTTTCCTCTTTAAAAGCTTCTGATTCTTTTTGCTTTTCGTTCGTTCTTGTTTAAGGATCTCTATCATTGTCTTGAGGTATGATTTTAGGTCTGTGTCTTCTTTTTCTGGATTGTTTGGCATTCTGCTGTTTTCTGTGATTGGAGAGCTGGGTACTGGTGTTGCCAGGTTGTCTTGGTTTCCTTGGGATATACTCTTTCTCTTTTCTCTTGCCATTTTGTTGTCAGTGATATGTTCTTGCCTTTCCCTTGTACCTGGTCTGTGTCCCTGGATCTCCGCTGGTCCAGGTGGTGGATGGTCTGAGCCCTGTTCTTCGCCCCAAAGCCGCTAGGTGGGAACAGAGGTCCCAATGCTGGGTTCTTGGTCCCTGGATCAGGCAGGGCAGGGGCATATTTTCCGTGTGCACTCGGCAGAGATCTCTCTGCCCCCTGGGTATTCGGATCCCCTTCTCACCAGGCCTTTATACCTACCTGTTTTCTTATGTCTAGACGTAGAAAGAGATAACATTAAAAAATTAATATGCTATAAAAAATATACATTTAAAAGCTTTAAGGTCCACAAAGAGACTAATTATAACAGCTGCTGTTTACTCAAGATTTAGCTAAGATTGATCCTTTTTTTTTAAATATAAAGATCCAGTGTGCACCAATTAAACATAGAAAGGGATTAGCATCATGTGAATATCAATGAAAAGTAATTTGAAGAAAAGGTGTTTAGGTGATTTCCTCATGCCCTCCTGATCTTGTTTGCAACCTAGTAACTAAATAATTAAGAAACAACTGAGAGATAGCTCAGTAATTAAGAGCACTGGCCTCTCTTGCAGAGGACCTGCCCTGCATTGCCAGCAACCATATGGCAACTCAGAACAAAGGAAACTGATGTCCAGTTTTGGCTGCCACAAGTTCCAGACATGTATGTGGCACATAGAAATTTATGCATACAAACACTCACACAGCTAAACTAATAAAACTATGATGTATTTTATACTTTTATAATAAACTATACATTGCTTTAAATGGCAATACACAGTTTTGAAGATATCCATTAGTCATATGTCATCTGTCTATTTATCTATCCATCTACCTGTTGGGATTTACGGATAATGATAAAGATGTTCTCATGTATAATTTATGAAAATATACAATGTAGTATTTCTAAAAGTTGACTGAAAAATTTATAGACATTTATAGAAACCTTCGTGCCTGGCAATGCCACTTTTAAAACACCCATCTAATTATTCCAAACTCTGAGAAAATATTTAATGATAATTACACCTATTATGCTATCATACATAATAAATAAATCTCATAACAAAATCAATGAGATAGAAAGATCTGTAATTTTGTAGGCTATAGAAGTCAGAATTTATTAAAATTATTTGGAAAAACTTTGGACAACTTTGTAAAAATCTGAATGTCATGTTCTCTGGGAACACATAGAACAAATCTGGATAAACAACTCTGGATAATTTCCCGGTTCTGTGCTGGACTGTGAGACTAAAGGCGTTTGTCTTCTGTATGACTAGCCAAATCCTTCCTCCTGCCCTCTTCTTTGTTATACACAGATATGTTTAGCAGTGTTAGCTCAAGTTTGCATTGATGCTTTACTTTGTTGTGCCCTAGTAGTTTATCCAAGACACCATCATTCTGGATTAATTGCTTCAGAATCTCATCCACCTTTGAAAATTACATCAAAACACATATATGAAGAGAAATGGTCAGAAAAGAATGTGAAAATGGGCTATGTGGTTCTATGGTGATGGGATTATATATTAGTTTTTAAAATGTATTTCTACACATGCAATCATTTTTGTGTTATCATTGTTAAGGAAAAATCAGAAAGCAAAATACAGTTCTAAATGATCCTGACCCTTGACTGACTTTTGAGATCTCAGACTCCTATCTTTGCCAGGCCATCATTAAGTGCACCAGTCTCAAAGCAAGGGCGAGGCCCCCTTTGCCGTATGTTTGCAAAACTGATGTGGAGACCACAAGTTTTTGTCGCCACCTCACTAATGTGGACTTTACACACTTCGCCTGGGAAGTATAAGTGATGGCATAAAGGATCACTGAGACTTCTACCAAAACCCAGTGTGGCAAGGTCACTCCTGTGATGGTGTCACATGGGCAGCATCAATGAAGCCTTTTATGAAGAGTCACATCATCCGAGGCACAGTGGTGATCCAGAGCTCCCATGCTCCCTAGGTGTGGATAATGATAGAGACCTACACTTAGATACCACTCGGGAGCAACAAAGGGCATTCTTCCATTCTTGTTGTGAGCAGTCAAAGGGTCCAGATAAAGGACATTTATATAAATCTGATACTTTAATAACATAATACCTAGAAATCCAAATTTTAGGAGGGGATCACTCACATTAATAACCAGGGAGCCTGACTCTGAATAAATAAGGCAATCAATAAATCTAACACCAAGATGTCAGAATTATTTAATGTTTTACAGCAGCTATTTCTTAAAAAAAATACTTTAATGAAAGCCACACACATATTTGAAGTACATAAAAGGGGTGGGACTAGAATAACAACAAAAATGCAGAGGTTTGATTAAAAAAAATTAGACAGTATGTGGAAGATACTTTAAAAGTCTAAATGAAATATTACAGGTGAAAAATATAATTGCCCTATCAAACTACAATGGACTGCTTCTGTAGCAGAGTGAGAAGGATAGATGAGGGATAAATAAAACAGAAATTACTTAATCTAAACAACAGAGATTTAACTAACAAAATCAGGCTATAAACAACACAAGACACTGGAACCTTGGACACTCAAAAAAAGAAAAAGGCACAGATATGAGAAAAGTATTGGAATTGCCATACAAAAACATCAAGACAACAATGATTCATTTGCTAAAGGTTCTGGCAAGCACACTCAAGATGCATTTTTTTAAGTCTACAGGAATCCTATGATAGCTTTCAATGTGGTCCTAAATATTTGTGGATTACAATATTATTACAGTGTCAGATGTTAACTTGTATATATAATAGATAAAATAGAAAAATCCTAAAAGAGAAATATCATATAATTATGTGACTATTGAAAGCCCTACACCTTTCACACACACACACATACACACACAAACATACACACACACACACACAAGCACAGACATACACATACAGACACATGTAAAGACACACGTATAGCACATTAAATTTGACATATATTAGGGTTACAAAAATTCTGCAGACTTTGGAAAGAAGAGTAAATTCTTCAACTTAATAAAGAACCAAAGTGAAATCCCACAGCTAGGTTCATATACAATACTGAGAATCTGCAAGCTTCTAGGAGAGACCAGTTAGAGCTGTTCTTTCTCACCAACCTCTTTCAACAATCTCACATAATAGAAAGTACAGTCTGAACTAACAACACATGCATGAATGTGTTTAGTTCATAAATTACACACACAAAAAGCTTTGTTTGTTGTGAATTAATAGACTATGTTGCAAACCCAAAGAAATCAATAATTTAAGAACTATTAATCTTTAGTAAAGTCACAGGATGCAACACTATTATACAAATGTCAATTGATTTTGTATACAGTAAAAAAGTAACAAGTAAAATTTGAAGTTAAGAATATAATACCATTTCATTTGTACTTTAAAAAATAAAATATTAGGATCAAATCTCTTGATATTGGGTTGTAAGAGCTAAATGAGGAAGAATACCATATTCTGAAGGATGGGGTTGAGAACTGAGTCTATGGAGACACTCTACAGCATCAAACACAGTGTTTTGATATCAGTTCAGTGTTTTATGATCTACAGGTTCAGTGATCTCCTAGGAAATCCACAGCAAGTTATTCTGTGGTTATCAATGGGATCGTTTTAAATTTAGATGGAAAGGATAGGAGAGAATAACCAGTATAACATGGAAAAGAGAAAAGAAAGAACTACTGTCATGCCACCATGCCTGCCCAACTCAAATGCATGCCTTACTGTAGTGGAAGCAAGGTTTTGAGAGTGAACATGGAGAGACATTCAAGATCTTCACTGCAGAACTAAACTCGCACTCGCAGGGAGCCAAAGCAGTTCAACATCAAGCTGAAGAGACAATTCTCAACACAGACTTTACACTCCACAAAGCTAAATTACACATCTAAATACACAATGGAAAACTACGAAGTCCACAGATGACAGCAGCAAGCTTGTGTGACATTTTAGATGTGACATCAAGGGTCTTTCCCTCAATAGTAATCAATATCTGAACTTAATTATAGTTATGAGGTTTTAGTTGGCAAAAAAGAAAAAAGAAACAAAGAGAAAATGGCAGAAAGACAGGTAGAAAGGAAGGAAAAGAAAAAGAGAGAGGAGGGGACATAGAAAAGAAAGGAAGAGGAAATAAAGAAAAAGAAAATATTGTGAAGAGAATAGGTAATACACAGATTGGGGAGAAATGATTATCAAAATCATATCAGAAAACCACCTTGATATATATAGGGGAGCCTGATGACTACAAAAGAACAGTGCCTTCTTGGATCAGTAGGGCAGCTGCCAACAGGGACTCCCATTGAAGGTACCAGCGTGCACAAATCACATGTAAAGGTCAAGCCAGATGTAATTGAACATGGAGTCAGGAGTAATCGTTAGCCCCTGGAGGAAAGAGAGCTGGTTCTGTCAGAGTATAGCCTCTGATAAAGTTGACCAGGATCTAATGGAAGGCCATACATCCAAGACTAGTTTGTGCTCTTGATGGAGAAAAGAAATGACAAAGTTGGGTAGGCATTGAAAGGGAGTGGATCCTGGAAGAGTTGGGAAAGCAGAGAGAATATGATCAAAACATGTTGCATGAAAATCTCAGAGTTAGATGAATAAAAAAATGATAGTAGATAGATTTAATGAATGAATAATTTGGGAGAGTGGCGGAGACTAGCTAACATACCTACCAATGTGTGAGTTTTAAATAAAAGAATGCTAAGTTGTATAATTCATTTTCATTCACTGCAAGGAGCTAGGGATATTATTAGCATTCTCTTATAAATGAGGCATTTTAGACATGAAAGGTTAAGTGTCCAGGGAGCTCACACCCAAACTACCTGAATAGGGGATTGAATTCAGAAGCTGACCTTCAACTCTCCACTGGTCTCTTTTACAAATTGAATTGATACAAATCGTACCCTCAGTTCCTCCCCAGTGGTCTTCTATCTAATCCATCCATGGCCTTTTTCTTGCTTATTGCTTTAGTGCAGCTCTCTTTCTTGCTTAAGGGGAAGCATTAAGGGTGTTTACGTCTTTCCCTCTATCACAGGCCTGTACAGTGGGACCAAGAGTCAATGCAAAGTTAGCAAGTCCAAGTCATTAAAAAGGGAAAACTCTCTCATTCTACCTCAAACTGCTGCTGTCATCATGCAGCAGGAGCCATGGCTAGGACTGCAGAGTTCCCAACTTGGAGCTGGTGCAACTGTCCTTACCTTTAGGGTCTTATCTCATCACTCATCTCAATTTACAAAAAGCTGGCAACTAACAGCTTTTGTATTTATCATAATTCCTTAACTCATCCATTTCTCTTTAAAGATCCCAGATAGTTCCTGCCAAATGGTATTAACCAGAGAATCTTTTACTGACCACTTTCAATTGTCATGGATAAATAAAGCTGTTCCTTTTATAGAAAGGGGGCTGATACTTGGTGGTATGTTGAATATGGCTTCATTTTTCTCAAATACATGCAAATATTTGTTCTTGTGATCATCACCAAAGATGATTTTGCATGCTGAATTGGGCATTTGAAACAAACAAATGGGAAATACTGTAACAATCTTACAATAGGCAGATACCTGTAATGTCATTCAGTTAGACATTGTAATAGAGTAGCAGAGAAATGGTTGGTGTTAACTGAGATACTATACAAATCCCACAACTAAAGCTAGATGCAATATTTCAAACACTGGCTAGATGATAATTTAAACCCTCATTCTACCACTAAGTAATGGTGGCAAATCATGAACTTACTACTTAATATATATATTTTAGCTTGTTTCCTGTCTACTTTCCAGTCTAAGTTCTATGAGAATGGAACTATACTAGTGGCAGTTGGAACAGTCCTATGTGGTTACCAGAAAATAAGCCATTCCTCATAACAATTGTGATAAATTCCTTGTACCCCTTGCTTTATTTGGATCCCTTTGCCTTGTTTTGTAGAGGGGAAGTGTCCCTTGATTGTGTCCAAGTTTTTGTCTTTCACTATCTGAATCATGTTCCAGCTGCTTGACTCTACCATGTGAGTTCAGAACTCTTTGGATGTAACTGTCTCTCTTTTCAATAAGTATAATGAAGGAGTGATATGCAATAAAAAAAGTACAGAAATTTAAGTAGAATATTGGTAAACTTCAATCCTCACACAGAACTCCCTCCTCCATTAAACTATGGGTACAACACATTAAATACTATCCATCTCTTCAAAAATGTCCTAAACATAATCTCCCTCTCAGACTTTTCTTCCCTCCTCTTCTCAGACCAACATCTTTGTGATGCTTCATCCCTGTGTATGCACTAGGGTCTCTTATGTGACTGAGATAACAAATAGAAGCAGTAGTTGAGAGCTGTGTGGTGATATGCTTCTGAGATTTAGATGTATCACTGGATCAATAGCTCACTGTGTTACTGCATAATATATATTCAGACTCATTCTAGACTTAATGGATATTTGACTTTTTTTTCTTTTTACTATTTAGCGATTAGGAACACACTAACCAGAGATTGGTGTGTAGTTTCATTTCTTAAAGAAAGGATGTTTATGTTTCAAGTTTTAAGAACCATCACCACCAACACTACCATATAGATATCTTTTCAAAGTTTAGTATATTATGTAGCTAATATAAAAATGGCACTCATTTCAATGGCTGGTCAATTCTTGGCATGGAATCTGGGAGATGGCTTAGCAAGTCAAGTGCCTGCCACCCAGAGGCAGGGACCTAAGTCAGTGAATCTCCAACACAAGTTAAATACCTGGCATTGGCAGCATATTTCTGTAATCACAACAGTGGAAGGGAGTGGTTGGATCCCAGGAGTTGGACAGACAGGTAGGCTAGCCAATCCCTAAGCAGTTAGGTTCAGACAAAGAACCTGATAAGTGGAGAGCAACCAGAAAAGACTCCTGATATCCATCTCTGAACTCAGTGTTGACTCATATGCATGTTTACATATGTGCACTTGCATACACAGGAGAGAATATGTAGGATATTGTACATGCACACAGGCACCAAATATTGCTTACCTGATTTATCTTCTCAATGTAAACAGCCTAAACATATTTTATACATTTAATTGTAACAATAATGTTCAACATCCTTACATCTTTTTTGATATATTTTATTTACATTTCAAATGTAATCAATGCCCTTTCCCAGTTTCCTCTCCATAAACCACCATCCAATTCCCTCTACCCCTGCTTCCATGAGGGTAACTGCCACCTCTTCCCTCCTCCCCCTCCCTGGCCCAGACATTCCCCTACACTGGGGCATTGAGCCTTGGCAGGACCAAGGGCTTCTATTCCTATTGATGCTCAACAAGGCCATCCTCTGCTCTATGCAGCTGGAGCAATGGTTCTGTCCATGTTACTCTTTGGATAGTGGTTTAGTCCCCGGGAGCACTGGTTGGTTGATACTGTTGTTCTTAAGGGGTTGTAAACGTCTTTAACTCCTTCAATCCTTTCTCTGACTCCTCCATTGGGGACTGCATTCTCAGTTCAATGGTTGGCTGTGAGCATCTGCCTTGTGTTTGTCATGATCTGGCAAAGCCTCTAAGATGACAGTTAAATCGGGCTCCTATCACCATGCACTTCTTGGCATCAGCAATATTGTCTGGGTTTGATGGCTGTATATGGGCTGGGTCTCCAAGTGGGGCAGTCTCTGGATGGCCTTTCCTTCAGTCTCTGCTGCACAGTATGTCTCCGTATTTCCTCCTCTGACTATTTTTGTTCCCTCTTCTAAGAAGGACTGAAGCATTGGCACTGTGATCTTCTTTCCTCTTGAGCTTTATGTGGTCTGTGAATTGTATCTTGGGTAACCCGAGCTTTTAGGCTAATATCCACTTATCAGTAAGTGAATACCATGTGTGATTTAATTAATTAACTAGATAATTAATTAATTAATTAATTAATTTAGTGATTGGGTTACCTCACTCAGGATATTTTTTAGTTCTATCCATTTGCCTAAGAATTCTATGAAGTCATTGTTTTTAATAGTTGAGTAGTAATACATTGTGTAAATGTACTGTAATTTCTGTATACATTCTTCTGTTGAAGAACATCTGGGTTCTTTTCAGCTTCTGGCTACTATAAATAAGGCTGCTATGAACATAGTGGAGCATGTGTCCTTGTTATATGTTGGAGCATCTTTTGGGTATATGCCCAGGAGTGGTATAACCGGGTCCTCAGGTAGTACTATGTCCAATTTTCTGAGGAACCTCACATGCTAACCACTCACATATCCCCTTAAAGGTGTGCTTATTCAAATTTTGAACATTTTAATTAAGTAATTTTTATCACTGGATTGGGGGAAATATTTACTTATTTAAAAACACCAGATCATTTTACCAGACAGGCTTTTTAGATAACATTCCTTACCTTTGAATTATATTGAAAATATTTTAAATAGTAGAAGCTTCCAATTAGTAAACTTTTCTGAGAAACTGATGCTTTCTCAAATATAAGAGCAAGGAGGGAGAATTATATTTACAGGATATTCATTAATAAAATAAAATTGAAAACCATCCTCGGACTTGGTTCTTATCCTCTATGGCCTTGTTATAAGAGTAATTTCTATTTCACAGTCCTGACTTCACTCCCAGGTGCTAGCTCGTCTGGTTTTGAGGTTGCTGCTCTCACACAGTCTGTGACAGGCTATAGAATGACTTTTTCTCAATCTTTTCCATTGTCATGCTCAGCAACCAAGTAACTGTGTTATTGGTGTTATTTGGTCTTTTTAGTCTACATGCTCCTGAATCTAGATGCCTCTTCAAACTCCAGTGATTTCTACATCTTTCTAACACTGATTCTAGTTATCAATGTGTTAATACATGTGCCTCCCCCTTCCTCCCAGCCTGATTCCTTCTCTCTTTCTCCCTCCATTTTTTCTTCCTTTTGTCATTCTCTTTCCACTTCATTGGTAATTATTTGAGCATCTTTATGAGAAAACATTAGTGATCAACACCTGGAATCCCAGACTCAACTTTTCTTCAGAGATCCAAGGTCATATTTCCTGTGATGCTGGCTACTAAACCCAGGGGCTTACACATGCCAGGAAACTTCTCTGTGGCAGAGCTATATCCCAACCTTGAAATCTGTAAGTAAAAATTGTTGTGCTTTACATGGGAATAAGAACTTTGTTAAGGTTCCTCACAGCAATAACATGCTGTACAACTCAACATAGGTGTGGACCCTGAATTTTCATTAGGATGTGATACATCACCCAACCTCAAAACCTCTCCTTACCCGTGGAGCATGGACAGTGTTATTGTTTTCTAGCTGATGGTCTCTGAGTGGCCCAATCCGCCTCTCAGCTTCCTGAAGCCTATTCTGCACATAAGTGGCACTCTATGACAAGAGTTTTTTGGGCCAGCCTCTTACTGGTAGTTAGCATTACATAACACACACTTCAGTGCAGAACACCTCTAAATTGATTCCACAGTTTTTCCTGTCCTACTGCAGTTTAAATTTAGTATAAAAATAGCTAGAGGTGAGAGAACACATTTAATTAAATTTTGTATGCATCTGATGTTGTGTATAGAAACATCACCCAAGGGGTATAGATTTTTATAATGAGCCTTCTTCCCTTGACTTTCTTTGACTTCCAACCCCATTTGAAGGCCTGTTCTGAAAGGCCAGATTGCTCCTTTCTTGTACCTTCAATTTTACAATAGGATTTCTTGCAAAAAGCTGCACTGGTCCCACTTGCTGTTAGCTCAGTAGGGCTCATCCTCATCATGCCTTAGATCTCAGGGTTCCCCTGAAATGCCAGAACAATTTCTGACTATCTTAATGAGGCTCAGCACCCCAGCCCTGATGCCAACGTGAAGATATTTCTAAACAGTTCAAGCACTGCCTGGTAAAGAAGTTATTCAGTGCCATGTTGTCAGTAAACATACATATTTCCCATAAGTTAAGCAATGACCTTGAATCTGATCAGTGAATTAAGAAAATCTACAATAAGTAGGCTGTATTTTCAATGATCACCAGAGACATATAAAGGAGTATATGAGGCGATTTCATGGTAATTCATTCCTTCATGGGAAAAGGGCTCTTTCTTTGTCTACCCTAGTGAATTCATTTTCTTTCTAACTGTATTTTCTGAGTGTAGATCATAAAAGTTCCTCACATATACTGATTGCTATAGGACATGAGAAAGGTAGGTTCTCTTACACATGAGTCCCAGGTATGTGCAAGGATTTTGCTATGCTGTCTTCCCTGTCTATTGTGTATGGTGAAACATTTGCCGTCTTTACTGTGTGCTTTACCTCTGGCCAGCTTTCACTACAGATTAAACAGCTGAAGTTCAAGTCTTGTATCAAAGTACAGGGGGCTCAAGAGATAACATGTAGCAGGGTAAGAATTCAGACCTGTTATCTTAACCTTAAACCACTTAAAATGGACCACTTTTTTTGGGGAGGGGATACTCCATTTTTAATGAAGTCTCTTTACTCCTAGTCACGTTAGAGAAGGTTTCTTGAAACTCTGTATGTACATTTCTGGTAGAAGGACTGTTCCTGATAGAATATTGTCTAAACTTTCTTACTTTTCATTCTGAGTCATTAAAGAGTTAAATCAGAGGCCTGCTTTGGGTTGTCTTTGTTAATAATAATTTTAATTTATTATTTTCCAAGGACAGATTGACTTTGTAGTCCTAGACAACTTAAGCTGAAAGAGGGTTATTAACAGGCATGGCTAACACAAAAGCTTCTGGGAGACAAGAGAGGATGAGAAATAGAGCTTGACAGAGAAGCACAGCTCAGTCAGCTTCCTGAGTAGTCTTGGGATCAGATCTCTGACTGCCCACTTATCCCTCTGGTGCATAACAATCCCTGAATATCTTAGGTTGCCAGTCTCACACAGAGTATGTAACTGGTTAGTAAAGACTATGCCACATGCCACCTAGGGACTGGAGCATAAGGGGCTCACTTAAGAATTTACACAATGGGAACAGATAATGAGTTCTGCTTCTTTGGGCTTTGCATGAAATATAAAGGTGTTTGACTATCAGATAAACATAGAAACATAGTGTGTGTGTGTGTGTGTGTGTGTGTGTGTGTGTGTGTGTGTGTGTGTGTAAAACAATAAAATAATTAGATCTTCCCTAGGAGAGCCAGGAATGGGAACAAGGTGGTCTCTCTTAGAGTCCACATGTATGAACATAAGACTACATGCTTCTGCTGGTAGCAAGGCTCCTCTCTCTGAAACTAACAAGTGGGATGAGAGACTTCTTGGTAGAACCCACGCTTTAGACTAGAAAATGCTAGGTTTGGGGTTTCCAAACATGAGTTCATTGTGTTACATCACAGAAATAACACTGTTTCTGGTTTTCTTTTTTGTTGTATAGATGGGGATCTTGATAGGTAGCCTAGGCTATAGGTCTTTCTCCTGCCTGCCACCACATTGCAGGGGTTACAGGAATGTACTGTCACACCTGGCCTGCAAACCTGTCCTTTATGTAGTTGTGTGTGTGTGTGTGAGTGTGTCTGTCTGTCTGTCTGTCTGTCTGTCTGTCTGTCTGTCTCATACATTTTCAGTTATGAAATACTGAAAAATTCAGTCATGAAAATACAAGGTCAATATATTTTCAGTCTCTACCTTATTTTCTGAAATAGTGCCCTTCACTGAATTTTGTACCTTTTCTATAGGATATACTGATGGATAGCCATAAAGCCACAGGAATGCATCCTGCTCTACCTTTACAGAGCCCACTCTAGAGACACACACCTGTACATGTTTACACATGGGTGCCAAGGCTCAAACTCAAATTGTCAAGCTTGTATGAGGAAAACGAGTTTATCAGGATGAACATTCTCTCTAGCCAAGAATCTGTATTTTCAAAAATACTTTTATTACTTTGAGGAGCATGTGTGTGGGTGTGTGTACGTGGGTGAATGTATGCCATGTATGTGTGAGTTCCCACAGTACATCAGAAGAGGCTATTGGCTCCCTTTAGCAATAGTTACAGGCAGTTTTGAACTGCTCAGCTTGGGTTCTGTGAACCATAACAATGCTCAGAAAGAACAGCAAGCACTCAACATATACTGAGCCATCACATCACTCCAGCCCCCAGGAATGTATATCTTAGTAAGAATTTTTTTCTTAATCGTTTTGATATTGAGTTTGTGTTTTCGAGTGATGGGACTTTACAATTCACACTTGTTTGAAATCCTAAGCACCTGGCTTCCTTGTGTCAGTTCTTGCTTGTGCACCCCCCATTTACTGTATGAATTCTCTTCCAGGTATAGGAGAGCAGGGGTTGCAGGGGTTGCGAGGACACACATGTCATCTGCACATCTTCCTACCATTATGATGCCTGGGATGCCTCCTCTCGTCTTTGTATCCACGGTTATTAATGGAGCAAATATACAAATCCAAATTACTTGCTAATGAGTCCAGCGGCTTTCCACTTTGGTATTTGCAAACAAAACCAGTAAACAATAACAAAACATGCCCCAAGAGTTATAGCAAGGAAATGGAGAGGCATGTTGTAGGACAAGAGATAAAACAATTAATAATGATAGATCACAGTTGGAAGCCCACTATAATGCTGAGTCTGGCATGAATCCAAGGTTCCTCACCTTTCCTGCTCTGCAATCATGAGAGTTTCCACAGACATTATATTCTTTTAGAACTGCTTCATTAGGTAAGTATGGAATGTAACCACTAGCCTAGAATGCTGCATATCAACAATTTAAATCAGAATTATTCTACTATAAGTAAAGGAAGAACAGGAATAAATCTTGAGAATATCCATGGAAACAGAAAAGAGGAGTTCAATTTAAAAAGGTGAGCGGCATTTATCCTGCATACAGGATATAATCTTGAAACTGTCCCCATCGCGCAGCTTTATGATCTGCAGTGTGCCTTATTGGCACTCATCTGCCACACACAATGATGGAGTCACTGCTGTCAATCTTTCAGGAGTCCTGTTCATGTTATGTCTTGGACCACAGCTGTAGGTTGGCAGACTTGATGGAGCCTGTACTGCTAGGGGGCTATGGCTTTAGGATCTAAATTTCTTTTGACTTCAAGCCGGGACCCTGTGGTTGAAAGTGCATCAGAGCTTCTGCAGAACTCAGTGAAGTAACCCTGCATTTCCTTACTAAGAAAATCTGTAAAGAAGGCCCCAAATTCTTTCTAACAAATTCCCAGACTGTACCTATAACTGCTCCGAGGGCACACTCTGAAAACCATGTATAAACGTAGTTTTGGAGGATCTAAGAACTGCCATCTAGCATTCTTAAAACAGACAAAATTTGGATGACTGAAGGTGCTGGGTAAAATTGTTTATTGCACTTTAAAATCATCTACTTTGAGATCAATAGACAAAAGCTCAGGACTACGTGACTGAATCTGAACATCAGTCACCTTTCTCCCTGCTTTGATATGGCATGTGAAGTTTCTGTAATCTTCATTGTTTATCCACTTTTCAGGCTCTTAAAAATAACACAAGTGTCATTCATTTGTTTTATTAAGTTTGATTATTCCCATGTTTTTCTTTTTCTCCAGCAAGTATTTTATTTATACTTATTTATAATATAAATAATATAAAATATATTTATATTAAAATTGTTCAACCTTGATAAATTTATCAGATTAAGTTAGGCTGATGGCAGGGTGAATAATATTGTGGCTCATGCACCCTGCAGTAGTTTACTTCCAAGCATGTGCTCATAGTCAATGGATTTATAAGTAACACTATTTGGGAATCATTTTGAGCTCTTAACATATGTTGTATTATCTAATCCTTATAGCAATACTGTGAGATAATGTCTATTTTTACAGATTTTTGCATTAAGCAGTTACAAAACTAGACAAAGTTCTTTTGAATGTATTTTAGCTTTAGGCCTGTTGCTAAGATAAAATATCTTGAACAAGGAAACATGGGGAGGGGACAGAGAGGTTCATGGCAGGAAGATTGAAAGATCAATAGGAGTGACTTCATCATTGCACACGACACACAAGTGCTAACAAAGCACTGCAGATAATAAAGCTGTACAATGAAGTCATGGCTGGATCTTTGAAGTTTCATCAAAACCAAAGTTAAGATGAAAGAGAAAATTGAATGTGTGCATGCTTACTTATTTACTCTGTATACTTGGATGGTTCAGAACTCAAATGTGAGGAATGCAGTCTTCCCAATCAATTAGTGCAGTCAAGAAAATTCCCTATAGTTAGCCCATAGGCTAACTTGATTTAGACAATAGTTCATTGGCAGACTCTTCCAAGGAGATTCACTATTATGTCAAGTTTGTAAATAAAGCCATCATTCCCCAGCTTGGTAAAGAAGGAAGATATTTGGACATAAAGCTACCCATGCTCCTAAACTTTGTTCTGTGCTATGGAACTCCCATATAGACCAAAGATTCCCTTTCACAAAGAAGTTCAGCAAGTCATTAGTAAAATAATTACCACAAATCAGGAGAACAACTTAACATTAGCCAGTTGTGGTGGTGCATGTTTGGAACCTAACACTTGGTTGATTGAGGCAAGAAGACTAAAAGTTAAAGCTAGCATAAGTTATACGAGATGCTATCTCAAAAGACAAAGATAAAACAGCAAAGGGTCATATTACTTCTCCTTTCTCTGAGTCTTTACTGAAACTGATCTTATGAGACTCTTGGTTTACCATCTATATATTATATCACATGTAGTAAACAAAATAAATAGTTACTAAGGAAAATATTTTCATTACTACCTATCTCAAAGATGACATCTTCTGTATTCTCCCTATTTTCACATCAATGAATTTTACTGAGAACTTTAAAAATTTGTGTTGATCATGTTCTCTTTCAACTAATTAACTTGGAGGCCTTCACAAGGGACCTAGATTTCTTTTCTATACCAGGATTCTCTGCAATCAGAGATGAGAAGTGCTGATTTCCACTGTGAAGACATGTAACTTATAGATCACACCTCAAAGTTAGACCTTGCAGGCTATTAATGATGGAAAAGTTTTTCTTTAAGACATCTCCTTGTCTCCAATGCTAGCTCTTTCCTAGATCCATCTACAGCTCTTTCTTGTTCTAATTATTTGTGTCCATAAATAAAGAAGTTATTTTGTTTGCCAAACACCTTATTTAACTCACATGACTTAGGATCCCTGATCTCCTCCTATATGAATAATCAGACCTGACTGCCTGAGTAACACAGGCTTTCTGGTTAGTTCATGTTCATTGCTCCACCCTTTCTCCCATCTTCTCTGATGTTGTTCCTGCTGCTCAAATGCAGCCAGTGGGAACAACCATACTTTGTACGGTGTCATTCAGAAAACAACTTATCGCAAATAGCTTAATTATTGACAATTGTGTGATTGGTCACTGTCACTTCAGGAGAGGTGAAGCTTAGAAACATTTTCACAAAGTACTATAGATAAAGTAGTCATGTCAAATCTTATTTCCAGAGGCTAGAGAGGTGACTTGGTGGTTAAGAGATGGTACTACCTTGCAGAGGACCTGAGTTTTATTCCTGAAAACTACATTAGGTATCTCACAATGGCATGTTAGTCTGGTTCCAGTGGTTCAGTGGAATTTAATCTGTGGCACACATGTACACACACACACACACACACACACACACACACACACACACACACATTGAAAAACAACAACTTTTTTCTAGTCCTAACTCTATAAAAGTAAAATGATAAAAAGTATCCAAGCAATATTAATCTGAATAAGTCTACAGCACTGTATCTCAACCTGTGGGGCAAACAACCCTTTCACGGGGCTCTTCTAAGACCTTTGCAAAACACAGATATTTATTTACATTTTTGTTTCACGGCAGTAGCAAAATTATAATGGTTGGAGGTCACCACAACACGAGAACTAAATTAAAAGGTCACAGAATTAGGAAGATTGAGAGTCTCTACTTTGGAGCATGTTGCTCTCATCTTGTGTAATGTTTGTACTACCTTTCCTGTTGTGTTCCATCTGATGAATGAAGATATTGTCTTCATCTTCATTATCGTATTCTTAAGACCTCACAGTTTTAGGTTCTACATTTTGAATCTATATGATTTAAGATTGAGACAATCATTGAGATCTAGAAAGAAAAGTAAGATTGTACCTATCATTGAAGAGTTTATATGATGAAAAATAAAAAAAAAAAATACTATGTTCTGAGATTGTATTTTAATGTTACATGAAGAGAGAAGAACTTCCTCTCACAATCTATAAAGATTGGCACATAGGGTAGGAAGAGTTTTAATCCCTAACATTCAAAGGAAAAGCAAATAAATGTGTGTATCATGTTTTACTGATGCCATAGCAACTGTAGGGACCATAAGAATGACAAAGTCCAAAGTCAGTGGGTGCTCAAATTCCTCAGCCACACTAAAGAAAGCCTTGTGCCCTTGCTTGTGTAGCTTATTACATGAATTCAGTCTGGTTTCCCCATTTTTCCTGTATCTATATCTGTGTTTAAGGGTAGTCACATCACTGTGGTCCTCTCCTTGTATGTTGTTTGTATGGATCTTTCCAAGGCTCTGTAAGATTACACAGTCATTAATCATCCATTTTTGAGATGTTATAGAGATCTAAGTATCAGCAGGGCCAGCCAGGTTCCTGAGAATGTTCTAAGTAGGACCAGTTCCAATTCTCTGCTATTCATTTTGATAGTTTACTTGGTTAAAACTCCAGGCTTAACACGGTCTCTACCAATTCATGTGTCTGTTTGCAAATGTCCTCATTCTATAAAGACTCCAGTCATATTGGGTCTGGGGTCTACCCTGCTCCAGTGTGATTATATCTCAAGGGATTCATCTATACTGATCTTAATTCCAAACAAAGTCACATTCTGAAATTCTAGGGAATCAGTAGTCCAATATACAGATACTGAGAATGAGAACATATTTCAGTTTAGAAAACCTGTTTTATCTATTTGATAAAAGTAAGTATTTGAAAAAATGTGGAGAAAGAGGAGTTTAAATTCCAACTTAATTCTTCATAGACTTAGAAAGAGCAATTTGCAAATTTATTTGGAATAACAAAAAACAAAAAAGTATCCTCAACAACAAAAGAACTTCTGGGGGAATCACTATCCCTGACCTCAAGCTGTATTACAGATTAATCATGATAAAAACTACATGATGTTGGTACAGAGACAAGCAGGTAGATCAGTGAAATGGAATTGAAATCCCAAAATGAATCCACACACCCATGGTCACTTAATCTTTGAAAAAGGAGTTAAAAACATTCAATGGAAAAGATATAGCATCTTCAACAAATGATGCTAGTTCAAATGGCAATCAGGATGTAGAAGAATGCAAATCAATTCATTATTATCTCCTTGTACAAAGCTCAAATCCAAGTGGATCAAAGATCTCTACATAAAGCCAAGTAAACTGAAACTATTAGAAGAGAAAGGAGAAGAGCTTAGAACACATAGGCACACAGGAAAATTTCCTAAAAAGAAAGCCAAAGGCTTATGCTCTAAGATCAAGACTTGACGAATAGAACCTCATGAGATTGCAAAGCTTCTGTAAGGTAAAGGACACAGTCAATAGGACAAAACAGCCACAAACCGATTAGAAAAAGATCATTATCAATCTTACATGTAATAGAAGGCTAATACCCAATATATACAAAGAATTCCAGAAGTTAGACTCTAGAGAATCAAATAATCCTATTAAAATGTGGCACAGAGCAAAACAAAGAATTCTCAACTAAGGAATATCAAATGGTTGAGAAGCACCTAAAGAAATGTTTATCATCCTTAGTCATCAGGGAAATGCAAATCAAAACAACCCTGAGATTCCACCTCACACCAGTCAGAATGGCTAAGATCAAAAACTCAGGTGACAGCAGATGCTGGTGAGGATGTGGAGAAAGGGGAACATTCCTCCATTGTTGGTGGGAATCAAGCTGGTACAACCACTTTGGAAATCAATCTGGCAGATCCTTGGATAATTGGACATAGTATTACCTGAGGACCCAGCTATACCACTACTGGGCATATATCCAAAGACACTTCAGCGTATAACAAAGACACATACATACTCCACCATGTTCATAGCAGCCTTATAATAGCCAGAAGCTGGAAAGGACCCAGATGTCCTTCAAAGGAGAAATGGATACAGAAATTGTGGTACATTCACACAATGGAGTACTATTCAGCTCTTATAAGTAATAAGTTCATGAACTTCTTAGGCAAATGAATGAAACTAGAAAATATTACCATAAGTGAGGTAACCCAGTCACAAAAGAACACACATGGTATGCACTCACCGATAAGCAGATAAGCAGATACTAGCTCCTAAAAGCTTGTAATACCCAAGAAACAATTCACAGCCCTTATGAAGCTCAAAAAGAAGGAAGGCCAGAATGTGGATGTCTCAGTCTTTCTTAGAAGGGAGAACAAAATACTTTCAGGAAGAAATACAGAGACAAATACAAGAGCAGGGACTGAAGAAAAGATCATCCATAGACTGCCTCGCCTGGGGAATCCATCCCATATGCAGCCACCAAACTTGGTCACTATTGCTGATGCTCAGAAGTACTTGCTTGCAGAAGCCTAATATGGGTGCCTCTTAGAGGATCTCACAGAGCCATACTGATACAGATGAGGATGCTTGCAGCTAACCATTGGACTGAGCACGGGAACCCAATGAAGGAGTTAGAGAAAGGTCTGAAGGAACCAAAATGGTTTGTAACCCCACGGGAAGAACATTATCAACCAATCAACAACCACCCTGCCCCCTGAGCTCCCAGGGACTAAAACACCAACCAATGAGTACACATGGAGGGACCCATGGCTCCAGTTGCATGTAGCAGAGGATGGCATTGTCTGGCATCAATGAGAGGAGAGGCCTTTCACTCAATGAAGGCTTGTTTTTTCAGTGTAGGGAATGCCAAGGCACTGAGGTGGGAGTGGGTAGTTGAGAGGGCGAGGGGGATGGGAGAAGGGGAATGGATATTATTTGAAATGTAAATACAGGGAATATCTAATAAAAATGATAATAAAAAATAGCTTCACAAAAGGGCCTGCCTGCTCTCTCTTGCTGCCTTGAGAAATCTGCCACATGAGTCTGTGAACAAGCTCAGACTGGTCTGCTGGATAATGAGGGACACAGGGTCCACTGCCTCCATGACAAGCTGACAGTCAGCCACACTCCATAACAGTCTGAGCTGACTGGCAGCTGACCTAGATGGAAGTGCAGCAAAGACCAACTAAGCCAATTCAAGCTGCATGGAGCTAAGTAAGCCTGCTGTAACCAAGAAGTTGGAGCATTTTTTGTTGAACAGTCATGGATAATGCATTGTACCCAAAGGGCTTCAGCAAGGTTTAAGTTCTTAACTCTCCAGTTTTTTTCTAAATTTTCTTGTGTTGCTAACTGGTAGCAACAATAAGTTTGCTAAAATCGCGGACTACTCCGCTTTGAGCTGTTCTATTGCACTGTTCCTGAGGCAGATTCCTGGGGTTAACAAAGACATATCTACATTGAAATGTGTCATAAGAATAGCACCCTGCTCTATTCCTTGGGAAAGGAAAGAAAAAAGAGTGCCTTCTAATTAAAGTTACCATTCTTTTCTAGAATCTAAAAACCTGTCATTTAAAAAAAAAATCACCATTTATTTGCAATCCAGCAGATGTGTAACTCAGCAAGCTCACCATCTGTCTTTCAGATCATAGATACATCAGTCCTAACTTAATATGGATTTTTTTTTACTTTAAATATTTTATCACATAGATTCATTGCCTTGCAAGAGAAAGGATACTGTGTGCTTTTTGCTTTAACCTCTCAGCGGTGCAGACAAACACCATGCATGCTTCCCAACTATCTATGCTTTCTTCTGTTCACACTAATGAGAAAAGGCTTGCAGTTTCTTAAACAATTCATTTTGGTATTTCTTCTCAGAAACATCCTGCTCTGCCACGTCATAGCATACTCTCTACCCAACCCTACTCATGGCTTTCTCTGCTAGTTATTTCCTATGACATACACACATCGAAAGAAAATAGTCCCATGGTACTTTGGCCCTTCCTTAACTGTGTTAAGGAGTCTAGCCTGTGCAGGCATAACTATATTTGCTATATCTTCAGTAAGAATAAAAGCTCCAATAAACACAGAATTTACCACCATTCACAAGTTTTCCATACCCAAGGCAGAAAGCACTGAAAAGCCTGGTTTTACAGGAACAGAACTACTTAGACTCAGAAATATAATGGGGCATTGCTCCAATTTTGCTTGACCTGGGAAAACTACTTTTAATGTGCTCAAGAAAAGCAATTATCAAACTTCACTAAGTGCCATTAGCAAGATGTACCTGGGAGATAAACAGCAGACAGAAACCTCTTAGGTCTCAAAGCCAGCTGTTGGAGATGTCTGAGGGGGTGACCTGATTCCCTATGGGTTCTCCCTGGCTTGATAGTCACATGGCCCTCTAATTGCCTTTCCCTAGAAAGTGCCTGGGCAGGAAGATGCTGCCATAGTCTTCCACCAGTGAAGAATCTATGATCATTTTCTCTGGACTCCTTATGGCCTTGTTTGTTGGGCTGGAGTATGGGACATTGGTATAGCAATGAAACTGTTTCTGGAGAACATCATTGTGGTTCAATAGTTTTCTGATCCCTGGTGTCATGGTTTGAGAGCAGTTTGTATACTATATGTGTTGTTTGGAATTAGAAGGTGTTGTGGGAATTTTAAACAGAGTAACTAGTCAGAGGCTCTTTGTTCAGATAAAAGGTCAACTGAATCTCTCCTTTGGGGGTGGTTAAAGTGTTTCTCATGGGAAACTGTTTACTCCTTGCAAAATCAGTTCAAAGGCTGATCTGGCCCCTCCCCATCTCTCTTTGGCTTCTTGCTTCGAGATGCCTTTTTGTCATACACAGTCTCATTTTGCTATCAGCCAACACCTATCAGGTGGCATAGCCAAGGTTTTCTTGTCAGAGCCTGACCAGTATGTTTGGATTTTAGAACCCACCAGTATAAATTAAACTACCTTCTTCCCAAAGCATTTTGCCTCAAGTGTGATGATACAGTATCTAGAATTGGAAAATATAGCTAATACCAGGTTAGCACTTAAGTACAAATTTTTGAAAAAGTGCAAATGGCTATACTATCTCAAATAGCCAATGAGTCCAAATCTTAGCTTCTTATTTACTGGTAGTGAATGTCAACTAATTTCTTGGATAAAATGCTAATGGTGCTTTTCACAGTCTCTCATCATGAAGGGAGATGTGAAAGAAGGTGCCCTTCTTTGGCCTCCATATACGCCTGGAAGAAAATGATGTGATGTCTTGCTGCCACGGAGGACATTCTGCCATGACCACTTATTTGTAATAGCTTACTGAGATATAAAATATTATTAAATTAAAATGCTAAATTTTATAATATATTTAAAGTACAAAACAACGTACGAGTATATATATAGTGGACATGTTTGAAATAATGGAGCAGATCAGAGGAGTGAGATGGACTGTTCATACTAGATAATACAGAAGGAAAGTTTTAAGAAGTTGTAGTTCAAATCCTTTATGAAGAGGTCATGGCCATATTTTATGGTAACTCCATTTTCATTCTCAATCTGTCAGATGCAAAGCTGTCTAAATCTAGCTCAATCTCTTTATTAACAAAATAATGTATTGCCTCATAGTATTAAAGAGTTATTCCAATACCCTAAAGATGTCAAATTCTTTTTTTGTTGTTTGTTTTCATGTAAGGCAACGGGATGTGTGTGTGGTGCATTCATGTTCGCATGAGTGTGAGCACACATGGGAAACTGTGTGTTTGCAGGACCAGGATTGATGTAGGGATTGCCAGTCTTTATTAACAAAGTCACCCAGAACACTCTAAGATTCCCTAAGACTTTCTAGGCTACAGCTAGAAATGGCCCTGCTACACCTCCTCAGCACTTACATGGATGCTGGGGACCCAAATGTCTATCCTCAGGCCAAATAATTTAACTGCTGACCCATCTCCCTAGCTCAAAAAGTGAATGTTTGAAAAGAAGAAAATTAAAATTTCTTAGCATTCCAGTCCTCATTTTGAGTTGTACCTATCTATTATCACCTGCCTACCTACCTACCAACTTACCTACTTGCCTGCCTGTATCTCTGGATGTGCATGTATGAATGTGCATAACCTACCTACCTACAGATCTGTCTACATATGTGTGTTATTTTTCCACATATCTGTATAAATGCACATCCATTATCTACATATTGACCTGACACATATTACACATGTATCTATTTATTTTACAAGTCTTCATTTGAGGCTATATATCTTGCTCCTGTTGAACAACAGCAATTCTATTTTTCTTTACACCATTTGTCTTCACTTCTTCACACAGTTCCAGGATACCTCAGTGCTTTGTAAGCCCCTGTAGGATGGAACTGATCATTTCAAGGGAGAAGACTCAAGCCTACATCATCTTTTCCATGCTCTCCTTTTTATATAAAAGAAACACTTAATTAGGACTTGCTTACAGTTTCAGAGGTTTAGGACATTTTCAGCAAGGTGAGGAACATGACGGCATGCAGGCAGATATGGTGCTGGAGAGGCAGCTGAGAGAGTTCTACATCTGCAACTGAAGGCAACAGGAAGTGAGTATTATTGGTGCTGGTGCTTGGACTTTTGAAACCCCAAACCCCACCCTCAGTGATTCTTTCTTCAATAAGGCCACACCCACAGGTTCACACCTCCTCATCTTTCTAAATAGTGTTAGTTCTTGATGAATAAGCATTCAAATATGAGTTCTATATGGCCATTTGTATTCAAACCACCAACTGACCCTGAGATGTCTAAGAAAAGTAAATCAGGCAAGCAGCTCAAGTTCAATACTGCATAATGCTGAATGTGGTAAAAGCTTATTTGCCTTTTAATTTTGTAGTTGAATGAAAGACATTGGACTTCTCTGTCCCTTGGTTCCTGTTTGTCACTCTCTGCACAAGATCATTGGCACATAACAGATTTCAGAGCCTCACATGTGATTCTGTCACATTGTCTGGAGAAGAATCCACATTGCATATTTGTGCCTTTGTTTTAAACAAATTGTCTCTGTCACTCATTTATCTAGGTGCCAGTCTCTTCTAGGTCTAGAGCTATTTTTAAGAAATTGAATACCATTAGGGGATCATAAAACATTTATTGGAAAAATAAAATAGCAACATTGATAGTGATGACAGTAGCTAATTCTTCTTAAGCATTTCCTGTCTTTCATGTGATTTTTGGCTTTATAGACACCACAGCTCTATGAGACAGATATTGTTATGATTGCATTATAAATTAGGGAAGGGAAGCACAGGATATCTGTTCAATTAATTTCTAGGTACTAAGATTCAGAGTTGAAATTGAACACCATCTGTCCTCATCAAATAGTTAAACACCACTTTAGGCTGCCTTTTCTGTGGGAGTATATGAAAAATTTATGAAAGAAACAGCAGAGGGAAACATTAAAAGAAAAATTCCTACTCAAAATACATATTTACCTGTTATCACACAGACTGTCTTACATCATTGTTCTGGAACCTGAAAGTATGTCATATAACATTACAGGAGTCTGAAGTCTGCCTAGACTAGCCTAGAAAATCATAATATAAGTCTTTCTCAGTGAAAGAAAAAGGTAGGGCAGCCACTAATCTCGATGGAGGCTTCTACAAGCCTTTGGGAATGGAGAGGGAAAACAGGTAGCTGAATGTAGGGTTCTCTAAGGTTGGGTGAGTTAGTCAGTTTCCTATCCCTATAATAATCACAGTCGGCCCAATGGCACATTAAAAGGAGTGTGTGGTGTAACTAAAATCCTCACAACTGGAAATCAAAACAAGCTAACAAGTCTGGGGTCCACAAGAACATGCCCAGAGTGACATACAAACTTCCATTAGGCACAGCCAAGTAAACTTTCATAAAGTCTAGAAGGAATGCATTCTCTCAACACCTTGTCTATAGCCCAGTGAAACTACAGGAAGACAAAATTGTTTATTATGAAAAAAAATATTCCAGGAAGAGAGCCAGAAGAACCATGATTTGATGTATTAGCTATGATCAAGCAGTCATAGTTGTGGTTTTTGCCTCAAGGAAAAGAAAAATGGCTTTTAGCTTTGATGAGAGAAGGCACAATAATTACCTCTCTGTTTCTTCCTTAAAGATGAGGCTTAGTCTACATTGGATACTAGTAGTCCTAGTAGGTGTTGGCTTAGAGGGCTCATTTGGAAGATATAACATTGTCTGAGGCAAATGCTGCTGGAAATGGGAGGGAGATAGTAGGAACAGATATGGAAGCATTTAGGATAGAAGCAATGACCAAGTTGGTAGGAAGCAGCCTTTCCACTGGCAGACTCCCAGGAAACCTGACCTCTGTTTTGAGCTGAGCTGACAGCAGACAGAGCACTGTGTCAGAGGATACCATGATAATTACTTGTTAAGGAAACAGAAACCTTTATAATATGTGCCTGTGTGCATGGTGTGTGTGTGTGTGTGTGTGTGTGTGTGTGTGTGTGTAATAAAAAGAATTTTTGTGTAGTGGCAAAAAGAAAATGTTTAGTAACTAGTGACAGCAAAACATTGGCTTAAAATTTTCAGAAGAATTAGTCAATTTTAATTTCTACAACTTATTATAGGAAACACCATTTGGCTGCATTGAAGGGTTAAGTGTGCAAGAATACAGCCTATTTTCCCTAACTTCTAAGCTTCTGTGATTAGAGGCTTTCTAAGCTGAAGAGGAACAGAGTACAGAGGGAGTAGAAAGACCAAAATGCATCCACACACAAGCTAAAACTTTCCTCTGAAAAAACCAACCAAAGTAAAGAATGAACAAAACAAATTAGAAACCCAAAACAATAAAGCATTAGTGTGAAGCATCCTGGTTGAGAACTTGCATAGAAGGGATGGAATCAAAAGCCTATAATTACAAGCCCATAAATGGCCTGGACAATTCACGAAGTAGAACTAGAACAACAATGAAAAGTATTTAGCCTCCTCATAATACAAGAAATGCAAATTAAAATGAGATTCCTATTTTGCCCATAGAATTAGCAAACACTTCAAGAGCCTTGTAATATCCATTATCGCTTTCATAAATCGCTAATGGCATATGAATGGCACGATTCTTATCAATTTCCAGTCTATATATGAAGTTTTCTAGATAAATGATTTAATATAAAATGATCCTATGTACAGCTTTTTCCATCTGAGTGTTTTCTATTTTATCCCAATGTTTAGATGCACTCTGAATGTGCAAAACTATTAAGGACACTTAACATTTTGATAGCATTGAATTAATATGGTATTATTGAGCAATTTAAGCATTCTGCTACTAAGTGTAAGTTATAACTTGATTAGAAAATGAAGCTCACAAAAGTATACCTCCTTAGCAATATTTAAATGCTTTTGAGAATTTTGCACAGAACCAAACAGGAAAAATAGAATAAAAGGTTTGAGTAGACAGGTTTAGGATCTTACTTCTATCTAGTAAACATGGACTATTTTAGAATACATACATACATACATACATACATACATACATACATACATACATATGTGTGTGTCTGTGTGTATGTGTGTGTTTGTATATATATATATATATATATATATATATATATATATATATATATATATATATATATACATATATATTATATTCACTATATGTACTTGACTTTTATAGGGAATTGTGCATGGTTTTCCAGCTAATAATACAAGTTTGTGATGTTCTGAAGAATTTTGGTGGTGGAAGTAGGTCCCTGGAGTGATGTCACTGGGTAAGGGGTGGTGGTAGTGTTTTATCCCTGCTGCTCTTTGTGTGTCTGATATTTCCAGTTGGCCTTGACATGAACAACCTCCTCTCCCACTCATTTCCAGATACCAAGGCTTTCTGTCCACAGGAAGAGGCCAGTGTTTTAACTCTGATGTCATGAGGCTAAATATGCTTATACTGTGCCTCTTCTGTTCTTTGTATCAGAAACTTTCTGTGATGAGAGCACCAAGTGCAAGGGACCATCTGCTACACTTGGGAATCACATGGAAACAAGCTCTGAGTCCAGTATAAAAAGTATCTTTCTGAATAATTTATGTTTAACAGAAACATGTTATAATATATATTTATACACTAAATATGTACTTAACTTTTATAGGAAATTGTATATGGTTTCCCAGCCAATGATACAAATTTGTGAGGTTCTGAAGAGTTTTGGTGGTGGAGATAGGTCCTTGGATGGACAAAGCTATTGGTAGAGATAGCTCTTTTGCAATGGCTTTTTAAACAGTAAATTTCTTTACCTCTTCCTCCCTCCCTCTTTGCCTTTCTTTCTTTTTGTTTTTCTAGCTCTCTCCCTTTTCCTACCCTCTCTCCTCCATCTCCCTCTCTCCCGTTTTTTATACCTCTCTCTCCTTTACCCCATCTTCCCTATCTCTCTTCCTCCTTTCTATCCCCCTCTCTACTGCTCATATTTAAACCAGAACTTCACACACGGCAAGTGTTCTGCAATAATGACATCCTCTGTGCTCATATGTCCCCACCCCACCAACCCCCTAAAATGGCCTTGTTTCTTTAGTACAGATCTTCCTTTTACCTCCTTTTTTTTTTCCCCTGCTAATTCAAATTTAATGCCAAACACCTAGAAGGAAAGAAACAACTGCTTGACTGTTTGTCTTACCAACTTAAAAAATACATTGAAAAGATGCCATAACACCAGGTAGAACACAGAAGTGCTTGAGTCTCTCTGGCCTTTCACTATGAGGGTGCTGCACAAAGACAATTATCTATTGTGCCTTGGTTTCCACTCGTGTGAGGCATTTGGTTTAATCCACTTCCATTTTAAGGTACAGCCATCACTGCAATTATTGAAGGGGAGTTTTACATCCAGTTTATGAAAGCTGGGTTGTTTCAGCAGCTGCTTGCTGCCTAATACGGACAGTGGTCACAGACACTCTCATGTTTTATGAGATGCTGTCTGTGGTCTAACTTCCTCCTTGCAAATTACATAACATGCACATAGGTTATACAGTCTTTACGGTCCTCAGGCAGGGTTAGAAATAGGGAGATATTAGCCTTATTGACGGACTGCCTGGGATTTTCTTTCATTATTGAAAATCTGACACTGTTATGTAGCACTTTTCCTCATCAGAATTGCAACAGATGTCAGAACTATTGTCCTGCAGGTGAGTCTATGTCAGCCCCACCCACTCTTTGCATAATCATCCATTCCATTGAGCTCCATGTGCTTCTGAAAGCATTGGTGCCATCTAATGCATCCTTTCTTGTAAAAAACACGGTCTGCTACAATGGGCATAACTTACTCAATGAGACAGCCACCATCTGTTCCACCTTCCAATTACTAAAACAAATGGAAACCAAAACCAAAGGCTTCAGAAATCCTGGATAATAGTTTCCGTTCTTAGTATCTTCTGCCTGATGTGAGTTTTATTTTTAATTCCCTTTGGAGCCAGTTGTAAGAGGAAGCATATTTTATTTCCATCAGTGAGATACGATTAGGAGACTCAGATCCAGCAATGAGAGAAAATTATTCTCTGCAAGATGCACGTGGGCGCATTGAGCATGCTGACCTCCACTGCATAGTACAGATTTCTGCTTAGGTTGCCAAGCTCACACAATGCTGGACATAACATAATTAAGTTGAAACTCTCAGAGGTACTGTTGCCTGGGGAACAGCAATGGACTCAACAGAAGATGGTATTATAGAGCCAATGCCTCTGCCTGCTGGAATGGGCTCACAGTAAGATCTGAAGCAAAATAAGATGATGGGGTGGTGCACATGAAAAACAGCATTGAAGGAGACTGAAATGTGATGCTATGGGGCATTGTGCTAAATTAATGTGATTGTAAAATGGAATTAAGGTTATAAAGGCAGCATGAGCTTTAGAATACTAGCAATGTCAGAAACAGAATTCTACCAATGCAGAGCCAACTGAATAGAAAACAAGAGAAAAGGTTCTGTATTAGATGTCCTCATTCCAGAGGCAAATATCATACAATAGACTGGAACTCATGGCATACCCAACATCGAGACACCAATTATTTTTATAATGGGCCAGCTCTATTCCTTTTGATACATTGTTAATAAATGACAGGTGACTGGGGAACTGTAGCTGATTAGGGCAGTACATCCAATATGACTGACAGCTGCTGTTCAGATTCTACTGCATAAGCATCTTGGTTTTTTAGTGCTGTGTCTTTAGCCTCAATAACTGCATTTGCGTTTTCCAATGTCTGATAAAACTCTCTGGTTTTTACATACTCTCCACTCTTGAATATTATGTTTACCACTATGCAGCCCATAACAGATCAAACTATAGAATTCGGAACGAATGTAACCTCTTTTGTTTGCTTTATGAGAACTTTTCCGACAATGGGAAAGTAAATATATGCATTGCAGCTTCAGCCTGTCCACAAAAGGTCAGCATCAACTGAATGGTTCCTACACAAGAGGGCTCACATATGGTCCAATCGTAATATCACACTAGGACTGTTCTTAGCTTGGATGAGTTTGGTAGCTTTACCTCTTCAGGACAGTAAGCAGACCTGATTATCTACTCACAGTCAACCAACAACCCCACACACATGTAGGAATTCCATCAATGTATTTCTGTTTTTTGACCAGTTATAGCTGAAAGTTCATGTCTAAAGATAAACTCTAGCAACTACCTGGTGACCCCAAAGGAGACCCAAATTAGAACTAAATCAGGTCCTTCCTCATTGCCACTAGAATGCAATCTTGTTAACTAATGCAAAACATGCTATTAGACTTGCTGAGTGCCTTTTATTATTATGTCTCTCTCTTAACACTTTATTTCATATTTTCTGGACAAAGGTCATTAGCAGCCATGACACACATCAACTTTCTTGAGATGTAATTGAAATTCATTAAAGTGCATGTGCACATTTAAAAAAAATTAACACATATACAATCTCATGCAACCGTGCACATCACCAAGATAGAAACTAATCATTTTCAAAGGTGGTTTTCTCTCCATCTTGATTTCCCTTGTCCAGACCAAGAAGCTGTTGATTTGGTTTTGTGTCACTATAAACTATGTGACATCTTCCAGAACTTAGTGTAAATAGTGCAGCTTGTGTCTCTTTTCTAGCTGTCTCTATTTAGCGTATTCACCATAATTTCCTTCCAGACTGTGCATGCCTCATAACTTAGTATGCTTGTTACTCTTCAGCTTAGTAGGGCTACTGTGTGAACATAACATGATTCATTTATTCATAAAAATTGCTGACTGCTGGACTTCCTGCAGAATGGTATTAGCTCTGTTGATTCTGTTCTGAGAGTCTATTTGTGCTGGATGCACAGTCTCAGGTAGCATGCCTTACAGATGACAGCTGGAATTCTTACTCACACAGCAGCTTTCTGGCATCTAGAATGGACACACTAAGATTTCCAAGAATTAATGAACAAGTGATGAGCAACAGAAATCATGCTCATTTATATCCATGATTTACCCCCAATTATTTTTATATTAACATTATATAAAGACAACTTTTTAGTTTAATCAAGAGAATTAAGAAGGCACATGACCATATCAGACTCTGATTAACTTTTGTATAGTAGTTCATGAAAGGATACAACTAAATGCAGACATTTTTGTTAATGACTCCATCTAATCAATTATAAGATGTAAGTTTGCCATCTTTTAACCTTTTGAAAAGGTGGGTATGTCTTTCAGTTAAAGCACAAATTTTGTATTTTTTATTTTTAATTTTCCTGGTAAATATCCATTCACTGGTAATGAATAAGAAAAAGTAACACATTCACACACAATAAGACTATTTGCAAATACAAAGAAGCAAGTGTCAGCACAGAGGAAACTTCAAGACATTCCGAGTAAGTGAAGTGACTCACAAAAGCCCACAGGTCATACTTATTACATTTCTAGGGGGAAAAACAGATAAGTCCATAGAGATAAAAGGTAGCACTTTCCCATGGGATGAAAAGAGGAAGGAATGGGATAGACAGGCTTCAAACTCTGTGAGTAACAGGAAGACTGACCTCTATGCTCATCAACCCAGTAAGTCAACACACACACTAACCAAAAATCCTCAGGCCAAGCTTTACTCTGGTGCAGCAGGAAGAACAGTTTTTGAGCCAGGGTAACCAGTTTAAAACTTAGGATAAATAGGTTTACATCCTGAAAAACAATCTCACCCTTTGAATTCATGTAGGGTTAGGGTATAGCTCAGTAGATATGAAGCTTGCCTAGTCCACATGAAGCTCCAGTTTTATCACTGTGTTGTATAAACTGGGTACACTGTCATATCCATACTAATCCCAGGAGGTGGAGACAGGGGGCTCAGAGGTCAAAGGTTGTCCTAAGATACATAGTAAATTTGAGGAACACATGCACACATACACATACTTTGCAAATATGACATTATGATTATGATAATAGTACTTAGCTTACAGTATTGAACAAGGTTATATACGTAACGTGCCCAGCATAATGATTGGGTCATACTGACTTCTGAGTAAATATAAAAACATTTTTCTCCCCAGGCTGTTCATCATTCTGAAATGCATAACCTTTAATTACACTTAACAACTCAAGTACTCAAGTACAAAATCCCTCTTATATTAGGGAAATCAACATCTGACTAATGGGGATATCATGCAGGAATCATGGAGTGGCTATTTATCTGGAACAACTGCACATTGACTACCTGTGGCAGCTCTATTGCAATTACATTGTGTGGTGGGGAAGCCCTGAAGACCTATTCCAGATAAATGAAGAGAGAAAAGTACTTTGATTCAAATGTCTAAGGTAAAATAGAACCTTCTAAAAATCCAATTAAAATCTAGATCAAAATGTAAACTTCGCAGGTGAGAAGAATGGGGCTGGGATGCCTTGTAACCAATAGTTTTCAGTTGGGAGTTAAGGACCCTTTGTTGGAAACAATAAAGCCCTGAGTTTGGAGCCAGCTGGGGGCTATCCCTCCCTTCCACCTGAGTGCAGGACACAAACTCAACCAGTTCTCACTCGAAGTTAACATCTCCAAGTGAGTGACTTCATATTTTCACTAGAGGATCTGTAATAAAAATTAGCCATTTGTACGTACTCTCCCTGCGTAGTGAACACATGGGGCACATATTTCAAATTTCTCGTAAGCAAATTCATTTTCTATGGTTTTCTTCTTAGGAATTAAATTATGTTTACTTTTTTTCTGACAGAAAATTCAACACGCATCCTCTTTTCAAGATGTTGTAAGATGTGAGACATGTAAAACAAGTCATAGTACAGTCTTTAGCTTGGAAACAGAGTCAACTCAGATATAGGAATACATACGCTCTGAGAAGGGCCATGTTAGTCTTCCCAGCCTTGAGTATTGTTTGTGACATGCCTAGATCACTGATATAAATGATATCTATGATATTATATATTATAATATATTCACACATAATGATATGACTGTATTGTGTGAGACTGCACCGTTTGTCAGTGTGTGTTACAGATCCCTGGTGGCAGGTGCTATAACCCAAGTTGTTCCACAAGGTGACACAAGAGAATTACTGTGAGTGAGAGGCCATGCTAAGCTACATAGTGAGACTTGTTTTTCAAAGAACATTAAAAAAAAAAAAAAAACACAAGTAATCAAATCTTAATTATACAATATAGGACTTACCCTCAGCAACCCTGAATACTTTAGATTTACATAATGTAATCACTTTCTAATGGAAAATTTTTTCTTTGAACACATCTCTTTCCTTTTCCCCAAAGTTCTGAGCACAGCTTTCATGAATCTGAACTGTTCATGATCTGAGTTCATGTAGCATGTGCTTTTTCTGTCTGGCTTTGCACAATTAGCACATTGTGACTTGCATCTTTTACTTCTCACAAGTGATCTCCATTCATTTACCCACAATGGCCACTTAGGCCATTTTTCTATTTTGAGTCTTATGATGTAAAAAAACATACATGTTTTACTTCCTGGCCACTTAGTTCCCAAAGGCATGACTCTGAGACTAGTTATTTTTAAATGTGTTGGCCACAGCTTCAACTTATTTAACTAATTGACTAACAAATAACTTATTTAACACATTAAAACTGCTCTATGCCTACTACTTGGTTACTTACCTCTCTTTAGTCCTGACCCACTCTCTTAGTGTCTCTGAAGCATCTCCCTTAAATCTCAAAATCTCTCAGCTCTCTCTTTCAGATACCTCTGTCTTACATTTATCTCCTCAGTCCACTTCCTGCAGGCTCTTAAATACCTCTTTTAAAATCTCACTATTTCCCAGAATTTCTCTCTTCCTGACAATGCCCCACCTCCTTCTGCCTCAGCTTATTCCCATTGGCTTTTTCATTGACAAGTAATGCTTATAAGAAATTCTCTCTACATTATGACCGTGTCAAGATGAATATATGTCTTCAGGTATCTCTGAGATACTGATTTTTGTCCCATTTGAATATAGATTTGGAGGTGAGATTAGTATATTATATAGTAAGTCTATATTTTATATTTTAATTATTTTTATTAGACCTTTAAGAATTTTGAGCAATTAGTTTTGACCATATTTATCCTCTCCCCAGCTGCTCCCAGATCCACTTCCACCTTCCTACTTACCTCATTCAGTTTTATTTCTTTTCTTCCTTTCTCCAAGTCCAAATTCTGTTACACATATATTGGTGAATGTGTGGACTTTCATTCACCAGTGGTGAGAATCTTAAAGAAAACTGACTGTCCCTTTCATGGTGGATATCGACTGCCAATATCTCCTTAGCTGGGGTCAGGACTTCTTATCCAGCCTTTCTCAGAGTGGGATTTGATTTGCCTTGGTTTTGCAAGGGGCTTGCGCATGTGGTCACATCTGATGTGAGTGAGTTCATTTGTCCTGTTTATTGCGATGCAGTATCTGGAAGGTGCTATTTTTATCTTCATTCACTACCTCAGGCTCTGAAGTCTTTCTTCCTCCTCTTCTACACTAATCCCTGAGCCCTGGGAAGGAGGGAAGGGGTATATTACACATGTTTTATTTCTGGCTACACATTCTACACTCTCTGCAACCAGTCATGAATCTTTCTTTTAATCATCAACTACACCAAACCAAACTTTCTCTGATATACATTGAGGGATGCGTTGATTTATGAGTATAATAGTTACAGATATGTAGGTAAGTCCAAAGCTTGTAGAGTCGGTCTACTTTCAATGTTAATTTGTATACAGATTTTGTAATAGCTGCAGAAACTTACATATTCCACTGACCTACAAAGGATCTCTTTCTCTCATATCCTCAGAAACACCTGTTAGCACTTCACTTTTTTGATAATAGCCAATCTAAAAGGTATGAATTTCTCTCATGTGGTTTGTAAACATATATCACTAGTGATGAGTGATAATGAGAGAATGATCATATAGCAGTCATATTCTTTAGAAGATATTTATTTGGGTCCTTTGTCCATTCTTTTCTTTTGTTACTTTGTGATTCTGTTATGTGGTAAGGTGTTCATCCCCTATCAATAGATGCCTTGAAAATTTCTTCCACCCATTTGTAGACTACCATTTTATTTTATATTTCCTTTATTGGATAATACAATATCAATTGTTTATTTCTCTTTTTCTTGTTTGTGTCTTGGTTCATGTCAAGTATATCATTGACAATGTCAATGTCAAAAGTAAGTAAATAAATAATCCTATGTTTTCCTCCTGGGCCTTGAAAGTTTCAAGCCTTTAACCCATTGAGTTCATTAAGTCTTTAACCCACATCTCATATTCTTGTGTAGGCTGTCTACAGTCGATCTATAGTATGTGCCTTCATTCTTAAATGTGCTTGCCAATACTTCACAGGCTTTTCCTGATAATATTTACTGAAGAATTTCTCATTTCCTCTACTTCTCATCAAATGTTAGCACATTTATATTTAGGGACATATTTCTCCATGTTCTCTGCTACATACAGTGTTTTGTTGTTAAGTTTTTTAATGTGCTCTGATGTTTTTTTTTTTTTTCCTGAATGTACGACTGAAGGTGCCAGATCCCTGGAATTAGATGTACAGGCCGTTGTGAGTTGCCATACGGGTGCTGAGAATTGAACCTGGGTCCTCTGGAAAAGCAGCCAGTATCCTTAACCACTGAACCATCTCTCCAGCACCAATATGCAGCGATTAATTTGTTCATTTATTTGTATGTTTTAGGGTCAATGTCATACTTTTTCTGTTAGAAGAGATTTAAATATAATTTGTAAAGGGAGAACATAACATATCCGTCTCTGTTTTCTGTGTCATGAGCTAGGACTTCCATTCATGGATGCTCACTAGAAATGTGATGGGACGTTGCGTTAAATTTGTAGATGGCTTAATTCTGACTGGTTATCTCTTTATTGATCTGTGTATTCTTCACTTGGTTTCACCCTGTCCTACTTTCAGCAGACTGACCTTACACCTGCTTTGCTAAATTTATTCCAAAGCCTTTCATGTTTCTTGAAACTATCACAACAAAGTTTTAGTAAGAAAATTTCTTTCCTGTTATGTGGTAGTTAGTATATATGAATCAATAGATTTCATGTTGATTTTTTTTATGTACAACTTCACCAAACTTAGGAGTTCTGGCACTTCTTGGTAGTGTTTTTCGGGAGCAATAAACAAAATAGTCTTCTACATGGCAGCCTTTGGGAAAGAAAAGGAAAAAAAAATTTGCTGGCCAATAGCAGTAACCATATTCTTAGGATTTTAATTGAGATTAAAGGAAGTTGTGATCTGGCCTCTGTATGACCTTGGATGCCACAATTTATTTTTCTGTGACCATAGCTGCAGAATGACAGTGAGACTCTTGACCCCTAGTTTGATGATACTTGGCAGATTTACTGAGTTAAGAGCTAAAGTATTTTAGCTAGTGAAGAGCAGATGAGTCAAAAACTGTTACTAGAATATTCTTACTATATCTGAATACCAATTTGCACGAGAAAATGAGTGCTTTAGCAACACATGCAGGTTTCCATGTGTGTAAAAATACGTGGAAAAATTAATCCAATAGCAAGAAGATTATTATATCATTTTCAGGAAAGTTACCTCTTTCCCTGAGATGATGGACTGGCTTTATATTACTTATAAGCTCAGAAATGGATTCACTCCTTGCCTCTCTACTCTTACTTTTTCATTCAGTCAAGGCCCTGACTTTGTTCCCCCCCCCCTTTCTCTTTTTTTTTTCTGCTAGAAGACCTTTTTATCATTTTTATTGAATATTCTCTGTATTTACATTTCAAATGTAATCCCTCCCACATCGCCTCCCCTTGTTTCCATGAAGTGCTCCCTCTCCCTACCACCTGTTCCCACTACAGTGCTTTGGTGTTCCCCTACACTGGGAAAATGAAACTTCTCTGGGCCAAATGCTCTCCTCCAATTGATGTCTGACAATGCTATCCTCTGCTACATATGCAACTGGAGCCATGGGTCCCTCCATGTGTATTCATTGGTTGGTGTTCTAGTTCCTAAGAGCTCTGGGAGGTTTGGTTGGTTGCTAATATTGTTCTTCCCATGGAGGCCCTGGCTTTCTTAACTGTGATGAATCTCAGGTAAATTAGCCTCAACCACTTCAGTGGTGTTTCCCATGTTTCTTTTGGTAATGCTTACCCTAGTGATATTCTGTAAAGAATGTCCTAGTTCACTAGATTGTCTAGTCTGGCCTCAGATACCTCCCTAAGGAACTTTTTGCCCTCTCCCCCATTTATAATTCGTGTATTATTTCAAGCACTATATGATCCTAAGAAAAAATGACAAAAAAATCACTATTACTTTAAGTTGTTCAGGGATGCTGAGAGAGTTACAGAAGTTTAGAAAAGGAGGATGGGTCTCTTTCTTAAGGTAAATACCTAAGGATGCAAACAAATAGCAGAAATTCTTCAACAGTATGTTCTCCAAAGCCACACCCTGCTTTATACTCAGTCCATAGAGATCTCCTAAGCCACAGTCCCAAATGAGATGGTGTTAGTAAAATTCCTTCCATGGAAGAGGAAAGCAGCATTTACTTTTTCTTCAAAGTTCCAAGGAAAAACTGCAGCAGGATTCTGTCAGACCTTGCATTGAGGAGCCAGTAAACTTATTAGGCTTCCTTGCAGAGCCTAATTTAAGTTAGAGTTTGCTTCCAAGGGTGTAGGCATGTCTCATACAACTGGTAGCACCTAAAAATCTTTACTCAGCCTGGATGGAGGTTGCCCTAGTAGCTGCATAGATGAAGCCTCTGTTCTGTTTTTCCCTACCTCTAATACTCGAGCCCCACCCCCCAGGCCATACTCAGCATTGATGGATAGTAGAGAGCATCTGGATATACAGGCAAGAATCCTCTGTCTTACTCTGCACTTCTATTCCATGGTGTAAACCATCAACTAGCCCTACTGGAATGATCTTTTGAAAAGGGCCACAGCCAAATTCTCTAAGATAGTGCTTGGCTTGAAGGACACTAACCCAGAACAGATTGCATGACATCTGTTCTGCTTAGTACTGTTCTCTGACCAGTGTGATACCCCTGTGTTATCTCAGATTTCTTTTAATATTGTTAATTGAAAATAAGATCAACAGTATAATTTGCAAATGAACTTTGTACTTAGTTATCCTTTTGGTAACTGGCTCTTTCTACTTTGTAGCACACCAGGCCAGGAGAATCTTGAAGGAGACAAAAGATGGCGCACAGAAGCTCCTTAGCTTTGGGGCATAACATGGTAAGGTAGAGAGCTCAGAGAGCACTGTATAGCCAGTGCAGTTCTTCTCAGTTGTCTATCTCTCCAGGTTGCTTGATTAAACTCCCAGTCTATTTCTGAGGTTGCCTTTCAACAATCCACTTCTTAAGTGAAGCCTTTCAGTGTGCTTTTTTATATCTGATCTCCCTTCACTGATTAAGAAATGAGAGTGCTTGTTGACCAAGAAACCTACTCAACCTCAGAATTAGAGCTTGACTGTGAATCAAGCCCTTCATTTCAGAAATCAAAGCAACCACATCTGAATCAGGGCAGAGGATGGAATCCATTGAGAACATTGATTTAATGCTAGCTGTCAAGTGCTCCCTCTGAGGTGACTGATGATGCAATCTCATGTGAACATAAAGAAGCAGGTATTCTTTTTCACAATTTGTTCTTCCTTATAGTTGATACAGGAAGGAGACTTTTGCCTACAATTAGACTCCACATCCTTGGATCTTGTCCTTGAGCATTTTGGGACTCATAGTAATGCCTCAATGTGCTCGATTTTGGTGTCAGAACCATGGCAAAAGCATTCTACACCTAAAACTTCATCTTCTTTTTTATTTTTATCATAATGAGCATCTTTTGCATTGTAAGCTATAGGAAAAGCATAATGGACATTCCTTATCTCAGAGATACATATAGGCTGAGTCCATTCTTTCAGAGAGCCTTAACCAACTGCATAAGTGGCATAGATAAGAGAAAGGTAGAGAATGCTTATACCTGCCAAAGCCCCTTTGAATATTTAATTGTTTCACTCTGGGGGCATGTAATAATTCTTGTGAGAGCTACTGGGAGTTTTCAGAATAATCAATGTTATAAAATCACAGAAAGAAACATATCTTCTGTTTGATACATTTTTAATTTGAATTACTTTATTGGTAGTTGTACATTTAAAAACCTCTTACTGTTAGCAAAAATTTTGTAAATACTACATTTATTTACTTGACCCTATTTTAAATTATAATTCACATTTTAAGTATTTAGGCTCTATATTATAATTGGTTTTTGAGGATTTGTTTCCTAATATACATAACAATAGATTAAACTAATGGCTATAATACATCGATATGTCAACATTACTCCTACTGCCTTTATATTTTTAATTTGATATTTTATTTATTTACATTTGAAATATTATCCCCCTTACCAGTTTTGCCTCTGGAAACTCCCTATCCCATCCCCATCCTCTGCTTCTATGAAGGTGCTCCCCTACTCCCACCTCCTCCCTGCCCTACTTTCCCCTACTCTAGGGTATCCAGTCTTCACAGGACTAAGGGACTCTTTAACCATTGATGTCCGACAAGGCCATCTTCTGCTACATTTGCGGCTGGAGCCATGGGTCCCTCCATTTGTACTCTTTGGTTGGTGGTTTAGTCTCTGGGAGCTCTGGGGGGTGGTTCTGTTTGGTTGATTTTGTTGTTCTTCCTAGGGTGATGCAAAACCCTTTAACTCCTTTACTCCTTTTTCTAATTCCTCCATTGGGCATCCTGTGCTCAGTCCAATGATTGGCTGTTAGCATGTTTGATACATTTCTAAAGCCATAGTATAGTGGTTCTTCACCATCACCTTCCTTCACTATTACAATAACCTTGCACGTTCCCCATTAGATTTTAAAGCAAAAGACATCCATCCTTCAGTATACTATTAGCAATATGCAAACATCACCTATCCTGTTTCTCTATAGTCCCTGACATCTAACCACCAAAAAGGCATTGAATGGACCAGTTTTCAGAATTAAGACTCATTCACTGTACCCTGCTGCCTTCCCTTATCTCACTGTTTTCAAGGTTAGTCAGTACAAGGTTTTGTCTCCAGTAGGAATTTCCTCTCTGAACTCTAGATCTATCAACATAACACCAATTAAAAATGCTTTAATCCCTAACCTGCCATACAGACATGGCACTCCAAACTGCCTCCTTCCAAGCTGTTCTGTCATCAGTTCTAGCAAACTCCATTTTTCTATCTATGCAAAAAAAAAAAAAAAAAAAAGAGCTTAGAATCTTTTAGTTAATTTGTTTTACTCTTACAATCACAGATACTATCTTCAATGTTTCATTAGAGTGTTTTGGGTCTCCCTACAGAATATATCTAAAATCTACAGGTAGCTCCACATGTGCCCATTGCTACTTCTGTGATTCAAGCAAACATTTTCTCTTTCCTGTCTTATGACAGCTGGTTCCTTGGTGCTCCTTACCATTCTCCCAACTAGGCAATTTCTATGTATTTTTTCCAAGAAATATTCCCCTTCAAGCATCTGCTTCAAAATTGTTTGAGCAGCTGTATCTGTATGTGTATGTCTGCACAAACATGCACA